>NW_019525242.1:1069560-1185902 GCF_002814215.2 Seriola lalandi dorsalis | reverse complement strand
TGACCCAGCCAGTCAAGGCAGATGGTCGCCCACCCAGAGTCTGGTTCTGCTCGAGGTTTCTACCTGTTAGAGGGAGTTTTTCCTTGCCACAGTCGCCGTGCTTGCTCTGGGGAGAATGTTCAGATAACTTTTACTTTTACCCCCCCCCCCCCTTCTTAGCTTCTGATAAGACCCTGATAAAACCGCTGTGTAAATACTTGAATGCTGATGGACGTGGTTTGTTGGACACTTACATAATAAAAGTGAACTGGAACAGGACTGTCTGTGTTATTGAGAAACCTACAGTCCCGTGCCTTAGAGGCTGCAGTGTTAATTACAACACGCCCAATGTTCACCTGGACAGGAAGTAATAACAGCTGAATGACTGCTCCAGGTTGAACCATCAGTACAAAAGATAAACAACTATGTCAGAAAATTCAACCAGAGAAGTCAATAACTCCCAAGGTGTTTCTCGGTAAGAAACATCCAATCACAGACCTTCAAGTTCTGTTTTGTGCTGTGCTAACGGTGAAGTGAAGATACAAAAAGTGACATCAGTAAAATTGCAAGATTAGAGGCATGAAAAAGTCCACCACTTGTTTCCCACAGTGCCATAACATGACCAACACGACCATCCTGACAGATACAAGTACATACATAACGAAAGAATGAAAACTAAAATAAATAAATAACAAAATTAAAATCAATTAACTTGTCTACAAGTTTGAGCAGTCAAAATCATTTCAGTATACTTTTCCAGTAACGTCACCATGAGCCTTGGTGAGGACATCAGGTCGACACAAATTTACACCACTGGAACTGCACTGGTGTACTACCTCCAGGAAATAGCCATATGCATGCCTTTTTACGTTTTATGTTACTTAACTAACTGCCAGCCATATAAAGTATACACAAGTACACAAATGGTGTATATACTGTTCTCATGTAAGGTAGCATGAAACAGCAAGCTGAACTCCAATCCTGCTGTGTTGTACTTGGCAGGATTTTAAATGGAGAATAGTAAAACTGAAATAAACAAGTTGACAGGATTGGTTCTTAAGGTATCTGACTTTTTAATCCCTGGCTTTCTGAATCTGTTTTTATGAGACTGTGATTGGTTCACTGCAGTTCCAGGGAGGAAATACTCAGCCATGGCATTCGTATTATTATTTTTAAGCATTTGGTCTCATTTATTTCCTTTTACAGTATACAGAACATGAAGCAGATTTGGTGTGTATCCACTTTGGCCCCCAAAACAAGATGCCCCCAAAAGCCAGAAAAGGTTCTGGTTTTTAGCCTGAGCTCAAGACACAGTCAGTGCAAGATTTATACATGGCTGGTTAAGCAGTCGGGAGTCTTAATCTTGTCTTATAAAATCAATATACAATTTGATATGTCTAATGTTAACTCGCTATCTGTTAGTGATGGATGGCCAGCATTAGCTTACCGTTAGTGCTTCTCCTAAAAAAACATTGACATATGTTAATGTAACCACACACAAACACACACACATAAACAGAAAGAGAGAGAGAGAGAGAGAAAGAGAGAGAGAGAGAGATTTTTGATAAAGAAATTAATTATGTGTGTAATTAATTATCAATTATCTACAATTATTTGAGTCATTTCATCTGTAGTTCATGTAGGGCTATAAGCAGTGGTGGAGAAAGTATTCAGATCCTAGTAAAAGTACTACTACCATATATATATATATATTAAATCATTATATCATTATTATTATTCATGCATTAATGTAAATGCATTATTTTATTGTTGTACTTTGTTGAGGTGGAACTCATTTTGAACTATTTTGTATACGACTGCAACTAATGATTATTTTCATTATGGATCAAGCTACAGCTTATTCTCTCCATTAATTAATTAATTGTTAAAATTTACAATGGCATTATATTTGGTGAAAACCACATTATGGCTTGTTTTGGACTCGAAACTTGACTCTGGACTTGAGTGGAAAGACTCGAGACTTACTTGTGACTTACAAAGCATTGATTTGGTCCGAACTCTGTGTTTACGCTAATTAGCATATTACGCAATTTAGCAACTTTTCAAGCGCCCTTTAGCTGCTTTCCATTGACAGTAGTTGTTTACAGCAGTTCCCACACAGTTATCAAATACGTCCTTGGTTTCACACATTGACCACATGGTCCAGCCATATACTGATTTTGACCTCGTCTTGTTAACTTTAACTTTAATATATTAACATATACGTTAAGCATTAGAGCTCTTGATCATCGTCAATATAGAAACAGCTGAGCTAGCTGTAAGCTAGTTATAATTGAATGAATCTTCTGTGCCAAAGACCATCTTTTTAATCAGATATTTGTGGTGGATGTGTTGTTGTCAGGCCACATGAGCTTTAAGAAATGGAACAACGATGAAAAGGTCGGCCACAAAAGGTCCATACAATCAAATCAAATCATAATTTCTATTCTTTCCTTTTAATCGAGCTACTCCAACTCTGGTCGTGAGTCACTGCTCTCAATCATTTCCCCATGTACAGTTTTGACAAAAGCATCTGTAGTTGCATCTGGACCAAGTTCAGGGAAGGACAGTTTCACTTTGTCTGGAAAGAATATCTCTCTCAGCGTGGATAGGTCATATTGTGCGCTCACATTAAAAGTCCACTGGAATTTGATTAAAATGGATTTATGAACCAGGCTCATGTCAAACAAAGGAGCCTGAGGGGGATTTCCTGCTCACACAATTAGTTCATACAGAAATAGGAGCACAAAGGCTTTGCTCTGCAATTAAGGTCCCTTTTCTGGCCATACTTATGAGTGTGTGATTGTGGTTACAGGGCAAAGCTAAAAGTAGGAGATTGAAAATCAGACATAATAAAAGCACTGATGAAGTTAGTAAATTTTTTTGCCTCATTCGAGTTTTGAGATGACACAACAGTCTCACTCTGAAGAAACACAAACACACACACACATTCTTTTGTGCCTGCAAGCATCTACTCTTGAAAGACAATGACTTCTTCTTGTATTGTTTTAATCCTGAGAGGCTGGGAAACCTCGCTGATGTGCTGTCTAGAGATCAAACATCAAGCTACATTTCAGGAACATGACAATTATTTAGAATGAGTTAGATTTTGAAAACATTGCTCTGTCGAGTCTGTTAAGTGGCCAGAAAATGCAGACAAAAAGCACAGACACAAGACATCCCTCAGTGAATGTGGAGAATATATATATATAAATATATCTTCACGAGTCCTCATTTCGAGATTTCATTGTTTGTTTACCCGTTAGCAGCATAAAAACAGTGGTTCTGGGAACACCTATTCCAACTTGAGAGAACCATAGATTGTAAATAAAGATGGACGTAACCTCTGTGACATCACACACAGGTTTCTAAAGAGCGGTTTCGAAGCTCAGAGTGAGCTGCTCCACCATCACCATCTTGGCAGTGCCTGACTCCACTTAACTCACAGCTTTAATGCATGCTGGTTTGTTGAAAGCAAACTGGCATACATACACCCACCTGTCACTCAAAGCAGCCCTGCCCTCAGTTATACACAAGTTTAAGCCTTAATAAAATTTAAACAGGTGAATTTATAAACTAGTATGCAGTTGTTGTGAAGGAGGAAATTAGCTGTAGAGACCAAAACTGTTTCTTGTACCAGGCTGTAAAAATGTTTTATTTTTGCTGTAAAGTTGGACTTTTTAACATGGGAGTCTATGGGGATTGACTCACTTTTGGAGCAAGCCTCAAGTGGTCATTTGAGGAACTGCAGTTTTTGGCACTTGCAGGTTTTTTTTTTTCAACCATAGAGGTTGCGGCTTGGATAAAATGCTGTTTCCCATTTGAAACCAATGATCATCGATATTTCTTTCGACCATGGCCGTTCCACAACTATGTTCCTATAACTAACAAAATGGTTAGTTATAAACCAAAGTGCGACTGTTCCACAACCTAAATTATGTGTTTGTTACCGTAACCATAACGACAAAGGTCTGGTACACCTGCCACCAAGGGAAGAGACACTCCTATGGGTGGTATCAGAGAGTAGGGCCAAGTGGTGTATATGGTCGATCAGATTGGAGGTTGTCTTGTCAGTTACTGGAGTTTAGTTTGAGGAGGTCAGACTGACAGTCATAGTTAGTCCAGTGATGAAAAGAAGCCAGGCTGATTTTAAGTGGATCATGTCTGAGCCACTCTGTAATAAAAAAGATCATAGAAAAGAATAAACTGCTACTCATATGAGCTGCATGTTGTTTTAGTCTCATAATGACACGATCTACAGTAGAAAAGACTACAATACAATACAATACAATACAATACAACAAAGAGATAACAAAGTCAAATTGACCCTAGTAAATGTCTTTTCCAAAGTGATGGGGATAATTATGATTAACACACAACAAAAAATGAACATTTTTGCTTCAATATTGAGTATGGATGGAACAACTTCTTGACAGTTATTGCAGCCGCCATTCCTCTATGATCCTAATGGAAAAAAAAATTCAATAAAATAAATATTGGAGAGCTGAATATTAGGTATAAATATTAAATAGCTCAATAATAATAATACATTCTCACTGCCAGTCACTACATCCTTTTTTTTAATATAACAGTTAAAAGTGATATTTTGGAATTAAGTAACTTCAAAGCAAGAACCCTTCAACTTTTCAATTACTGTACTTGCAGAATCTAAAATACAAAAGTATTTATGAAATAACATTTGATTTAAAAATACTAATATTTTTAATGATACAGATAATCTCTGAGTCAAGAGTAGATCTGACAGTTGTACTCTAGTAGTGTTTTGAATGTATTTTTTGCAACTGATTTGAACATTCAAACCATCTCTGATTTTTTATTTTTCTGTTTTTGCATCTATTTTGGGCGCAAACACCAAGAACAAAGCTGCCAGAGATTTTGTTTGCTATCATTTTCCATACATCTTCATTGTCTGCACTTGTCAAGTGGTACTAAAATCAACCGTCTGATGTGCTGCTGCAGCAGGATCTCTCTCGAACTCCAGTTAGATTTTCTGCTTGTTTCCATTTTATTATGTCCCATTATTTTATCAAATATTTATATATTAGATCGGTGTTAATTTCCTGTGTTAATTGCTTCTGGGCTGGAGATAAGAGTATCTAAGATTTTACACAATCTTTATTAAGAAATTGTGGAAAAAAACATCACTGAGAAATATGTAGGGCAATAAAGAATAAACAGTATAGCAGATGCAGGGTTAATCATTTTCTCTGACTGATTATTCCTCCTCCTCGTGTCTGTGATTGATCATGTTATTGCATGAGAGAAAACAGCATGTTAACATCACAGCAGCTTCAGTGCTCTGTCTATATACAGGATGCATTTAGGCAGAGTAATGGTTTTGGAGTCCAACACACAATCACAGATGTTAGTCTCATATGATAGAAGAAAATAGAGTTTAAAATAGGACCACAAGCGAAGCCATTAATGAGCCTGTGTAGATGCTGGATTGATTCAGTTCTGTCAGATGTGTGTGAGATGGACAACTAAAAAAAAAGTAGCATTGAGTTGTTTTCTTGATAAACGTGTCTTATTCTACACACCCTGCAAATACATTTTCTCTCCCTGTTGGATCTTGAATCTTCTTAGAAGATTGATAAGGACGGGCCCAGATCTCCACTCTACTGAACACAGACTGTTCAGTATGGGAGACTGTGAACTGACATGTTAAAGAGATAGTTCAGGTTATTTGACTCTGTGTTGTGTGAGGTTGTGTATTACCTGCAGTAGATTCAGATCAGTGCCCTATCAGTTTAGATAAGCAGCCAGGAGCACCGGCACAGGAGCTGAGCAATGTGCTGCTGTGGACGGGGTCAGCTGCAAAAATGTGTTTTAGCCATTTTAAAAAGAAAAGCTAATGTCATTTGAAGGGTACGCTACATTTTGAATATTTTCCCTTCTTTATCTTGCCGTCAAACAGCCCTTTCCTTTGGAGCCACATTTTTTTAACCATTGAACTACCGTATTCCTCCAGGACTAGCACATGCGTGTTATCTACTAACTACTACCCTTCACTTGAGTTTACCTACACCCGCTCTCTCTCTCGCTCACACACACACACACCGCCCTAAACATCTTACTCACTTATGCACCTCCCCACCTAAATGCATAACCAGTCGATTAATTAATGCACAGTACAGATTCGACAAGGAATAAAAGACGGCTTTGTTCACAAACTTAAGCAGGAGACGTTTATAGTTTTACGTTCACGTCATAAAGGAACAGTGTGGTACATGTATGAAACAAACACATGACTTACCAACTCCGTTTTATCTTCCTGCCCTACACAAACACTCTGCATACTCCCTCATCCTTTAACTTATCCTAAAACTCCATAACTGCACTTACCAATCTTGTTGGGTTAGCGATTATCTCCTGTAATTTCAATGACAATGTTATAAGTTGGTGTGAGGCCAGAGGGTGGCTGGCTTCCCTTGGCATAGTTCTGACCAATCACAGTTTGGCAGTGACATGATGACAGCTCCATCTGATTGGTTAATCATTCTTCTTTTTTTTTTTTTTCCATCAAGGGATGCCAACTCCGACCCGAGCTCCTCAGAGATGTGACATCAGTCTACAGAGGGCGTTTATAGCTCACGGCCACCGTAGTTTCACCACACATTCACACATCAGTTAGAAGGGAGTTGTTTACCTAAGTGAGAATGGGGAAGGGGAGGGATGGCAGGTACAGCACAGAATACTTACAGAGTCATAGTGTGTAGTGTGGCTTCCATTGGCCACCGGGAGAAAACGCCACTGCAAACTATCACTTTCAGACTGTTCAGGCGGTACATCCGAGTGGTAGCTGAAATTTAATCATCTCCATTCTTGTTTAAATCACATATGGTTGACTTGATGCGGAAGTCAAACCGCTGTGAAAACAGGTTGAGTTTTTAGTAACCTCATAAATTTTTTTATGTTCTGTTAGCAGATGATTTGGTTACGCTTGTCTCCCTGAAGTGTTGTCTGCAACAGCTGTTGACAATTAAGCGATCACATCTCAGAAAGCCATGCATCTGAGAGACCATCCATGTGTGTTTGTTTAGATATAATCCTTATCTTTCTCCTGAGCGGGTCTACAGTGAAATGAAAAACCTTGAACCTTTCTAATGGCTGAACTGGCAGGAATTGGCAGGTCTTTAAGCACAAAGTCCTTTTGGGACCGTTCCCATATGACAGATTCATAAATGACAAACTTGATGAACACAGCCCGTTAATTTGGGAATATGCATCAGCACAGTCTGGTTTTCAGTCAGGCAGGACATGCTGATAAGGCTATGCTGAAATAACTACTTCACAGGCTGAAATTACAGGCCGTCCTCTCCACATATTTTGCCAAATGGCAGTGATTCTCCTTTGCAAGCTATTCTGCTCGGCTGCACAAATAATGGGCTTCTTCTGAGGTGATGAAATCACATCAGGCAATACAAAGCCAACTCTAATTTTAATCGTCTCCTCCTTGACTGTCTAAGCTTTGTCTGCATAGACCCGCAGTAAGGAGATGAAATGGGCTGTGACACATCCACTGCAAAGATTCACTGTAAATGATAAGTTCAGTATCATTATGCGTCCTGTAGTACTTTTCAGTGTCAGTAGGGCTGCGTCTCTAACTGTGGCAGACTGTGAACTACACTTTCCCACCTAGGGACTCGTCAGCCACAAACAGCAATGTCATTACGTACCCGCAGTTCTCCCGATCCAGAGGTGTCTTGAAATGTCCCTGAAAACATTTGACATTCTGCGCAGACAAAACTTCTCACTAATCCCTGATTGAGGAAAAATCTCTGAAAGTGCTGAGGAAACCACTGAACCAAACAAGCAACTGTCCACTGAAAAAGCTGCTATTGTCATCCTGTATATGTTAGCATTTAGAGAAGGTGGTGTGCAGTGTGCTAAAATTATGGTTTAGAAAAATATCAAAATGTTTAGGGAAGTGCTGCATTTGAAATAATCTTTTATATTGGATAAAATTTATTTTACAAGAAATAACACATAACATAACAAAAATTTTCCTCTTGCTGGAGGATCAGACTGAGGTGGGTTGTGACTATTTCAAAGTATAAATGCACCTGGTCTGACTGTCCAAAAATAACTATTTTCAACTATATACAAGCCAAGGTTATCAATCACATGTCAGTATGAATAACATCTCCTTGTTTGTTTGTTTTTAAATCACAGTGACGCAGATCTACTGTCGACACAAGGTCGTGACGACTCTATCTGTGTCAATGTTGATTTTTCTTTTGTGCTGTTTCTTCTTTCATTAAATTGTTCATTAATGTTCCTTGAGAATGGATTAGTGTTACATAAACAAACGACTCAGACTCAGAGCAACATGAGCTCAGATCTGGTGTTGTGTTTCTGGCCGCGTGATACATCAACCCCTGAGACAAAATCTCTGGCTCTTTAGCTTCTAAATGCTCCACTGTGTTCACCAGCTCGCTGTTAACGTTGTCTGTCTCCCATCTGCTGCTGGGCAGGTAGCATACAGTGTGTTTATCAGAGCTTTTTTTTTGGCTGGAAACAGCTGCCTGCTGCTGCTGCTGCTGCTGCTGCTGCTGGAAACACGTCTGAAAACTAAAATAAGGAGATAAAAAGCACTAAAACGACCAGCTGAGCTGAATGGCTACAGACCGGTGGCCCTCACATCACACATCATGAAGACCCTAGAGCGGCTGCTTCGCCGCTTTATAATGCCACAGACTGAACATGCACTAGACCCCCTACAGTGGATGATGCCGTCCTTTACACGCTCCAACGGGCCCATTCTTACTTGGATGAGCCAGGTAGTTACATGAAGATTATGTTCTTTGATTTCTCAAGTGCATTTAACACCATCCAACCCCCCCATCCTTAAAGACAAGCTGGAAGGGATGGGGGTTGATCCCTGCTTCACGTCCTGGATTGTGGATTACCTGACCAGACGACCACAGTACGTCAGGCTGGGTAACTGTTTCTCAGGGACAGTGATGAGCAGCACTGGGGCTCCACAGGGGACTGTTCTGGCTCCGTTCCTGTTCACCCTGCATACGGCCGACTTTAAATACAACTCTGAGTCCTGCCACATCCAGAAATACTCGGATGACACAGCTATTGTGGCGCGTATCAGGAACAGCAGGAAGAGAAGTCCAGGGATCTGACGTTGACCTTCAGTGAATGGAGCAACAAGAACTGCCTCCTTCCGAGCAGCTCCAAGACCAAGGAGATGGTCATGGACTTTCGGAGGTCTAGGTCCACCCTTCAGCCAGTCAACATTCCAGGGAAGGACAAGTGGTGCATACTTATAAATACATAGGTGTGCACCTGGACAGTAAACTGGACTGGTCACTGAACACTGATGCCATCTACCTGAAGGGGCAGATCCGTCTCTTTTTCCACAGGAGGCTCAGGTTTGACGTCTGCAGTGAAATGCTGCATGTTTTATCAGTCAGTGGTGGCCAGTGTACTCTTTCATGCTGCAGTCTGCTGGGGCAGCAGCACTCATGGAATGACTCTTCAATGTTATCTATGACCCTTCCACAACCTTAAGCAGGTTTTTATTAATGTAACCATGACGATGAAGGTCCTCTAACCATAAGCAAATAATTTTAATCCAAATCACAATCTTTTCATAACCCTAAGCAATTTGTTTTTGTGTCTAAATCTAAACTGAGCCATGACCGTTCAATAACCTTAACCATGTGTTTATTATTGTAACCATGACAATGGAGGTCCTTTAACCATAAGGAAGTTATTTTAACACAAAGCACAATATTTTCATAAACCTACCCAAATTGTTTTTGGATCTAAATCTAAACGAAACCATGACAGTTCAAAAACCTTAATGGCATGTTTATTGTTGTCACCATGACGATAATAGTTGTGTTCATCTGCCACTGGTATCTGATGGTTGGGATTAGCAACTTTTAGTCTGGAGGACTTGCTGTGCTGGCTATTAGTGCTGTATAATGTGGCATTGGTTCATGCTATTTACTTGTCACTTTACAAATAACCCTACATAATAACCTTCATTAAAACAGATGGTAGTACTTTATAGATGGTAACAGATATGTTCAGTTCTTCAGTTGTCAGAATGACTGAATGATGACATTAATATATTCTATATATTTCAGGACACTGAATGATGAACTTCAAAGTGTTTTTCTAAATAGTGTTTTGGAGAGACGTCTGATGTTTCAATCTGTTAGATTGTCCTATATAATCAATAATTCTCTCTTTAGCTCCTCCATGATAAAGGTACTGCAGGCATAGCAAATCAATCAAACATATTTCTATTTCCAGCCTCGTAGGTGAGCCATCATTTGAAAAAAAAAAAAAAAAAACTTTTATATTACTCAGAGAGCATTCATATGTTGGGCTTGTTGTATATCAATAATGTGTGGAGTAGTCAGGGAGAACATTACTCCGTATTGTGGACTTTGCCTTTGAGGGCTATCTTTTATTAAATCAAACAACACATCCAATAGCGGGATCTGAAGCACAGACTGAGTATCCTCATGGTAAGCTACAAATAATAACCTCCGCTCCCTGCTGTCCATCCTGACAGTTCATACCAGGGGGAGGCAGAAAATAAATAAACACATGAAGTGTGAGCAGGAAGCATTTTCAAGACCTGAGACAATTTTGGGGAAATGTCAATAACAGACATCAAGTCAACAGAGACAAGAAAAGACAAGAAAATCTTCAGTAAATCATTTATCAGCACAGGATTTTGATTTAGAAAGTTGCAGAATGCATGTATCATTTACAGTATACGGTATTACATCCTTAATTGAACTCTATAAAACTTGTATATCCACCTTGGGTTGCATCCTTTTTTCTTTTTGACATGTTTCTTTTATTTACTCTGAACGCATTCTGTTGGGACCTTATGCACATGTGCTGTCAATATTCTGCTAGATCCTTCGTTTTCTACCTGTCACAAGCTTCAACAACATGACTAATGAAGTAAATAAATAAACCTCTCCCCTCCTCTTTTAAACTCACCCCCATCCTTTCAGCTAAATGAAAAGCTGCTCAGCTGCTGCGAGATCCATTTTGAGGTTACGCTTCCTTGATACATCTGCCAAGCCTCATCAAGAAGCATTTGCAAGGGAACGGCAGCGCTCGGGAGGGAGGGGGAGACCTTCTCTTATAATCAATGCAGAGTATGAAAGGCACCTCGTTTCTAGGATAAATGGTGTTTGAGCATGACGGCTGCCATAACTAACCTAATATATATGGAACTGGCCATGGCAGGATGCATCCATACCATATATTATACTCATTGATTCATTCCACATCCTGGTGGAAATCTTTGATCATTTTTGTTTCAGTGGTTACGGACATTCTAGATACTATCACTACAGACTAATTTAATGTGCTTAGTTCATACTGTTCAGGAAGTGACACACATTGTGCATGAACAGATTTAAGATCAAATGACTGGAGCAAGAACTTTGTGCTTTACCTCTGTTGTCCATTATTTAGGAGTGCCCCTGAACTGTTTGTTTCTATGGCAACAGCATCCAAAACATTATGGGGCAGTTATGTGCTACAGACTAATGACAATATTTTGTTTTGTATGGTCATACCTTTCCATGTACATGTGACAGGCCTGAGAATCCTTCTTACACAGGAACAAGACACCTGGACTAAAAGAGACACAACACCACTACAAACCATGAGGCATGAGTGAATGTGAATGGAGTTATAGGAATTTTTTGTCTCTTTTTTCATTCATTTTGTGTCTCTTTTTGGTTGTTTTGTCTTTCTTCATACTTACTTTGTCTCTCCTTGTAATCATGTTGTCTCTCTTTGTAATCATTCTGTCTCTTTTTGTAGTGGTATTGTTTCTCTTTGTGGTCATTCTGTCTGTCTTTGTAATCTTTTTGTATGTCTTTGTGGTCATTTTGTCTTTCTTCATAGTCAGAATGCATCTCTTTGCGGTTGTTTCATGTCTCTTTGTAGCCGTTTGACTGACTGTCCAACAACAAGTGTGAGCAGTCACTTCAAACAGAGGCTGTTTGCCTCATCTCAACTGATGAGAGGTGACAGTTCCAACAACTGAGCCACCGCCCATCCACACCTTTCACACACAACATTTTCCTGCCAATAACATCAATACTAAACCTGTTGAAAATGTATTTTATCACAAAATGATGGTGGCCCTGAGACCACGACGCACTCCAACTAAAGAAGGCACATGCAAATAAACAAACGTGCTGCAAATTCAGTCCTGCATCCTGTAACCTGGAACTAGTCTGAGTGGCAGAAGCATTCAGCAGCAAGGTGGTAATTCTAGTCTTAAGTTGCAGTGTGTTGATTTCTCAGGGCCACCATGCAAAATTCTTAGAAAAACATATTTTAATTTGCTCAGATGGGTTCCTGCTCAAATCTGACAAAATGTTCTTGGATGAGGTTGTTAAAAATAAAAAAAGATCATTCATCTTCACTGACCAAGCAACTCCTCACAAAACAGCATTTTTGCTTGACGAGTACTTTAACATTGACACTTTAGATACATTTTGCTGACAACAGTTACCTCTGTCAGTAAAGTGCAGACTGTCAAAGACAATATCCACCAATAATTTTATATGAAAATAAAAGAGCTGTATTTAGCAAATCAATAAATACCCAGTTGCTGATGTACACACACACACACACACACACACACACACACACCTTTCTGTGTGTGTGAACACCACGTTGCCACTGGGCAAGGGATTATTGTTGCGCTGGACTTCATTAACATAATTGTGCATAATGAGTGATATTAATTTGGAAATTGGGAGCATGTTCAAATTGACAACTATGTTTGATTTTTGAAAGCAGACAGCATCTGTGTGCCCTGGAGATGAACAATGTATTTTTACATCAAGGACAAGGAGACACAGTGACTTTGACAACGGCTGCAGAATTCTGTAAAAACAATTTCCATCAGAAAACAAGGAAACATTCTTTTATTACTTACATATAACAGAAAACACTGTAGAGAGGAGTCATTTATGAATGAATTTGATTTGGTTGCGCAACAAGCTGTAGGAAAACTGAAGTGATAGACAAACACATTGAAGGCAGTGTAGATAAATGTATTGCTATCACTGCTGTGGCATCTCCCTGCCACCTGTTTACAGATGGGATAAAGCATAACAGACAATGGATGCAAGGAGGTGCATAGTAGAATAATTATAGCCTATATTTTTTTGGATGATAATCATGAATTGTGTTTCTTTTTTATTGAATTTTCCTCTCCACTTCTCTTTCCTCTTGTTCAGTTAAAGATTGGAGTTAATGCCAAAGATTAACTGATGCGTATCTGAAGACTTTCAGCTACTATTCACGACAACAAATCTGACCAGGTTCTGCATCACGATTGTCAATCATTAAACTAACTCTCCAACTAACTCGCTCTCCCTGTGCACTCCTGTGCCTCTGGAGCAGAGTGCACCAGCCGGCCGTAAAAAAGTAGGTCTTAACTCTTATGCTTAGCTAGGCCCGACTTCGTCATTTGAATTTTTACTGAGTGCAAATCTGACTGACTGTGGTCAGGCTGGACCTGTTGATTGTTGCCCCTAGCAACATACTTCACTCTAACTTCTACCTTCAAACAAGCTGGAAGATGTGGATAAATAAAACCAAAGAAAAGGAATATATGCATTACGGATACATGCATTTGTCCGACGTCAATTGATCATGTCTCTGATGACTGCCCCTTGTGGCAGTCTCTCTCTCTCTCTCTCTCTGTCTCTCTCAGCCTGGCCTGCTGCATCATCCTCAGCCCCCTTTCTTTGTTTGGTTTCCTGGACCATCCAACATACAGTACATCCCGCCTTATATTCACTCCACCATACACTAACATAACTGATATCTGTCTTACTTACACACTAAACCATTTAATTTGCATTTTGGTAAATTTGAGTTAACTAAATTACTTTTTGAGTGACATATCTGTGTGGCCTCCCTTATTGTTGCCAGCCCTGAGTCAGGTGGTAACATTACACACCCCTAAACACCACGGAATACATGAGAAAGAATTATTCTTATTTCTTCCTGTTTGGATTGCCCTGTTGTCGATGCACTGCTTTCCTCCTCGCTGCTAACTCTGCTGCAGCTATATACCACTGTCATACAGTATCATCTGTCACTTCTGATCACCTGCCAGCAATGAACGCCACTGCTTGCTGCCAGCAGGAGTGCAGCAACAAGGACAAGACAAAAGTCTTTGTAACTGTGAACACACTGCGGAGCTGTCAACACTCAACCCTGGGGGTGCTCCTTTGCACAGTGAATTATTCTAGACTATGCATCTCAAGTTATATATGTTTTATTATGATGTCTGAATTGTAGCATGGGTTATGTTGTTTTGTGTAGTTACTGCACCAGAGTTGGTTGGGATGGATGGTGAGCTTTCAAGGTGCAGGACTGGGACCCCAGAGATTAGGCCAAGGCAACAAAAGCACTTAGTCACAATTAATGACAGATTATGGTTTTAAACATAAATGAACACATTTTCTCTAATGAATTATGTCACTGTGAACTTTTTCTGTATTAAACCAGAACACATTCTTCCCCCTCACCTTAGCCAAGTGCTGCTCAACAATTTAATAAAGCTGTAGTCACTGGCATATGATCTACTTTTCAGATGGATCGTACAGATCGCACCATTGAGAGGTGCTCGTTTTTTAAGTTCACAAACATCAAAAAGAATCGTTAAAGCAGTGGAAAGATATAAATCATAACTTCCTCTCATGACTTTCAGAATGAAATCAGAGCAGAAACAAGATGCAGATCGTGATTCAGATTGTGGTTTGCGAGTCATATGATCTTTTGGCCAGATCCCCCATCGCTAGCTAGAAGCTGACATTGTACTGCAGGATTGGATATTCTGCAGGAAAACATGTGAAATACTTTGCCAATGAACATTTTAACCGATTCATTCAGTAATAATATTTTTGTGCTGTCGTAAATTTGATCCAGATGTTACGTTTCCTTCAATTTGCTGCTGAGATTTTAAAAGTTTTACAATTGAACAAAAAAAGTAGTTGCTTGCTGATTGTGCAGTTTTTTTTTTTCTCACATCAAAATGATTTTTTTTTCATGTCTCTTCCTGCATATTTAACTTTTACTGCACAATGCATAAAATTCAAATTAGCCTCTCTGTCCCAAGCAACTATTATTTGAATCCACCTGTTTATTTAACCATTTTATCATTTCCATGTTGCTACACTTCAGGACTGCAATCTCAAAACTCCATAATCCTCTTGAACCAGTTAACAAAAAATACATAAATAAATAAAATGAACAACAAAAAAAAAAAAATCCACCTTAGTTCAATATTTGACTTTTGGCTTCACCTTCTGTGCACTTGGGATGAGACTGATCCCTTTGTTTGTGTTTGCATACAGATTTAGACTTTTAAACAAATCACATTCAGAATGAAAGAGGCACATTTTCATTTCAGATAGGTTTGTTCTTGTGAGGAATATGATGTGAGAAGCGCACCAGGCCCTTCAAGTATCAACATCAAAGAGCCGTTGAAAATGTGAAGTTGATTGAATTGTGGCATTTGCCAAAGCTTTCTTTGTTCCTGCTAATTAGCTGCCCGGGTTTCCCTACATTATCACATTTATTCACATTTCTTAGCAACTTGAGAGTATGATGCAACGCACCGTTTGAATTTTTAAACATTTTCCCCATCAGTCAGCTTGTGCAAACATGTTTAACTGAAAAGCAATTGCCCATTTGCAAAGGAAGTCTTTTCATCTTTTTAATACAGTGATATCCCCAAAGACAGCATACCAAATATTCCCTACTTTTCATTCTCTCTGTCTCTGTTTTAAAACTCACACACACACACACACACACAGAGCTGGGATCAGAGCCTTAGGTCAGCAGCTGTGCAGGATCAGGAGCGCAGGGTTAAAATGCCGCTCATGGGGCCAGTAGCTGGCATCCGGTATCACATGCAGCAGGCCTGCAGTTTGGTGGCTCACGCCCACTTCTCACTTTCCCAGTGGCTCTGAGGATTAACCCCGAGCCCTTCAACACTGCCATCACTTCCACCTAGCCAAGCTGCTCTCCAGGCAAGCCGGCAAACAAAAGCAGGTTGAGCCAAAAAAAACAAACAAAATAAAACAAAAAAAAAAACCCCACAAATTTCACTGAAATATGAATTCATATTCAGGGCACAGTGTGAAGAAAGCTTTAAGAATATTTCTTGATTTCTCATATAGCATTATAGCATTCTGTTTTCCTTTACTGCGAAACACTTGTGACTTTAACCTTGTAGAGTTCTGTTTGGAGTAAATGTCTCTCATTATTGTAAAGCACTGTGTGTTCTGGGTCTCCTGCAGTAGCGACCTTGCAATAGTGCATGTCCTTTACATTCATACTGTGTGAAATGGGCTGTTTTTGTAGATTCAGAGCAGTCGGGCCATTATATAAGGTTTTTACATTGTGGAGTGCGTGTTAGTCGTGAGCCATGCAGTGAACAGTGGCGAGCACTTGAGGTGTGCTGGCATGGTGTGGGTTTTTTGTCCACTGCAATGCACGGTAAGGTAAAGTTGTTTATATGAAACAATGAGAAATGCTGCAATAACTCAGTGATAAACCTATAACTCTTTCACAATAAAAGCATACCACTGGTTTGCAATTTTGTGAGTATGCAAATCAGGCTGCGTAGACCCTGTGACAAGAGGGGAGGAGTCTCCAGGTCCGTGGCCAATTTTCCTATTGGTGCGACGAAACTGTCATTGTAAACTGTTCACATTAAACTTTAATGAAAATAACTTGAAATGCATAGCAGCTATATCTGAGCAAGTGAAAGCTTTAGCAAGAGACATTCTCAAGAAGTATTCTGCGTTGTAGCAAAAGGGAAGGTGGATTGGCAACATGAAGCCAGTTAATGAATTCATCTAAATGATATTACATCATCACATCACATGAATCATATTTAACATATGAAGCTTTTCCAGGGAATTAAAGTTGTCATGGTATATTTGCTACATCTAAGGAATAATTGCCTTCCCACACAAATTAGCAGGCACACAAAATATATCCCTTTATTCTTTATTATTAATAGTATATAAATAACAGCTAATAACAAAACAATAAAAAAAATTTTTAAAAACCTGTTAGTCATCTGGGTCACAGTGAGACAATCTTATGAAACTGTGGAACTTATATGTACCACGACAGAGCATCGTCACATGAGCCATCTCACCTTAGCGCCTCTCTGGCTGACAGACCCGCCTTCGCCTCTCATCGCTAAAGGAGAGGAGAGTTTCAACTTCAACAAGCCGTTGAGTTCATGTATCAGCGATGCCACGAGACAGGATACTGATGCGTCGCCCTGTAACTCAATTAGGGCAGGAATGGCTCCAAACCCGAGCTAAGGAATCAATTTTCTAACTCGGGCCGGTTTTAATCGGCAGCAGTGGATTCTGCAGTGTCAGTGGGTGAGGTGTCGTTATTCACGACACCTGAGGGACGTGACAGCGGACGTAATGAGATTCTCAGAGCCCTGTCTCTCATACACATCAGCAGCACTAAATAGCATTGAGGGAGCAGGGGATTACGTTTATAAATGTTCTTCGCATGGTAACGTATGGATGATAGGCCCTTTAAATAGCTCATTATCTGTCGCAGCTTTCATTTTTTTCCCCAAATTTTCATTAGAAATGGAAGAAGAAGAAAGTGGGAAAATGTGTTTAGTGAGCACTGCTACCTGGTGCATACTATTTTTCTTTTTTTTTTTTTGCTTTTGGGGCCGGCTGACAGCTTGGCAACACTTCCTGCTGGATGGCAGCATGGTGAAAAGGTCATTGCTGGAGTGCTGGGTGTAACCTTTATAGAAGAGGCTTTAGATAGTTTGTTACGTATACAGTATTTATTTCAGTTGTTGCAATGAATTGACTCTAAAACTAAAAGTCTGCCATTTCATTTGTATGAATGCATTTTGGAAAATCATCTTAGAGTTGTGCTATACTATGCAAAGTAAAGCGAACAGCAGGGGCCGAAAAATCCAAGAAGCTTTAAGACCACACAGTTTATTACTTGTTGCTTATGCTTGATTCAACAGGTTACAGCAGTGGCTGTAGCAGTCCTCCTACAGATTTATACCATGTCAGCAGAGTAGGTTTTAAGGAATATATTGTTTTGAGTTGTACTGAGTCAGATTTCACCTGTTAATAATGCCAATACCAACCAGTCCTCCAACCTAAACAACCATACAGGTCGTTTTTATTCAACCTTCTGATTCGACCCATAGTGTCTCCTGAAATAGTGCCCCTACGGTGGGATGTGTACACAGTTGTCATGGTTACCATACTACACATGCGACCGTACTGGCATACCGATCGTCACCATCATTAGGTCATGGCTTGGTTAGGGCGATTTGGGTTAAAGGAAGTACTTCCTCAACAGATGATCTTTGTCGTCATGGTTACAATAATAACAATGTGGAACTTTGTGGAACGTTCATAGATAAATGAAACAACATAAACTGCTGGTTTCATATGGGAATTGAACAATGCTTTCCTGTGTCATATTCTGGTGTTTTGTTCACCCATCCATCCACCACAACGTCCTGACATAGACTGAAGTGTCGCTCTCACTTTTCCCTTTGCTCCTGTCATAATTACTAGATGTCACCTAATAACAAAACGTAACTATGGGTGATAATAACCTGCTCAACAAACAACCTGTGGGCTGTTTTTCTACAGGAGGACAGTCTAATCAATACAATATATGGATGTAATGCTCATAATCAGGTTTGAGCATTATTTATAAAGGCCTACCCCACAGTAATTATTGGGTGGTATTGTTTTCACCCTGTGTGTGCGTGTGTGTGTGTGTGTGAGCGCACGTGTGTGTGTGTGTGTGTGTCATCATGGCAAAGTGTATTCCTGGAGACAGCTACTGTAGCGAGAATCACTGGAGACTGCGCAAGATACAGTCATGAAATTCAACAGGTGTGCGCTTGAGATCAAAATGAAGGCTGCGTTCAAAGATGAGTGTGCTCCAACCCATGAGTACGTACGTAATAATGTTTTAATAACTACGTTATTACATCAGTCATCACGTGTAGGACTCATGCGTTGGATCATCAACATGTTGACGGTCGTCAAGGTTGGCGTGATGGTCTCCGGTTTTGTTTGCATTCACTCACATAGATATAGAGCGAGTGGACTATTGTTGCGCAATCAAAAGCCGAAGCAGTTGTGTTTACATGCCATTCAACGTGTTTGAGAGAAGTAGCTGCTGCCCAGGGTTTGTGGACTGTGACTGAAAGGGAGAAGACTAGAGTCATATTCATATCTCGCTGACTCTACTTTAAACACTCTCCACCAGCATCGAAAACTTGTGTGAAAAACACATGCAACTCAAACGGGTCATACTTTGTGTAGTCTTCACATTTTATTGTGACACAGAAGGCTGCATAGTTTTTAGGAAGCAAACGTCAGCAATGGCGTGGCCCAACTTACTTTCTTCATTGCAATGTCTGGGTGTGTGTTAGAGGTTGTAACAATCACAGCCAATCACATTCACTACTTTCACTTCCTTAAAACACAAAGCTCTTGTTGCCATAACGGAATGACCTGTTGGGAATCTTGGAGAGTTTTTCTCTGGGGAAATGCATTGTTCGTCTGAGGCGTGCAGAGTTTAAAATGTGAATGCAGCAGCTCAAATATAAAAGCAAGAGCTGCAGTTAAATACCACTATATTGCCATAAAATGCTGTGTAGATTTCTTAAATAATTTTGCATTTCTGAATGTATTTTTATAGTTTCATTCAGTCCAGTTAGATTTGACTAATTTATATTTAACAAAAAATAATTCCTCATAATCTGTGAACAAAATAATTGCCTGCTTAATCTTCATACTGTGACAGGAATGTGATCCTGGAAGTCATCAACAGATAGCCTCAACAGTCTCATTGGTCATCACAGCCGCACGTCTACATGCTTTCTATTTAAAAATGCCGAGCTGCTGGTAATACTTTGGCCAGACTCGTTAAAAAGAAGATGGAGTGTGCAGCCGTTGCCCTGGTTACCTCATGTTTTGGATGGAGACACGGGGCGGGAGGACTGATCGGAACGGGTGGTCTGTGAACTGATTAACTGTGTGGAGTGTTGTCAGTGCGTCAGTGTCCAGCATGCCGGCTGCTTTACAGGAGAAACTGCAGAGCAATTTGTCCAAACACTGAGGTTTTCTGTTATTTTGAATGTTGCTTGTTATGTTGTTACGTTGTTGTATATGGAACAAAATTTCACCTGCAGATCTGCCGTATGTAACTGTGCCTCGACAGTGTGCAACATCACTCCGCTTAGAAAGTGGAGAGGAAACACATACCTGCTGCTTTCAAATGGCTGTAAAGAGGCACCAGTGTAAATGAAAGGCCTTCAGGATAGAGACTGCTAACTGTTGTGCATTACAGAGCTGCTCAGAATCACTCAGTGCTCTTTATTCTATCTGTTTCTATCTCTTCTGCATTAATGTCATAATCAGAACCAAAGTTTTTACTCTGCGTGATCAAATGTAAACTGGCTGAAAAATAGAGAGTAAAAGTGGAAAGATGAGCACAAAGGTCGAGCCCTAAGATACTAGTCCAGTGCAGTCGAGGAGCTAACCTTAGTAAACACCACTTCGCTGGTGCAATACTGAGATTGTGACATACAAAGATGCACCCTCCCTTTATTGGCACACAGCAGGAGTGAGGGATGTAAATAGTGCACTGTGGGATAATCTAATGTGAACCCCAGTCTCACTGGGATGTGATGATCCCACTAACAGGGTGCATGTGTTGGTTCTTTTGCTCTGCAGTAGCACAACTAAAACTAACCCCCCTATCATGAACCCAAACATATAAAGACCAGACACTAATTAGTTCCCGCTTAAGCTTTCGCCAAGATTCTTCAGTAGACGGTGAAGTGGTGGCGTTGAACTGAGAACTCAGGAGCAGAGAAACTCACAGAGGGTGATGTAGAATTTGAAAAGGCAGTTTTCTTTACTGTTTGGTGTCTTTGCTCTGCATTTAGGAAGGCGGATGATTACAGGCAGGGAGCAGGCAGAAATCAAAAAACAAAAAACAAAAAGGCAAAGTCACAAACCACAGAAACTAACATGAAAACAACGGTTAAAAATCTGGCAACGGACAAAGGAAGTATATAAAGAGGGTGGGGCTGACAGGGAACAGCAGAAGCATGTGTAACGGTGACAGCTTTTTTATTTTATGTTTCATTGTTTAACTGTGATGCAGGTTTTCCTTTGCCAATAAGGCCTAATCAACACATCCCCTGCTCCTCCAGGGGGATTCCTCCCTGGTCAGTGCGCTGGTCCGCCCACATTGTGTTGAAGCCAGTCTTCCCCGTCTTTGGCTGGACCTTCCTCTCTACCCACCAATCACAAGCCTGTTTTGCCTCTTATGGCAAGCTGATAAAAGGTGCTTTTTGAAACTTCCAGTGGCGACTGAGACGCTAACATTAGGCTTTGTTTTTTTTAGGGGGGGGGGGGTTCTCCCACTCAACACTGCATGTAATTGCTTCGTCCGTCTGCTGAACACTAGGTTACTGGTGGCAGCCCAAGTGTGTTTTTATATTGATAAGTAAGTTTAGTTCACCCATGCTGTGCATTACTTTTGTTTTGATTCAGCGAGTCAGTGGTGTCTCAGTGGGTTGGGAAGGAAGTAGACTTTGCTTTGTTTGTTTTTCGGATTTGGCGCCACCCGCAGTCCTTCCCATTGTTCCTCGCCTCACCAAACTCTTTTGTGTATATAATTGTTGGATGTGGCGCTTGTATATTTGTATCTTCAACTTGTTGCACCTCTAAACAAAAAGCGGCTTTGCTTGCCAGACCACATCGGAAATTGTTGCTTCCCTGATTTATAGGCGTCACCTGCAGGGTTTTAACGCAGTTGATTGGGAACAGGTGTAGATGATCACAAGGGCAGGAACTGAAACAACAAGGGAGGTATTTCTGAATAAAACAGGAAAAAAGACATGTCATTAACTTCACGGGATGTCACAATCCTACTATCAAATACACAGTGTGTAAAAATAGCCTCTTTGGCAACGATAATTGCAGGTTTTCTAGAGGGAAACGGTTATTTGATGCAGAGGAGTTAACAGCTTAACAATAAGATCTCAACTGGAAATAGCAGTCCCCTCAGGGTGAACTGAAAGAGTCATTTTCTGATGTGATTCAGTGCCTTGTGAGCTCACACTTTGTTCCAAGATTTGTCCTTGAGCTGATCAAAGATTACATAATGTGAACACAGGAAAAACTTCCATGCAGTAGAAATCCATTTATCTCCTTGGCTGGGATGTCTCATCTGACATCAATGTCTCCGACAGCGATGGGGGGAGGGGGCATTTTAAACGCAGGTCATTTTGAAACAAAAAAACAAAACCAAAAACCAAGTCTCAGGCAGCGAGGTAAACACAGGAGACGCAGACCGAAACACAAACACAGATAGAGACACACAAACGGACAGCAAGGCAGTTAGAGAGATAGTATCATCTGTCCACAATGATTAGTGATGCTTCTTTCTTGTATCGGTTTTGTGGGAAAGCAATGTGAAACACATTTGGCCTTCAGACAGTTTGGTGACCATAGTCCCTCGTGATGAGCCTTTATCTTCACACAGAAGCACAACGTATGAAAGAACAAAACGAAAGTGATAGGAATTAAAAAATACTGTATATACGAGCCAGGAAAAGACACTGAACTACTAACATGGTGGGTTCCACCATGTTAGTAGTTCAGTCATGTCAGCCTAACATTGATACACTCTCTCTCCTCTATCGAGATTCCAAGTAACTGAAAATAAAACCTTTTTCCCACTCCATATAGATCATACACCCTTAAAGCCAGTTGAGAAACGTAAACGTTGTAGTGCTTTTCATCCAGAAAAACCGTATAAGTATAACCGTATAAATACTCGTATTTGTTTACAGACCAGTCTTGCCAGAGGCCTGTGCTACGAAGCCGGATTTGAAGTTATCGAGGTAATTTCAGGTTTAACTCTGGGTTTTCAGTCCTACGACGGTGGTTCACTTGTTACAAGGGGTAAATCACCATGGTAACTTACGCTGAACTCCTAACCTGCTCCCACGCAGGTTAACTTCAGAGGATCAGATCAAAACCTGTCAGCAGCCAAACTACTGAACAATCAAATCACTGGTAAAACAGAGTCACCATCCTACAGGATCCTGACAGGGATGAAAGAGTTTAACATTAAAATGATCAATAATCGGTGGAATAGTTTTCCTGTTTGAGTCTTTCCAAAAATGCAGAGTTTATCATGCTGAATAAATAGCCTATATATTAACTATTCTAGCTTCATTTTAATTGAACAGATATTCTTTAATCCGACAGAATTCCTGACAGTGATGAAGCTTTTACTCTCTTCTTCATCACTGCAGATCAGAAAAACATGCAAAGACTCAGTGACCACAACTGGAAATAAAACCTGAACCGCTGTCTTTGATTAGAAAAATTAGCCACATACCTCTTAATTATTTCCATGATTATAAATGAACATTTCAGTCGGTCTGATTCATCAGACATCAACTACTTCTCTCCTCTTTTCTTTCTCTCCTCTGCAGCAGAAAACAGTCTGACATTAACTTTAACTGTTTTATCTGCATTTCATGTTCATAACACTTTGTTCATCATCGGACAAAAATACTCAAACGTAATGATAATTCATGCACTTATTCACAACATATCTTCAGTCTGACTTTACTAGAAATTATATTTAGACATGGAAATAATCATTTTTTACTCCAGTCGTGATCATATTGTTTACATTTCACCTTGTTGAACATCACTTTTGGACGTTGCTTTAACCCAACTCACTGGCAAGTATCAGTCTTCTCATAATATCATATTAAGTACTTCATTAATGGTTCTGACGACGTTGCACAACTCTGCCTCTTTCACATGAACGCGCTCATAACCAGACAGGTAAACCCAGGGTTAACTGAGAGAGTTGGTAGCCCGCTTCATAGTACAGGTTATCCAGGACGACCAGTGTTAGGGTTCAGTTAACCCAGATAACTAAAAATGATCCTGGATATGTTGAACTTGCTACAGCACACATATCAGGGGCCCCACTTGACTTTATGGGAGGTTTAAGGGGGTTTATAGTTGCCATTGCAAAATGGGCCATTATGAAGGGCCATTGGGGGCCCGTTTGCCCTTGGAGGGGGCCCAAACATTTGCCTGCTTTGCCTCACCTGACGGTGCACCTCCCTCTCATCAGGTGACCTCAGGTATGGACAGGTTTTTTTCTACCTTATGGCAATGTTCTCAGGTACCAGTTGTTTTTCATAATTTTTTCTCAGTGACATTTTAGATCAATATGAAAAAGATTACTGCCAAATATACATCTCCTTGTAAGCCGTTCACAACAGTTAACACTACCAGAGATTTCTTATGTGAGGTGTAGACTTGTGAACAGCTTCAATCATCAATAAAAGGTATGGTGGAAGAACATCTAAATGTCAGAGTAATGATGAGCTGCACTTTTACTTTGTTTTACTTTTCTTGGAACCTACATGCTGCTGTACATTAGTCACACTCGGGAAGTTCATTTTCAGAGGGAGAAGTACCTTCAGGTTTCTTATTTAGGGACTGAATCAGCGCATCTGCTCTGTTTCCCAGAGGAATCATTTCCCCTCTCAATAAGATCTTGTTTTTCTAATTAACAGAAGGTGTTTTTCTTTGCAGTTTTACTTTTAGGTTAAACTTCAAACACAAAAAGCTTTGAATGGGTGTGTGGTCGATATTAGATATTACCTGGTACTAAGTCTTACAGCTTTGTTTTTCTGTAATCTGAACAATTTTCTTCTCCACATACTCTTTTCATGAGGTTGATTGACATGTTTGTCCTCGTGGATTCAAATTGATTAAAGTGCAGTCTTTTACCGTGTGTGCTGAATTGAAGGGTCTCTAAATCCATTTAAGGATTTTTGAATGCTTTGGATCCTTTAACAGAAACCATTGAACAGCGCCCCAGAACAACAAGGCCTCAAATGGGAGAAAATAGGGAATTTGGCTGTGCGAGAAGCGACTCATTAATGAAATTGCTTGGTCAAAGTGAGGAAAAGATCATGTTCATCGTAAAAAAAGAGAATAGGTGATGGGACATGAACTGCAGTCCCTCATGGTGAAGTAATCTGTGTTTTGTGCCTGACCACCAGATCTCTTCTCTAACGTGCAACACAAAGCTTGTGTCTTGTGACGCGGCTTTACTTGATACACATCAATTTAACATTCTCACAACCTCCTCCTCTGGACAGGGATTTTACAATCAGACTTTAGCACCTGCAGCAGGCTTGTCAAGCTTTCTTGTGGCTTTCTCCACATATTGAAGCAGTGTGCACGGGGCTGTGTTAAGAATGGTATTAAGAATTTGAAGTGTGGCGTCTTTTTTAAGCCTTTCTAAAAACATAAGCACAAGAGCAAATGTTTAAGGAATGGATTAAATGCTTAACATGAGCTGCAAACATTTGCATGTCAAGCGACCTGGCTTACTACCTACAGTAGCATCCTACTAGCCTTACTTCCAAGGCCAAGGGTGAGCACATCATTTGCCACCTACATTGTTTTGTTGGGTTGCATTTACTACTCAGCACGTGAGCATGAATCATCATTTTCTTGCCATAGATAAGTAAATTAAGCCTCAGTCTTCTAGCAAGATATCTTTAGATTGTCAAAGCTTTTTCAGACAGCTTAGAGCTAAAGTTAGCTTAATTAGCTACAGCTACTAAATCTTCAAGTGACAGCTGTGATTACAGCTGGCAAAATTAATGCTTGTCAGCTAAAACCTAGAAGCCTGTTTGTGTCTGAAATCAAGAACCCATCTAACCATAAATGGAGTAATCTCTGACCAGCTGTCTGGCTGTATTTCAATTTTCTCGACAACCGCTCATCTGATCGACTTCAAACTTTGCGGGTAAATTGCTAAGGGATCACGGAAGTGCAGTGTCGACTGTGAAGTTCTTTGGAATGGAGTTTGATGAGAAAGGTTCAAACATTGCTTTTTCTAGGTCTTACTACTGGTACATTTTGACCAGTTTTGCACTTGTTGTTTCTTCAAATTACTTTTCAAAGTCAGCCACTGTTGAACCATGAACCACATAAGTGAACAGAAAGCTTGAAAGCTGTAGCAACAGAAAATAAGGGAGGCGGGGCTTAGGGACCAGCCTATAGATGCTAGTGCTAGGTTGCTACAATAAGCCATTAAGAGGAGTAACTGTAATAAAATTGCTGCTTTAATGTCAACCCTATCTCTTAGAACTCATGTTTATATACAACTCATTTGGACAAAAGTGTTGGAGGAAACATTAATACTACCAGTATTATGTTTATGGCAATGTTTTTTCCAGTCCAGAAACTGCTACGTCTTTGTACCGCAGGACTTCTTTTTTTGTTTTGCATCCTGCATCCTACAAGTGGTTAGGCTACAATTTGGTCAAGTTAGGGAAAATTTGTGGTTTAGTTTAAAAACTAAATGTCCTGCCTCTGACTTGATGATTCAGTGATGATCTGATTCAACCAACTGCCTTTCTTTTACCTTGAACAAGCATCTTGATTTGAAAATATAAACAGAAATCATTCTCAGCATTTGAACCAACAACCAATGCTGTCATTTGTCTGATGAGATTCTTACACTATAAAAATCTATGACATAATTAAACACTCTTGCCCTAACCGTAACCCATCATTAAATCAATGTGTGAACAATCTAACGAATGCATAGTTTCAGATTGCTCATCACAGTGATTGCATTTTGCCATTGATTTGGTACTCAGGTTCATGGGTATTCAGATCACATGAAGTCCAACCAGGAGTAATTTGCTCTGTGTGGCCTTTCCCTGCCTGACCTTTCAGTGATTAATGCAGGGCCAGTGCTTCTGTGTTAACCTCCGAACACCTCTGACACGAGCTCACCTCAGCTGTTGCCTTGCACACGTCTTGACATTACTAGCCTGATGCTGAGGCTAGAAGGGCTGGAACATTTTGTGTGCAGGGTGTAATTAATGTGTTTGACAGCACATTCAATCTAGAACAATTAAAAGAGTTTAACAGCTCTGTGAGGAATACAGCACAAGCACATGGTGTTCTGTGTGGCACAATGCTGCCGTCACCTGCCAGTGATTCTCATGCTGTTTTCAACGTGTTTTCAAATATTTTTTCTCGACGACTGCATCTCTTTTGTGAGACATTTGCTTTTGGTTTTTACATGAATGTATCCGCAGCAAAGTTGCATCTTAGCCAGGATGGGAAAAATATGCAAAAATAAGATGGTCAGTCCGTAACTTCGTTAACCAGTAAAGCATCTGTTGTCATTCGCAAATTGAAAAAGCAAAAATCAAATAGTCAGAAAATGTGTTTACCAAAAATACTACAGAAAATGAATCGAATTGCTTGTTTCAGCCCTCAGCTCAGACTGTTGTTGAGAGGCCAGTTCTCTTAAAGGAGCTATTTCTAAGTTTTGCTATTGCTGCATAGCCAACAATAGCATTGACAGCTGTTTACCAATAGGTTTGCCACCTGTCCCGGCATTGTTCTCTTTTTTGAAGTTACTGTCCCAGAAAATTAATATTCTCTCCTGGGGCATGAATTGTCCTGGTTTTTGTGAAAATACATGTCTAATTTAGAATTTCATAGTTTCAAATAAAACCTCATTTGTTTCCTTCTACTGCTTTTCTGTTTTCTTCCTGATTATGTCCAATCATGTGTCCATGCATGTATGAAAACAGGTACAACAGTGTCCAATTTACTTTATTACCTAGCAACTGCCACACATGGACATCCAGAACCCCACATACTGGGCGACCCAGAAGCAGTGTGGTTTGGGTGCATACCAAGTGGCCAAGTGAGTGAGTTACTGGTTCAGACTCTCTCTGTCCCTGCATTTTTTGTCAATCTCTACTATCCTATCAAATAAAGGCAACTAGAATGAATTCAGGCGGAGAGGACTGAGGCAGGTCCAAACAAGAGTGTTAGCAAAAAAAGAACTTGGGGGAGAGATGGACGAGGAAGACATCACAACAAAACCAGGTGAGCCGATGAAACGCTAAACGTATAGCTTGCGGTTTTTTCTGACTGGTAAGTAAAAAGCTGTTAATGCTAATGTTAGCTATGTAGCAATAGCAACACTTAAAAGTTTATTGAAGTTCTCCACTGTTGTGTTATTGCTCAAAGTTTAAATAAGTTTTGAGATCAGGGGATGCATTTAAATCGCTGCAATGAAGAGGATCAGCCAGGTTGTAAATAAGCCATCAGTTTAGTTAATGTAAGACAGTCTATCTTGAGATAAGGTAATTATCCCTCTTTGCACAGGAGGGAAACTGTGTACAAAAACAGCCGGTATAGTCGGTCATATTTGAACCAGGAAATCAGTGTGAAAACCGTGATGGAATTTTACAAGACCATTTTGGGTTATAATCGTACCATTTATCTTTGTTGTCTTTTACAAATAAGTCACCTATCACGAGACAAAATGATATTTGGTATTTCTGCAAAACCCTGGATAATATTTGATTATGTTTTTATATCCCACTTTCTACAGTATCAGCTTTGGCCAACTACAGTAAGTAAGGTTAAGTTTATGTAAACATTATGGTTATGGAAAATAAACTATACTAAAAAGTATTTTTAAAGTTAGACAACTAAAACACTTGGTTAAAGTTTAGAAAAGAGTGTATGGTTTAATAAAAAAAAGGTAAACATTACTTGCAGATCCGTACATTTTGTTTCAACACAAAAAATACTGATTTTTTGCTGAATGTTGGCATTGGATGTAATCATTAACTATGGATTTGTCCAATAGTGATTGATTGGCTGGGGATGAAGAGCTGAACAGACAGAAATGATAGGCAAAGAAGCAAAATAAAACCAAGCTTTTATTGAGCCAGAAACATCCTCCAATAACATGAAACAGTTAGACAATTGAGGAAAACAAATAATTTGACAGTGAAATTTAGCTTGGTGGATCTTTGTGAAATGGTACAAAATTCATCCATTTAAAACACTGGCATTAAAAATGCACTAATGGGATTTTACACAGCAAGTTCTCATAATTAGAGGACTGGTATTAAAGACAAACAGACAGCACAATAACACCATTGGTTTGTCCAAACAGCCAACAGTTAAATTTACATTAGATAGCTCCTTCTGACTCCCTTTTTAACGTTTAGGAAATACATTGTTGAAATAATAGTAAGAGGCAGCAGGATACTCGTGGTCCATGAATAGTGTGATCCCCATCATAGCAGATCAGTAACAAATTCCTCTAACTTCCCCCTGTAATTATGGCGACTCCTTAAATCACCATGTTATGATTTTGAAACAACTGGAGTGTGACGAAGAGAGGAGTCGTACTTTTTATTCATGTTGGATTTCAGACAGAGGTATCTGACTGAATACAGATCACATGAGCAAACTAATGGACCGAATAACTCCTCTAATATGTGTAATGGGTTTTATCAAAGTCTGGTCAGCACTGTCTGAGATAATGCATGTGATTAACACATGTCCAGAAAGACCTGATCTATAGTCATCTCCTTGTTCAAATATCTGAACTGTTGCTGGGCTAGCAGCTGTTGTTAGATGTCGTTTATCAGCCTTATCTCATGTATTTATTAAAGTGGTTTGTACTGAGACATAAGAGGTATCTATAATCTGTCCTGGGATCCAGACTGGATTTTTATTCAACTTATTTTTACACTTGCACAATATACAGTACAGTGATCAGTCAGTTTATCTGTCATCATTCAAAAACATCTTTACGAGATTGTTAGGATGAGAAGTGTATAATGTAGTTGCAAACAAACAGACGTTTCAGTTCAGTCAAGGTTCCTAAAGTAAAAGTCCTGTTCTTTTAGTATAGAAAGTTCTGGATCACTGTTTGTTTTCGTATAAATGAAAAAATAAAATACATACACGACAGTTTGCATTTGAATTTTAGGTCGAGTTTAAGTTAATTTAACACACAGTATGTAACTTCTGCCTCTAGGGTCTCTGAATTAAAACAATGGCGTTGGGTGACATCGTGAAACAGCATGGGATCATGGGAGTTATTGTCTCTACCACCATTGCTGTAAGCTTCTCCTGGTTTGGATTCCTTCATTGTCAGTCGTTCAGGAGATTTTTACTTAGAGCCAAATTATCCACAGTGATTATAACCAGTAAAACACTGAATAAAGCAGTTTCACATTTAAAGTCAGTGTTCAGCCGACGCTGTGCGGCGGACACAAGATGGGAGAGAAGAGTTGGGAGCTGAGATTGCTGCTCACCTTAGTTTTGATTGTTTCTCTCATAACATATGAAGCACATGTTCAGGAGGTTTTTACCAGCTGCTGAATTATCCACAGAGGTGTCCTCCTCTCCATAACAAACAGACCAGGGGATTAAGACCGGTACAAACACCAAATAAAGAAGTTTCACTTTAAAAAATCTGTCAGTGGCTGGGAGCTGAGCTGCCTAACATTTGCCTGGCTTTTTTCTCTGATGATTCCCCGATGACTAGAATCCTTCATCTGATTCAAATAGAGTTGAAAACGACCAAGGTGTAAAAACTATATTTTAAAAATGTGTCTTAAGACTGGATAAAAGTCCATTTTGAGCTTCTTGCAGACAGCCACAACACTGACACATGCACATAGGAGATATAATGTCATTGACAGGAGACCAAATTACACAATTTGACAAAATATAGAACATAGGTCTAATTGTTATTTCAGACATTTTAATGTGGAAAAGTTACATATTGTAACTTTAAGCAAATGTGGCAACGTGTTTTATTCCCAACTGCGCAATGAATTCCTCTGAATTTACTACAGCTTCTTCACCATGGCGACATCGGCTGAGGGTCATTATTGAGTATTTAGAGCTTTCCAACGATGGAAGAAAAATCTCTATTTCTTAAAAAAAGCATAATGAAATAATGGACAAAAATAAATCTCAACTCAAGGTCCACTTATTTGCTTGTCCTCCAGCTTTTGACCATATCAAATGGTTCTTATCAGCATATTGAGCCGCCATGGAACTGTAGATATTATAACATGAATCTAAGCACCTTGAGGTTAAATAATTTATTATGATGATGTAACATAAATCACTACTACTGTTAATACCCAGGAAACCTACAGTATATTTCCATTTTTTATGTTGAGGAAAATTGAGGATATTATTCAAAGAAAACTTTGAAAAACTTTGAAATGGAAATTTACAATGGGGAAAGTGGCTGTACCTCCAACTACTCAAATAATGGTATTCACTGTCTAGCAGGATTTCATTTTCAGTCCCAATAAAACATAAGTACCGAAGAAAAAAGTGACTTAACTTTAATATCTCATCTTTTTGTATCATATTTCTTCCTGCTCTGACTTTAAAAACCCAAATTCTCCGTCTCTTCCATGTAGCCACACTGACTCTTTCACAAAGTCTCACCTGGCCAGTCATCTTTCTGCCCACGTGCCATGAACCAGTCGGTTGTCATATTATATTTTTATTGTGTTTCAGCCCTTCTATTGTGCATCCTACCATTTTCTCATTACCAGAATGACCTTCAGATCATCCTGTTTCTCTCCACCAGTATCTGTGTCTAGACTGCAGGAGGTCTCATCTTATGGCATGCTTTCATTGACATTCAGTAATGGATAATGTGCGAGTCATATATCGGAATACTTTCTCTTTTGATGTCTCAATAAATGTCAGCATGCGTTTCCAGTGTGAAGACGTTTTATTAAAATGTTGTCGCTCTTTCCCACAAAGCATCAGGGCTTCATTCAATTACACACCAGCTTTCATTCACTCAGCTCTTAGTACACAAGCAGCAAATTAGGTTTCCAACACAGTGTCTCAGACATGAAGCATTATATATTCATTTTTTAAGCAAAATCAGGATGGAATAATTGAGGCTAAACCCACACAAAATACACATTTAATCAGAGTTGCACAGAAATTGATAATAATTCTCATGTTTGTTTCTTATTGTTATTCCAGGAGGTCATAAATGACTAATGCAGTTTGTTCTGAAGAGTTTGTTCTTGGCAAAGATTTCATATTGAATTTCTTAAATCAACAGCAGGTTTTTCATGAGTGTGTTGGCCCTGAATTGCTATGACGGGGAAATCTGGAGCCATTTGCTTCCTACCATCACAAATATGTCGCAACACCACATGACAGTGTGCAAATAAAATAAGGCCCCTTTGTTGCTTTTAGTGTCACACTGAGTGTTGGATTTGGCAGGCAGATGCTGCGCTGTTTTACATCTGTGTCCAATAGTGTACTTCCTTTGAATAACAAGTGCACTCTCCCTCGCTGCCGTACATATGACTGTTGATGGCGACTGTTGAAAGGGCTCTCTCTTCATTATGTAAATCTCCTGGGTCACGGCAGATTTGCGCTGGCCTTTTCTAAACAGGGGCCAAGCCGCACTTACATCTGAACTTACTTAATTCACCTTTGAGGAGAAGCTGCATCACAACGCTGTGCAAATAAAGAGCAACGCATAAGTGGCTGACCACCAAACAGGGAAAAGTTGCGCAATCATCTAATATTTACTAACACTAAACTGAATGTTTTACATAATTTATTTCCTAATTCATTTATTAATATTTCAAATATTCATTACTTCTATTCCATGCCCTGTCTCTAAGCCTACACAGTCTGTGGTCTAAGCGATAGAAATACAGACAATGATTACTTGGACATAAAAATCTGGACATGGAAGATTCACATCAAGATCCATACGTTGTTGTACAGTATGTAAATGCAGACCTTTCTAACGCATCAGCAGGAGGCAGCGTCTCACACGTATCGATTTCCTATATCTACAGCGCTACCCTGAACTCATTCTGTCCCCAGAGGGAAGCACAGCATCTGTATGCATGGAAATGCTGTTCCATATGTATGACTCAGTCAGGACACTGCACACTCAACTCTTTTCTTTTTTTTTTCATTTATTTCTACTTTATAAGAGTTTTATGGGAGAAAAAAAAAAAACATCTTACATAACAGTTGTGACAATCCTGTGTTGGATCTTTATTGTTCATGTTTTGTGGGCGTGTCAGCAGCATATTCCAACATCTCACTTGAGTGTGTGTGTGTGTGTGTGTGTGTGTGTGTGTGTGTGTGTGTGTGTGTATGTGTGTGTGCGTGGGCTGATGGCTTGCAGGCAGTATGATTGGTTGTTTCAAGTGACTGACAACTGTTACTCCAGCGACGACACCGGCAGCTCGGCTTTGCTGTGATGCTGCCTGACAGAGTCTTTCACTGGTGTGTAGATAATTGACAGCTTGAAGCCGCGCTTGTAAAAACAGTGTTTTTGGGGATCAGTATTAGGCACCTTAATGCTGCACTTTGGGAACTTTTAAACTTTTGGAGATTTGGTCCTGTCAAACACAGGTGTGACTACTGAAGCTAATAATGTGCTGTGTTTTACATTCAGGGCTCTGCTGTGGTGGGTCACTGTACAAAGGGAATGGAGAGGAGACATTGTACACCTTTGCTTCTATGACAAGTCAAAATGTTTCGAAAAATCTCTGTACTGTGGAAATGTTCAATTAATAACAATAAACGTTATTACTGAGCACTTAACACGTGTTACACACGTCTTCACAATGCACCAAAAACAAATCAGTGAAGCCAAGATGAACAATATGAACACAGAGCGGTGCTATTCCATCAAGACAGAAACACACAGTCAGCGAATAGTACACTGTGAAGTTTAAACTGTAAGTTTCAAAACTGACAAATGTGTTTTTTAAAACATAATAAAGCAATAAACATAAATAAAATAAATACCTCAAACTGAACAGAATAATTGAAATGATTCTACAAACAACACATTTATACTATAACATGGCCGCTGTGTTACTGTTGTACAACAGAGTGATATTAAAGAGCTAGTGAAGACAACATTAGCTAGCTAAGGTTTATATCCAAAATCATGCACATTACAAGACTATCAGCAGTTCACCTTTTACTCACACCTCCCACATTTTGCCTGCACTCTGGAGGCTAACAAAGCACTTTGGTTTTGTTGTTATCCTAAGAGACTTGCTAAAGAGGTGAATTCAGAGAGCGCAGAGCTGTTGCAGTGTCAGAGACGTTTTAAAATGTGACCGTGCTCAGACAAAGGTGGATAGTGAGAATATCTATGACACGGAAAGAGTGGGTGAGGAGACACAGCATCTTCACACTTGATCTGACAAAAACAGGACAGTGAACGAAACTGCAAATTTAAAGCCAAATGAAAGTATTCTATTAGACTTCTGTTGACTGATCAGATGTTGATGATCTCTATTGTGTTTTTCTTTCCTCAACAGATGCAGTTGTTCAGTTGTGAAACCTTCAATAACTTTTTTTTTTATTTTGGACACTTGGCGGCAGCACAAACAAGATGTAAACACTGATAAGTCCTCACTCCTGTCAGCAGACAGTTGCTTCTTTACACATCCAGTAGTTGTGAAGGAACATTATCATTCATTTTGGATTCATTGTTTATGTCCCACCTAATGTATTTAAGTCCATTCCTTATCTTTTAGCTCTCTTTTTGGTCACTTTCAACTCATGGAGGAAACATCTGATTCTTTAGCTGCCGAAAGCTTCACTATGTTCATCAGCTGGTCGCTAACTGTGTCTGTGTTTGGTGCTGCACAGTCAGCTCTTTTGAGCTTTTTCGCTGACATTATGAGAGTGTGTGTGTGTGTGTGTGTGTGTGTGTGTGTGGGGGGGGGGGGCTGCAGATTCAGATAATTCTCTGTTGGTTCATCACTATGACAGCAGCCTTGGATTGCCAGGTCGAGGCCAGTTCTCACTTTGTGGTGGCACAAGAGAATCTCGTTGAGTGGTACGGCGCTGTGCACAGGTTAGAGGTTATATCATGAGGTTTACTTGATACCCTGATGGTTTGCGGATGTACAGGCAATAAGAGAGAAAGACTCTTATTTGTTTTATATTCTTATTATTTCTATTAATAACATTATTTGCAGCTTTCAGTGGCTCTGTAGCTAGTACGTGAATCTTTAAAGTTTGGTGGCTTTGTTCCCGTTCACTTTCACACTAGCATTATACACAACCTGATATCAGTCACTGTTTTCAAACTGTGATTCCATTCATTGTTATTATAAAAACAAAGGAAACAAAGCAGGACGTGTCAGGGAAGAGGCGGACAGAGAAAGGATGGTGCTACTCCATTAACTGTGGAAGGCTACAAGATGTAAAAGCTTGTCTCACGATTCTTAATTTTTTTTTCAAGGTTTTAAAGCTTTTTATTTCCAAGGTCAAGAATGCCCATCAAGCACAGTCTAAATGAATGCACTCAAAAGCTGCATGTCCTTTCTATCAGCACCTAAACGCAACATGAATTCAAAGGGTGTTTCGCCTCCATCCAAAATCACTTGCTTGTTCACTCATTCACTTCTCCCCAGACGCTCACCAGTTTCCTGAACAGTGAGCAGCAAATGGAAAGCCTCACTATTCATCAGTATTTTTGCATCATCACTGACAGCTGTAGAGCTGCACGACTACATTTACATCAAAGTCCTACACATTAGACGCATGAATTTCACACTTATAATTCAGAAGCTGGCATAAAACATGCATGGAGAAAGAAATATAGTGCAGTATGTAATAAACAAAACCCCACTCACACATGTAATCCACACCCGATTCATGCTCACAGATTTAACAGTACAGAAATTAAAGTAAAAAATTTAAAAATAGAAAATAAAACAGGGCTAGGTTAAAACTTAGTGTATGTCTGGACCCGGAAAATCCTAATTTTATAACCTTGACGTCGTTTGACAAAATCACCAAACAGATAAATTAAAGATAAAGACTGAGCTGTGATTTCTGCTATATTTTAATTGTAGAATGATCGCTCACAGAGAAAGTTTAGCCTTTAGCCTTTATTTACTTCAACTCCAGAAAGTAACAGACTTTTATTAGAGGCAGGTGTTAATGTCTAACTCCCTCTGTTTGGTTGAGTTGGTTATTCCTTTTTTTAGTACGAAGCCTCATCTTCAGTCACTCCCATCTGTCATGTTAAATCTACTGCATTACACGTTAATACAAACTTAACACTGGATTCAGTGGATAGAAACCCTTTATTTCTTAACTGGGCTGTTAATGCTGTTCTGCAGTAAGCTTATTGTCTCCTTTCTGGTTGCTGGTGTTTCTGTTGTTTACATGCTAAAAAAATCAATTTTGAGCTTCTTGCAGACAGCCACAACTCGAGGCATGCGCATGGTGGACATGACATCATTGACAGGCGACCAATTTCACATTATAACTTTAATTTGGTGGGAATAATATGAATTTGCTTGATGCTTGTGTTCTTTTTTTTTTCATCCTGTAAATGCAAACAAGTCAAAAATGTGTTAGGATGAAATAAATAAATAAATAAATACGATTTTTTTTTTTTATAGGCTAGAAACTCACATGAGACCCACGAAGCCTGTATAACCACGTCAGTTTTGACCTGAATTGTGCTTTCCAGGGGCTGCGTTTGCCTCTGTATTCTAGGATTAAAAGCGCCACCGACAGCGAACAGTCAAAAAACTGCTTTGTGTAGATTGATGTCTCCAGTCTCCCTGAAACCCAACGTATGTTGATGAGCACCTGGGCGTCTACAAAGCCAGTTTCCCCCTTCAGTGCTCCAACTGTGACATCAACATTATTGCTGCCGACAGTGCCAAGCCCCAACTCTTTGATTTTTCTCCCTCCACCTCTGCCGTGCACTTCAACCAAAATTGAGTGAGTGCACATTCAAATGTCAGCGTGTTGCTGAAATAATAAAAACATGCTCTTGATCTGCCAGGTTGCAGCCATGCTTTGCATTTTTATTAGAGAGCCACGCTTATATAAAATCCATAGTTACACTCCACGATGCATTCTGGATAGAGTTTGAGACACATTTTGTATCATCAGCACAAATTAAAACTTAACCTTATTTTAATGAAATATTTAGGGAAAAAACTGTGCTGGTAACCAAGAAAAAATAGACTTCTTACTGCTTCAAGTACCTGATGCAATCCCTTTTTATTTATTTATTCTCATGCTTTAGAGACAGTGAAGAAGTCATTCCAGAAATGAGCCCTCCTATGATTTTCTGGTGCAACCGTTTCATCCCTGAGTAAATATGGAGATAATGAAGTGTTTTGGACCGCGGTAAATAATGAGCTCAAAGCAGAGTGGGAGACTTGTTATTGAGTTTCCATCTGAATTTTAGTTTTCACATGAATATCCCAGAGAAATCATTTAACAACACGCTGCTCTTTCCATTTCTTATATATTTGTCTAAAAGTAAATGTCCAAAATGTAAAACCTCATGTAAATATGTCACGCTAGTAATTGAGGTGCTGAGAAGCACTGCAGGGTCAGAGAACCACAGACTGTGGTTAAGTGACCTGGCTAAAAAGAAAGCACGTCCCATGATCCATTTCATTGAAATGCAATAGTTATTAGAGTCAAGTCAAGTATTTTTTATACAACAAGACAGTGAAGCAACGTAGTATAGAAGAAACACAAAATAGTGCCAATAAAAAATCAATATAATACATAGGTAAATAAGCAGTTAGCAGTAATACACATTAATAGTTCAGCCATGGTTTGAAGTGCAGATTATGGCATGCAAGGTAATGCATGATGAGCTTCAACAATCTATTTTCTTAACCTCAATCCAGCCAAAATGTTAAAAGTCCAACTGAAATTACATTTAGTCCTCACTTTTTGTATATACATATACACTGTTGCTCATAAAGTTGGAATAAAATATTTTTTACCTCTTTCTATGAAATGATTGTGACAATGTGATTTATTCTTGACAGATAAAGTGTACATTAGTAGTCAATCTCATCCAAAGTGATTACTGATGCATTTAAATAGGAATAAACAGAGGATTGTGTCTGAAAACAAAATTATTCCAACTTTATGGGCAACAGTGTATATATATATAGTGTATAAAAAAATGTCAACGTGTTTTTTAAAAATGTATTGTTATTGCTTTTTTTTATTGATATTATTATTAAAAGGAAGAAAAAAGGTCTTTGGAGAAATATCAGAATTGTTCCATCTGGTCTCAGCCAGCTGGAGGAGCTGGCTCTTTTCCCTGGTGAGCGTTTGTTTGGTGGATCGATGCAGGACGAGATGTGTGTTCATGTTTGTATGTTAGATAAGAAGGAGACGTTAGCAGGACGACCCATACGCAAATGTAATGAAATATACTGTATATACATATAAAATAAAAACATATAGGCTGTGTAAAAATGATGTATGAAACCTATTAGAAATTGGAACAACTTCATATATTGACATATATGTCTAGCCCATACAAATATGTATGTATATATGACTATATTGTAGACATATGTAAATATATATCCAGCCTAAAGCCTGTCATTCTCTGTTTATATTATATACAGGAGGGAAGATAAAATTAATTAAATTAATAAGAAAGAACTACATATATAAGCATAATAAAATAGACATACTGTATATGGCAACATCACTCTCGATATAGCGACATATATGTCATATATTACATTTCTGTATGGGAAATAATGTGGGTTTCTGTTGAGAGCGTGTGTCTTTGTGTTGTATAGCAGCTGCTGTGTGACTCAGTGTGGCTGTCTGTTTGTTCCGTGACACAACAATGGGATCAGCTTACTGCTTTCTGCGAGCTTTGATTGGCTGTACCCAAATAAGGGCTCTCTATTATGACAACCAAAATTAAATCAGACTTGAACCTGCAGTGCAGAACTTTTGTCTCCCCCTTCTGGCACTGAAGGTAACTATACAAATAGATCTCTCCAATGAGGAAAATACCAACAGTGATCCCTATTTGGCCTCGCCGTCGATAGCTTTCTTTTTTAGACGATAATCCTCTGAAGGCAGAGTTTCTTTTTTTTTTAATTGGAGGATCTGAAACTTTTTTTGGACGCTTCTTTGTTTTTCTGCCATACTTCTTGTTGCTGTAGCCTGCTGCATCTCTGTCGCTATGGCTGCTCACTTCTTCAGCTCTGGCAAACCAGTCGTTTGCCGGTTAACCTAAAGCGCTTTGCTACCGCTGGGATCCAGGATACTGCATTGTGTGAACTTGTTTGGCAAGAGCTTGAATGTGACTGTAAAAGTCTGACACTCCAGCTTTAAGGTTCGTTAAAGATGATGATTATGGCAAATTAACCAGGGTAGAGGAGAGTACTACTATTACACTAGAGTACACTACTACTGACACTGGACACGATGTGCACTGTGTGATTGTCCAATATAGTAATGCTAAAACTGAGTTTCCCTTTCACAGTGAGCTCAATAAAAACATGATTAAAGTAAAGTGAAAATATGGGACTGAGTTGGAGACCACTTGGAAGAAATCTATGAGCTATAGTTGCTGCATCAGCACCGTCTTAGAATCAAATCAGTTTCTGTAGCCATCAACCATCCCTGGCCATGACATTTTTTTCCCACAGGTATCTATTGTATACATGTATTTTCTTCTACCTATGTATCTATCATGTGGCAGCCTCATCACTCAGCTTCAAGGAAAATGATGAGTGCTTGTCAGAGTTGAAGTGAAAAAGCAGCTGTTGGCTTTTAATATTTTCCATACCCGTATACCTTCTGCGAGAGAAATTCTTCTTTATTGAGTAACCCTGGTAATAGATGTGGACATAAATTAACCACAGCCAATCTCCTCTGAGCACACGCTTTAATTTCCAGCCTGTTTACTCAGCCTGAGCTGTTAGTTCAGTAAGTGTAACCTTTTCCAATTATATACACTACACACTTCACATGGTAGCACGCTACAGTGGGCTTTACAAGGTCTGCCGATTGTTGAACCCCGGCTCAGGTCTTACTGTACACCAACGTTAGAAATCTCTCATGCGACTAAAGCTGCCGCCCCGCACCTGCTCGCACTCGGACTCCTCCCTCATCTGCTCCAACCTGTGTCTCAGTTTCCGTAGTGCTTCATCATCCTTCGAGTACAGAGGTAATTCCGAGCATGGCAGAGAACTGATAGCTGTCACTTAAAGTATAAATTGCTTTTCTCAGGCTCCCTGACACTCAGCAGTGTGAATGCGCGCTGCCAAGCGTTTCGACCTTGGAAAACATTCACTTTGCACCCAGAGGAGGTTTGTCAAAAGGTTCCTGATGACTGAACCGAGGGGTCTTCATAGCTGCTGCTTGAGTAGTTGAGGAAGGCATTAACAATGTTTAATTTAAAATTCCACAAGTTCTTGCGCCGCGTGAGTACTTAACAGGTTCTTCACTTGTCCCTCCAACAAAGAGAGTTTCACTCGCTGTTGCAGTGTGTTATATTTCAAAACTGTATTTTTTTCATATGTTTTATTAAGAGCAACAGGGGATCTGTAGCTGTAGCTCAGCAGTAACAGCCCGACAGTGTTGATGCCTCCAGTGACACTCTAAATGTAGTCGACACATTTTATATTCCACTTTTATTGCAGTAAACTCTGGATTTATTTTCCTTTTGCAACTCACTAACTGACCTCATTTCTGTTGGAGCCAGTGCACATGAAATAATATTTAGAGATTAAGAGAAGTCTAAAATGTAATTTCTAATAGTTATTTCATACAAAATGTGTAGATTCCTTAGTGGTAATCTACATTTTTCTTATTGTTAACAAATCCCATTAATTTACCAAACCCAACACTGACTCCCTGTGTCACCCAACCCCAAGTCTATGTGTTCTTCTTAAAGAATCAAGTCACAAATATATAATTTTATAGGTTCTGTAATTTCCTAAAACATCTGGGCACTGTACATTTTAACTAATGTCACTCAAACAGAAGGAAATGGTGCATATATTGGGGACTTTTTTTAGGTGTGGATTAATTCACATTTAGCGCAACAAGTCCTCCAACCTGATCAAACATATAGGTCATTTGATCCAACCCTCTGATATGACCCATGGGGGTGTTTTCTGAAATAGTGTCGCTACAGCACCAGGCATACAAGACCTGGGTCATGGTTACAATAATAAACACGTAGCATACTTTATGGAACGCTCATGGTTTGGTTGAGTTTCAGAAAAGATTGTGATTTGAGTAAAAACAAGTACTTCTTTAGAGTAGGTGATGGTTGTTGTCATTGTTACCATAACAACATCAGGGTTAAGGTTGTGGAACGGTCATGGATAAAAGAAACATCAGAAAGTGATGGTTTCACAATCCAACACCAATCTCCTGTGATTTGTTGATCCATCCAGCCATCCATCCAAAAAAAACATCCATCCATCCAACCAACCAATGTACAAACCAACCATCCAACCATCCATCCATCCATCCATCCATCCATCCATCCTTCCATCCATCCAAAAACGCATCCATCCATTTTGTGAGCTTGTGAGTTTTTACAGCAGCAGTGGAATTGATTCACAATATGCCACCACATTAGCTACAGTATATCAGGCTTTGATGACAGACGCAAGGACCTGTCAGCAGGATTGATTCATTATTGGTTTTCATGCCAACTTTTCATGTTGACAAAAATAAATATATTGAATATCACATGGTTTGACCTTTAATGAAGATGGGCATGACTCATTTTCAGTTGACGGCATTTGAACATACGATAATAGAACTCTGAAGGAGAAGAAGCTTTGAGTCTATAGAAAAATATGCTGAAGAAAATCACGTATCAAAGAGCTATTCAGGGACAGCAAAAGTAAAACATGGAGTGAAATATATTGATTTGCAGTGTAAATGAAACACAGATCGTCTGTAGCTCTGTCTCACTTTGACACTCTGGACATGAACTATAACCCGCCATACTTGTTGCCCCAGACAAATCAATGTAGAGGCTCCATTAAAAAGTTCAGTGCTCCTTACTCATTCATTTCCTTGAGTCTCATTCCTTTTAATTCTTGAGGCGTGATGAACGATTTGAGGCTTAATTGGTGAAACAAGTATCCCCCTCACACACACCCCTCCCTACTTCACAATTTGACCTTCAACAACGGTGAATGTGATTACAGATTAAGGTCAAGATAAAGGACATGAAATGTCTATGTGCTAAATTACAGTACATATAAAAAAGGTCAAATTTGCATGGGCCTCAACAACACAGTGCTACAATGAGCAGTACAGATGTGTTTTCCAAGCGTTGGATTCTACTGACGCATGGGGCATGTAGCCTGGCACGGCCCCTCGCAGCGCTGTTTCACAATGGGAGATACAAGCTGAGATTTCAACCAATCATCTCACTGCTTGCGGGTGGAGCAGGGTGAATAGTTACCTCAAACACAGACAATGTCTCATCTGCTCGCAGATGTAGCAGCAACAGGTGAAAAGAAGTCATCGTCTTCGTTATTGTCACCTCTAAGAAAACCTGGTTGCCTGCTACACCTGACAGGGTATTTCCTTCATGGGTAGTTTATTGTGGGGAGGAACATCTAGATTAAAGGCATATTCCAACATTGTGGGAAATACGCATATAAAGATCACAACATTTCATGTAAGGAAGCAGCATTAATAATATTCTGTAATATATGTCAATAAACAATAAAAGGCAGAACTTGCCTGATGACATCGGCTAAATGTTGCTTCCCTTACTCCACAACATCTACAGGTTGTAACAATATTAATTAATTAAACCAATCAAAAGCTTCCCAGCCTTAACTCAAGGATTAGAGAACTTTTTATATGTATATGGTGCATTATTATCATTTTAAGACTGTGATCTATAAGTTTCATCCCATTCACATCAAAGACGACTGAGGATGTGGCGTCACAGTTGTGAGGCTCTTTCACACTGCAATCAGTTGACTAGATGTCAGTGGAACTGTATCATCAGCATTGAGCTACTTTGTATAGAAATTGTATGTGATTATAGCACTTTTTATTTTATTTTTATTTATTTTAATCTAATCTTTATTTAATCAGGCAGTCTCATTGAGATTAAAATATCTTTTTCAACTGAACCCTGAACAAGAAGCAATCACAGAGACACAATCAACAACAAAGACAACACAACTACACAATACAAGAAACTAAGAAACAAAGAATTAAGACACAGTGTTAGCAGCTGTGCTAATGCAAACGCTCCCTCTTTGTACTGACAAGGTTTCGGGTTTATTTATTTATTTTGAAATTTTTAAATCCAAGTAAGACTTTTGACTTAATTTAACACACTCAACCATAGAGACGCAACAAATATTATGACTATACTTTATTTTTAATAAAATCAGCTGAAATCTGCAACGGTTTTGTCTATTTTCTTTAACATTTATAAAGATAGAATTGCACAACTTCATACTTCACAACTAACACAACACACAACTGTGGTTTATTCCAGTCAAACTCTGAGTGGATTTTTTTGTCCTTCTTGTGGTGTCAATAGCTGTTTGTGTGTGTGTGTGTCTGTGTGTGTGTGTGTGTGTGTGTGTGTGCGTGTGTGCGTGCGTGCGTGCATGCGTGCATGCTAAAAAGAAAAGAAGAATGGAGGCACTACACAGACCATCACCACTCATTTGATGCAGACGCCAGAGTCTCATAGTTCAATTATTAAATCCTGATGTGTCCGGCCAGCCCACACACTCAGGCCGGTTTCTCTGCAGTTTGTGTCAGTTAGCTGACGGTGAGCGGTGAGCTGCACGTCAGTATAACATCCAAGCCAGTCATAAGATCGCACTTTTAAAACACACAAAATGCTGTCACTTATCTTTGAGTGTACATGGCAGCAAAGTGCCCCGTGTACATACAGTACGTGTGTCTTTGAAATCCCAAGCATTGAAACTGAAGGGTTTGTACAAATATATTTATTTGCTATATGACATGTTTCATTTATTCATCACAAATCCAGACAACAAACAACAAAATCCCAGCAACAAAGCAGACCTTATTCCCTCAGAGGGATCTGTTTGGAACCAAGGTGTGCCCCAAGTGGTTCCTGATGCCTGCATGTCAGCTCGGGACACAATGCACTCTTGTCACAGAGACAAACAATAGAGGATGTCACAGCATAGAGTCTGTGTGTGTGTAGTACAGTACGCCAACAAACCTGCTGCCCAGGGCAAGATAGTGATGCAGAGGGGAGAGGAGGAGAAAAAGACTTGGCATGGAAATCTTACCAGATGCTCTGGCACTGTGGGCAAGTGTCAGTCAGCACTGCATGCAGGGTGCAGGGAGGCATTGTTTTATACTATATATATATATATTTATTTATATAGTAGCGGGTATCAAGTGATTTGACTGCAGTCTGGTTTATACTATTCTCCTCGGCTTTAGATGGATTTTGTTACACTGCAAGAATTCCCCATAAATATACCGCATAATGTATTGCAAATGTAATCTAAGGAAACATACTGTTGAATACTTCTTGATAATGCACAGTACACTAAATATATATTTTGGGCAATTTGTCATGTATAATCTTCTCAAAAGATTAGATTCATCAAATCAAATAATTTAGACCATATTTTACACATCAATAGGAAAAAGGAAACTAGGGAGGGAAGGAACTAAAACCATTTAAAACTGTGATTTGTGAAAACAAAACATTCAGAAATAAACAGCATTTAAAAGGTTTTTTTCTGTTTAAACATTGCAGTAGTAGGGGAATCACAGTGCAAAATTATTTACACTTGTAGGCAATTACATGTTTTGTATTACAAATTGTTTTACAATCCAAATATGCGATGTGAGGAGTGGGCTCAGGCAGGGGAAACCAGTGCTGAGGCTTTGCAGAGACGGACCATCACAATCACAACAGCCACTTTTAGTTAATATGGATAGTGACAATTCTCTGATTACTTTCACAATGGAAAGATCTTTCGAGGTGGAGGACCAATCTCTACTGGACCCACTCTGACAATAATGGAAAAAGAGCCATGAGGTCCCTGAGGGCCAACAGTTTGAACCCCTGGCTGAGTCCAGGCGACAGACTGTATAAAGATGGACGTCACCCATAGGTGTCTGAAGCCTCCAATCTGCCCTGCAGACATAGCGCTGCTCAGAAGGGCGTATTATACTGTCTTGTCTTGATAAATGCGATATGGCCGAAGCTCTTGTCAAGCAAAAATCACCACCACACGCTTCCGGCAAGAAACCACATTCAGTGGTAGAGAAAACGTGGCAGAAGTGAGTTACACATATATTAGTCATGAAGGGGGAAAGCAGCTCTAGAGACCAAACCCGTTTTTTGTACCAAAAAAAAAACTTTTCTGCTGCCATTTGAGGAGCTACGCTTTTTGCCATTTCTGTGTTGGCTTCATTTTCCAGTCCCAGAGGTTGCCGTTTGGTGCAGCCCCCCCTGGACCGGAGGCTGGAGCCGGTAATGTAGGTTGGCTCGACTGTGGGAAAGGACAGGAGATTTTGGGGAATGGTACAAAGTTAGCATCAGTTCTCCTTAGCAAAGGCGATGAAACAGTCATTAGTCATTTATGGCCATTTTCAATTCTCTCACTTCCAAAAATAATTTGCGTATCAGCTACCCTGAGGACAGTAATTATGTTCTCAGTGGAACAGAGCGGGTCAGTCAGTGTTCCGCCTTTTATACTTGGCCCAGCAACTGCTGCCACAGAGGCAACAAACAAAGTATGCCTCAGAGTCTTGGTTATTTTATCATCACAATAATAGTGGATTTTATTGACAAAAAGAAAAATCTGGATACCACAAAACTTGCACTTTTCCAGAATATTTTTTATCTAACTTCAATTGCATAAGAATTCAAAATAAACTCAGATGTCTCATTTGATGGAGCTAAAGAGCAATCTAAGATTTAATCAAGCAGTGTGGTAATAAAAGGATTATGGAATGTGCATTTTGAATCACATTAATCATGTCCTGCAAAGCAAGGAGATGAATCTCTTCTCCACGTACAGCCCCTAATGAGTAGCCTCCCACTGGGGCCCTGCTGAGAATGCTTGGTACTGTGTATCATTTCCAGCCATGCACACCGATAATAAGTACTGTGCTTTTCACTTGAGGCGTGGAGAGTGGGGCTGATTGCTGGCTCATGCTAAAACCCTGAATGCTCCATTCACATAAACCATGTTGGCCTCAAAACTGGGCCGACACCGGGCCATTTGGCTTTGGGGAGGAGGAAATGGACAAATCTTCACTTCTTTTGTTTTGTTAGTAGGTTGTTCCACCGGGAACATGCTCCCCTGGTGCGTTGCCAAGATTCATTAAAGCCCTGCTCCACATTCTTGCTCAGTCTTTTGGATGTTAACAGCTTTGTTGTGTTGCTTTGCAATCCCCCCCCCCCCCCCCCCCCGTCTTTTTATCCCCTCCTGTCTTTCTGACACTCTGTGTCTCTTTGCAGCTAACATGCTCTGTGACACCTGGGCCGAAGGATGTGGCCTCGGCACACTGGAAAGTGAAGGAAGTGTTGATAGAGCAGAAAATTGCCCTTGTTGGTCCCTTAAGTGAGGCTGGGAAATTAGATAGCCATGGTGATATACCTCCATAGCTGCCACAGAGGCGCTACTTAGCAGCTTACCACACTGTGCAGGCATCGACCTGACACTCTCCTTTTGGAAGTCTCAGCCTTTACCTGCTGATACAAAAAAATCAAAACGCTTTAGGACTCAGGGCATATGAAAGGGTAAACAGAGGGCCAAATCCAGGAGGACTCGGCAGCTGTGATAGGCTGGTTTTTTTGTTTGTTTGTTCACCATTTTTTCCCGCTTTTTGCTGGCATTTAGAGTGAGAATAGCCATGATGTGGAAAAGCCTCGTTGAGGAAACATCTACGGATGCGTTCTTCATCCCCTGCACTCCCGTTTTTCTGCTGGCCAAAATAATATTTCTGCAAGCCATTCCCACACACAATGAACAGCTTGTGTTGGCTTTCCAGCAGCCTGATGAGCTCTCATGAAGTTGTCACTGTTAATGGGGCTTAGACCGACCAGAGCGCTGTGTGGCCAACATAGCAGCACTTATATTTCAACAACATTTGGCAGAGAAAACATCCCATTTTGCCACTATGGTCTTCCCCTCTGTCCTGAGAGATTCATTACGACACAAACACACAACCTCACAACTACACTACAGCGCACATACCTCTCATGCTCATTGACCTGAATTAATATGCATCAAGTAAACGTTTTGGCCGTCACTCTTCACACACCGGGTGACAGATGGGAGGTGTAATATTATTTTATTGTGCTGATTTCATTTCCTATCAAGCACGTCTAATGGCAGCATCCACCAACAGCTCTGACTGTAAATAGTGTTCAGTGGAAATCCGCTTTATGTTTTTTTGTGCACTTTCCTCCAGAGGGATTCTTAATGGTCTGAGTGCAAATTTCTTTTTGATGAAGTCTTACACGGTGTGATTACCCTTAATGAGCCAATCCGCTGGCACCCTGCTGTAAAATCTTGCTCATGATAGTGTTAATGTGTAGTAATATGGACCACATCTCCTCTCATCTAGTTAGAGACCTCCTGCTGGAGCCTTGATGTATATGGTTCTGTTCGCTCAGCTGATGACGTGGCTCCTCCGGATTCTGTTCAGGTTCGGGTTGTGATCGATTAAGCTGCAATATATTTTGAAATTTGGCTCTATATGCTGATAGATTCTTAAAGCACAGAATTTCCTATAAGATGTGAGCTTTTTGAAAAGAACAAAATCATTGAAAGAAATACCGTAATATTTATTGCACTGTTTACAATCTTGGCAAAAACACTCAGCATTTGCTTTCAGCTCCTTTTGAAATGAGCAAAGACCAGTAGTGCAGCATATTAAGGCCAGCAGTGTTTGTGTTTGGAGACAGGAAAGAGCCAACTCCCCTTGCTGTGATAAAACGCCCTTCAAGTTCCCTCCAAATGCTGGCAGCCTATCTTGAAAGCTGTTCATATTTTTCTCTTGCGCATCTTTCTAGGCAGGAGGAAAATCAATGGCTAAGTAATGAATTCCTCTCGGCCTGGAGCGTCGAGCACACTGGCACTGCCAGCTGTGCATCCCTTGGTAGTGGGGGTCTCCAAATAGAGGCTCCAAATAATGTGCTGGGAAACAGTTTCACTCTTCACAGATGGGCCATAATTCAGCCTTTAAAGACCGTTCCCACCGTGACATCCTTATCAATACAGCCTGCTCCTCCTGCCTACTACTGCCTCCTCATTTGGTTCTGGACAAATCATTTCTTTTTTTTTTACAACACAATACATAATTTCCTCTGTAGGTGTGTGTGTGTGTGTGGGGGGGGGGTCATAACTGACAAAAGGAACATATTATTTTCTATGATAGATCCTCAGCTGCTGTTTTTGCGCTGCTTTGTTTAGTTTATCTGTTTTCCATGAGGGATTGGCAAAACTAGAAAGCGTTGAGGTGAATTTTGTCATCATATATATTATTAAAGTGCATTTAAAGCATGAAGCTTGTTTTCCTCACTGTTGCATCATTTATGTGATAAAAACTGCATCATTAAAGTAAGTTATTCTTAACTCTTTTAACAAATCTGGCAACCAATTGAGATTTTTTTTTTCAAGTAGCTGATAGTTATTGAAAAAAAGTAGGATCTTAATCAAACACGATATCCACATAAACATGTGTCCCTCACTCACTCATACCTCAAACAGATAAATATCACAGTAAAGAATATCTGGTCAGTTATCAACAGAGAAACCAGTCTTCACAGCACAGAGCTCAGAATGAACAACAGAACGTATTAAACAGTGTTATTAAACCGTTTGCCCTCCCTACATTTGTAAAGACACAGGGAGGGTCCACAGGTGAGGTGGCACAGTGCAATACTCAGTGTTTAGGTGAAAACGAACTTCCAGAATTTCCTCCACAGAAGAAACCACGTTTATTTTTGTCTAAAAAGGCCTCAGTCGAAGAGACATTAAGAGATGAGAGCGGACAGGCGGACTGGCTGTGGGGACTACTGGCTCAAATCCCAGTCTGCCGGTGGACCGTATAAACATCCAGAAAGTGTTTGTCAGTGTCATTACCAGCTCTGTCAGTGTCAGTCATGTGACCTGGTCCCAGTGCCAGTCCGACAGTGGAGCCAATACTGGTCTGGCTGTACCAAGATGGAGGGACCTACGAGCGGGAAATGGCTCCAGCTTCTTCTCGATGTGTAAGTTAACTTGATGGCTACATGATGTTGTAAGTCTGTTTTCCTTAGTGACCAGCTACAGAAGGCACGATCACGCTGTTACCCATATTGTGTATGTGTGTTCAGCAAATGTTGCTACCGTTAGTTGGCTTACCGATAGCCTTGCTGTGGAGCATATCGCGGGAATGCTAGCGTGGGCTAGATAGTTTTTTGTTGGCTCTGATGTACACAGGGTAACTTTCAGACTGTGATGTTTTGAGACGCCACGTGTAGGTATTGCAGATGTAGTTGAATATAATCTATAGTTTTGCATAAACAGGTGTGAACAGAATGTTTAAGACACACAAATTAAATATCCTTCTGATGGAATTTGAATATCAGTCAGCTGTGACTGTCGTATTAAAACACTGAATAATTCAAAGCGTGATAACCTGGCTCACAGTGTGTCCACAGGACAGAAGCCAAACAGCAGGCAGCATCACCACGCAAGAAGCCATTTACACAGTGGTGTGTCTTGGCTGTGAAAGTGGGGTTGGGACAGTTTGTTGAGAACAATAATAATGGAGGAACAAACCATTTGCAATCTGCTCCCACTTTGCAGATCATGGACCTGAAACGGCATTAGACGGTAGGAGGTTTCGTTTTATTTTACTGCAATATTTGTGCAGCCATCTGCAGGGTTTCAGCACATGCAGTTTGTTTAACGAAATAGGATTTGTTGCATTGCGTACGCAGTTCTCTTCACTTTTCCAAAACTGCACCCCCATCCTTGCCACAAAAGGAGGAAAATGTTGAGGTGTGAAATTGGGAATCACTCGGAGCGCCATGTACTCGTCTCTTTTATCAGCTGACCCATTTTTAATGGGATTTCAAGTTCTGTGTGTTTCGTGCTTATGGGTGCCATCTTGTGTGGTGAACACATTTGGTCATCGCCCACTGAGGGAGAGAATTAAGGCTCCCATCAGCCTTTCATCCACACATACACATTCATTTACAGCATGCATGTGTATAGATAAAAAAACAAATACACCTATAGACACTAACACTAGGTATTTATTTCCTTTAACACTCAGAAACACAAGAAAATTTATAAATGTGCCTGTAGCAAATTTTCATTATCTGCCTAAAATGGATGAGAATGAAACACACACACATACACACACACACACACACACACAAATTACATTTCCAATCCACGTCTCTTATGAATGCATGCAATGTTTTAATGCAAAGGAATACCTTTCTTTATTGCCATGTTATAACATTGGTTTACAAGCACCACTAGTGACATTTACTTTTTTATTATTGCAGCAATTCCCATTATCTGACTGCAGCATATTGTCACTACAATTAACCTGGCCAGCGTTTTATTTTCCTTGCAAACTACCAACACTGTAAATGAGGAACTGCGATCCTGAGCATCCTCAGAGATGTCTGTCGGACACAGAGTTACAGGACAAGATCAAAAGTGTAAACTAGTTCCAGTGTAAACTACACAGGTCATTTTCATTGTAATGAAAAACTATGCCAACCACTTTTTTTTATGTGCATTAATACTTTATTTATTAAGAATAAATTAGTTATATAATGCCAGCTTAAGCCTCAGAGTCTTTGTCTGCTGCCATAAACTGGGACAGGAGCACAAAAGAAATAAGATATGGTCACATGTAATATTTTTGTCCTCTGTTATGTTTTAGATTTGTGCGTAACATGATCGTAAGTCATGATAATTTTGTGTTGTATGTAGAGAAGGTTGGTCCATAGAGGCCGAGGAGGAAAGAGGGAGACTGGTTGAAAGAACCCGTTACCAAATCTCAGTAGCATTAATAAAATGAATTTTCTCTCCTCTTTGGAAAAATGTATAATGGACATTCTGACAAAAATGCTTCAACAGCGACACCTGAGAGTGGGAAAGGACAGTGTGTGATGTGGTGATTGGGGGGGGGCAACTTCAATTTGATGTACTTCTTTTTTTTAGGCTAATCTGTTACTGGCCAAAACATGTAAACATACAATATAGACATCACATTGGTCCACAAATAATTAGTAAACGTCAACTTCAGTTCTCTACCAATGTATTTATGTGAGTGGGACGAACTGGTGCTAAAGCGATATGTTGCTAACTACTTTTAAACACATCACTAAAATCTTATTTAGGCTTTTCAGCACAACGAAATAACTTTTTTCAGATTTATGTTTGTTTTTTTTGTTTTGCTTTTTCTTAGCAATTAGCCAGCTATCTGCATTAGCCAATTCAACAGTTAGTTTGTTGTAGCAAACCCTGAATGTTAGGCTAACAGCGAGAATGCATTTGGACTGGGGGGCATGGCAAGAGGCCATCAGGGAGCAGATGGAGAACGGCGTGATGCTGGTGCAGCCTCAGGCCTAGCTGCCTCAGCTGCGAAGGCTGGACTCTCTGCGGGACTATGATGGCGTGCGGCAGCCTGACATGCTGCTGCACTCATCCATCGCTCATCCGGGACCGGATCCCGGTATGAGTGACGGACTGCTGCACGATCTGCACAGCATGGATGATGTTCAAGTGAGTCAAAGGTCACAGCTCAAATTTAAAGGGGTATACAGCATCAAACATTCTTTTTTAGTTCTATTTAATGTGAGTTTTTCAGTTAGTGTAAGGATTTGGGGATCAGTTCACTAGATGAAAGGTAAAACTACACACCACTCCTAAGTCAAGTGTTTCTAAGTTGTGTCCAGAGACTAATGTTCAGCAGGGCAAAACAGTTCCCCTGCAGTTATGTAACAATTTATCAAATATTATCTCAATAGCAGACATGGGAGTTATGAATTTTCATCATGAATTCAACCCAAATTGTAATAATAAAGTGACTATGAATAATGTTTTTAAATGTTTTAAAACAAATTGATCTTTAAAAATATAAAAAATGTTGGAAAACTCCTTTCAATCCTTTTTTTTTTTTTTTCTTGTGATAAGCCAATGATAAGAACTTTTCTGGTGTCGCCAGCTGGACCAAATCATATACTTGTTTGCTATTTCAGTCTGATTGCATGCAAGAAGATTACATCCATGGCAAAAACTGCACAATCAAAATGGAAAGCTGGTTAGCAACAGATCAAACAAACAAAGAACATTTTGGAGAAAGTAAAGTTTAGACTGTGTTAGTGACTGGGGAGCTTCCTACATGTTTCCTTTCAGGTCAATCCTGAATAAAAAGTGTTCTGAGAGCGTATTATTTGGCTTCCATATATTTATAGCATCAGATGTGGGCCGCCAACATTAGTAAGATTTAGCATTTTGGGATTTGACCTGTTTTTTAAAAGAGTTTGATTAGCCTATTGCCAATTAATTTCAAATTGAAATTGAATTTGAAATTAATTGATTATGCAGCAATTATATATATATATATATATATATATATATATATGTAAACCTCTCCTGTGATATACCCTTGAGCTAAGTGTTAAATGTTGCATTTTAAATCTTTGATCCTATGGTTACCTCTGTCTATAAGCTCCATTCTCTTATTTTTTATTCTAGCTTTTCCAGGGCAAACATAAACCACACAGGAGTCTGCAGTGTGCATGCTCTCTCTCTCACACACACACACACACACACACACACACACACACACACACACACAGACAGTGAATGTGTAGCAGCTATTCATCACTTCCAAGATGAGAAGTCATCTCTTTGTGGCCTTTGATCTTCTGTTTCTCTACATCCTGTTGGTGCACAGACCTGGATAATGAATCAGGGTCAGCGCTCCTGAATAATGTATCTCTGCATGGATTCAGTAATTTTATTTCAAAGCGACCTTTTGGACTTGTCACATTTAGGCAACAAGTTGCAGCAGTTGAGCAGAAACAAGACAAGAGATCTGACCAATGGATCTGTTACTGTAAATCAACTTCAGTGTCACTACTAGGCTCCGCATATGACCTTGTTAGTGGAATCAAGCCATGCTGAAGCGCATTTTATTCATTACGGTTGAGATAATCGAGTTTACTGAGTAAGTCACGGTCACTGCGGTGTTAAAATCCCTGTGTATATAAAGAGTGATGCCGTAAACGACATTAAGTGGCCACTGATAGACTGAGCGGTGCGCTGCTGGCTCATGTCATAAGGCAACGAACCATGATGCCCTTCAGGGATATCTCAGTGGAGTTCTCCATTCTCTGCAATGAGCAGTACACCAGAGAGAAGTAGCATGGTATAGCAGGAAAGGGGTAGAGAGGTAGAGCAAAGGTTTTTTTTTTCATCCTTCACATTTTCCACATTAGAGTAAAAAAAGGCAAATGCTCTCACAGTCCCTCCAGTGCAGTTGGATTATGAGTCAAGACCTTTGAGAGTGATCTTCCTCAGAAAAGATAAAATAACACAAAACTGAATTATGTAATAGTTATACAATGCGTTCCCAAAGTCATTATGGGTCTGCTCGCTTTAACAAGAGCCAGTATCAAAATATGTATCAAAGTTACCTTGAATCCCTGAAAAGTCTGGAACAAGGTTTTATTTTGATTTCTCTGACAGTAGCCACAGCAGTTATTACCCAGCTGCCATGAGTTTTACCAACACGCTGAGAGTCAAAGGAAATAACACAGCTCACATCTGAATAACACAAGGGACAGGCTGTAACGAGCAGACACACAGACACATACAAACATACATGCATTTTTGATCCTTTCGTTTCAAGTTTTTATGCTCTTTTTACTCTTATATTTACCCACCAAGTCCTTTCCATAACTTGTTGTGAAAAAATTTTACTGTATTTTTCAAAGAAATTGACATATTTGCTTTCATACTCATGTTCTTTCAATCGATATCGCTCTCTTGTCTATAAGTTTATGTCACATCATAATCGTTTGAACTGTAATTACGAGCAGCCAAGTGGGAAATAACATTCATCTCAGCCTCCGACTTGTATTTCTGAGTCAGAGAAATTGGGAGTTCTGACATCAACTTGGTGAAAAGAAGTGCAGACATTTCAACAGACTGTCAACTGTAGAAAATTGCTGCAAATTCACCGTCATTGGCAGTTACATCAAAATATAATCCATTATTTAATACACTTCTAATACAATTGATTTAGCTCATTTTACAGGTGCTATATGGATAAACTGGGGTAAGAACAGTATCTATTTTCTTTTAAAATAGGCTACATATATGCTGTTTTTAATATCAATATAATATGTAGGAAGAAGTATGCTTAAGTAAACACAACTAGAGGGTAATTAAATCATAACAAACTACAACTTTGTTATTATAAAACTAAATGTAAAATCTTGCCCAGGGGGCATCTTGCTTTATGAGTCATTTTGATTTATACAGATTTGGTATTTATGCATAAGATTAACTTTATTTTCACCTTTTGATGTTGCTTGTACTTGAACTGCAACCAAAAAGTTGTATAACATACAGAATCTACTTCTGATTGTTTTTACAACAGTTTGATTAGGTAGATTAGATTAGTTTAAAAATATTATTTCAACTTTATTATCATGGGGAGTTCCTACCTCAGGGAGCGTCTTACTCTGGTTTATCCATATGTTACAAATACATAACACAACAACATTGGCTATTTTAGGCTATTTATCTAGTGCTAATACAATATTAATATATATATTTTCTTTTTTCATGTCTGACTTTGTGAAGTTCAACAGATGAGTTAAACAGCGAGTTTTGAAAAAGTTGTATTATTGGGCTTCAAACAGAACCAGGCTAGCTGTTTCCCTTTGCTTTCAGTATTTATGCTAAACTTAGCTTATCATCTCCTGGCACAACACGTAACGTACAGACATGAGAGCGATACTGATCTTCTCATATCTCTTGGTTAGAAAACAAATGAACATTTAAGGGAGCTATTTGTGCAGCAACATTAGCATTAACAGCTGTTTACCTACCAGTCTAGAAGAAAGGTTGTGAGTTCAGCATCAAACTTCATTCCTTTACCAAGAGCTGTCTCCAGAGGTGGAAAGTAACAGCAATGTTATGACGTCTTATATTCTACTGAAGCTAGCATGCTAACCAGCTAGCCCCGTCTCGTCACTTACCGATATTGACTCACTGCAGCCTCCAATCTGCCCTGAAGACGTAGCGCTGCTCAGAGGACGTATTATAACCTCTTGTCTTATAAATACAGCAATGACTGAAGCTCTTGTCAAGGGACAGTCACCACCACCCGCTCCAGGCAAGAAACAATGTTCACCGGCAGAGAAATATGTGATATAAATAACCATTTATTATATTAACATTCATTGTTTAATTGTGTTAATGGTTGCACTAACAGCCTACTGAAACTGTGGGCCTAAAAACTCTCGTGCAAATGTTGTGCCTAAAGCCATTTGCAGCATCTTATATGAATACATTGTTCAAGTTTGCCATAGAAACAGCTGAAACTGATGGGGAATCATTGTTGGAAGTTATCATGGAATTATTTGTAACGCTGAATTAATGTCATCCGACCAAAACAAAAGCATGTCAGACATAGAAAGGTCAAGAGAAACAACTTCAAGGTCAGGACTGATTTAGAAGACACTGGGGCACAGCATATATTTCACCACAGGGGTTTTATGACTTTTAATTGACACTGCAAGTTTCTCAGTAATCAGCAGATTTACTGGCCAGCAATTACCTTGTTTTTGTCACCGTACTGCTCCAGAGTTTATGCACAAAGGTTTCTCCAAACACACTCTTAAAGGTTACAGTCACAGCTGGATGGCTTAGTTCAACACTGGAGTGGCGTCACGTGGCCACAGAGCTGCAAGGACTCAAAGCTGCTGTTGTTGGGATTGAGAACAGAACCTGGGTATATGCACTGAAGCTAAATGACAGTGAGCTCCTCTAAGCCACTGCTCTAATCCACCTCTACTAAAGGCAACTTGCCCGCTTTTAGCAAGAGCTACATCACTCGCCAGAACACCTGATTCAGCAGGCACAGTAGCCAAATGGTTGAAATCTACAGTATACAATTGGAAGAACATCCTATTTTCATAATGTGATAATAAAAAAGAAGGAAAACTGGGTCCAGGAATTTGCAGATATGCACTGTATTCACTGACGGCTTTGTGAGCCATTTTTGGCAGCGTTAAACTGTTTATCATATCTCTGATATTTTCTACGGAATTCTCTCTGTGGTAAAAGAAAATGTTTTTCAGCTTTCACTCCATAAAGACTTTATGCATTAATACACAGGTCACAAAATGCATTTCATATTTTAACGTGTAGTAACAAGCTAATAAAATTATTAAGTCTCAAAGCCAGTGATTAAGTTAGTTTTCTCACCCCCCATCTCCTTTTGTTCCTATGCAGTACAGAATACACGGGGGAGTAAATCTGTTTTCTATACGCTAACATAATCTCTGCTCTGAATGCATTGCATGTCTGGGATGGTCTTAGATGTACTTATTACATGCAGGCTTTTAGTCCCACAATCATCATGCCAACTGACAGAGGACGGTGTTACTTTGCACAGGGAATTCTGGGGCCTGCAGGCCACTGATAACAAGAACACTAATTGGCAATGTCTTTACAGAGAGCCAATTAAAATTGAAGGGACGGGTGTTCTGAACGGTCTCTGAGAGAGATGGTTTGTAACTTGATTGATGGCTTTTTTCGTGGAATGTGTAATGATGAGGTCTCGTTTATGCAGACCTAATCTGGCATCTAAGGAGTAACAAAGAGTATCCATGCTGAAGAAAGCAGGAAAATATGATCAGTGACGTCTGTTCTTTAAATTGACAGAATTAAAGCGCGAGGAATAGTTGGAGATAAGCACAAACCTGTCTGCCTGTCTGATATCTTCTAAAAACAAAAGCTAACAAGGTAAGATATAATTAGGATAGCGGGAGGTGGGGCCGCCTCTTATGATTTCAAATTGAAGTCTACAGCGTTCCTTCCCTTCTTGTCTGTTTTGGGCACAGGGCAAGTTTACCACATCTAACACGTTGTCTTTGGCCATTACCTCATCCCGAACACTCACAAGCTCCAGCTCATTCTCTTTTGTGTTCCACCAAGGATCACAATAATGAGGGTAATAACATCTGCAAGACACGGACTCCTCAGCTCCGTAATGGAGATTTGATTTACTTGTAGTTGCCCTCTGGGTCTGAGTTGCCTGAGGCTGCATTCACACTTAAAGCTTTTGCGCTCCGTTCCAAATAGCTGCTCATATCTCTTTTTGTGTTTTACTGTGTGCTTTTTGATTGGCTATAAATTTCAGCTGCTGGATATAACGTGCAGAATACATAGAGGGAGAGCAATTCTTTGCCTGCACAGGGGGAACACAAGGAGTATTTATTTATGACGTGTCAATAAGAGTAACTGGCTCATTTTTAAGATATTAAGAGGAACTTGAAAATACACTCACAGGTCACTTTATTAGATACACCTGTCCAACTGCTCGTTAACGCAAATAGCTAATCTATCTAACCACAGGGCAGCAATTCAATGCATTTGGGCATATATACATTGGCATATACATTGGGATTTTCACGCACAACCATCTCTAGGGTTTACAGAGAACGGTACGAAAAAGAGAAAATATCCATTGAGCAGCAGTTCCCTGGGCGCAAATGCCTTGTTGATGCCAGAGGTCAGAGGAGAACGGCCAGACTGGTTCGAGCTGATAGAAAGGTAACACTGACTCAAATAATAGCAGAAGAAGACCACACCAGGTGCCCCTCCTGTCAGCTAAGAACAGGAAACTGAGGCTACAATTTGCGCGGGCTCACCAAAACTGGACAATAGAAGATTGGAAAAACATTGCCTGGTCTGATGAGTCTCGATTTCTACTGCGACATTCAGATGGTAGGGTGAGAATTTGGCGTGAACAGCATGAAAGCATGGATCCATCCTGTCTTGTAGCAGCGGTTCAGGCTGGTGGTGGTGGGGTAATGGTGTGGGGGATATTTTCTTGGCACAGTTTGGGCCCCATAGTACCAACTGAGCATGGTTTAAACACCACAGCCCACCTGAGTATTGTTGCTGACCGTGTCCTTCCCTTTATGACCACAGTGCACCCATCTTCTGACGGCTACTTCCAGCAGGATAAGGCACCATGTCACAAAGCTCAAATCATCTCAAACTGGTTTCTTGACAGTGAGTTCACTGTACTCAAATGGCCTCCAGTCACCAGATCTCAATCCAATAGAGCACTTTGATGTGGTGGAACGGGAAATTCGCATCATGGATGTGCAGCAACTGCGTGATGCTATGTCAATATGGACCAAAACCTCTGAGGAATGTTTCCAGCACCTTGTTGAATCTGTTATCTAGAAAACCATAGAAGTGAACTGGCTTTTGAGTTCACACAAAGAAATAACATTGACATGCCTGCCAGCTGGACCAGAGACGAAAAAGCAGGTTAAACCAAGTATAGGCTATTGGATAGTTATTTGCAGCAGATAGCTCCAATTTAGCCTAAATCTGAATGTAAACTGCAATGTGCTGATAAACTTTTAACCTTTTCTAGGACCTGATTGGTTCAAAGCCTTTAAAGAAGATAAGAAGATAAAAGGCCTGAACAGGAAAAGAAAAAGAATGAAAGGGAGAAGAAAAAGAACTCTGAAAGCTGCAAATCAAACCAAAACCAAGAAGAAAATGGCCGTGTACCGTAGCCGAAGAAAGCTCCACTACCAATGATGAGGCAGAAGATGGCCTGGAGAAGACACACAGCAGAGAAAAGGAACGGGATGAAAAGGAGTGGAAATAAGAAGGGGGCTCTGAAAGGGTCAAAACCAACCAAACCCAAAAAGAAAGTGCTCTCCAGTAGCTCAGAAGAGAGTGACTTTCCGATTCCACTTAGCGATGCCACTGATTATGAGAGTTCAGATGTCCAGAGTGATGATGATGATGATGGTGACAAGGATCTGTCTGCTGGTAACTTTGTCATTGTGAGGTTTGCAGGTAAAAAAATCCAAATCCTATAACTATGTTGGATTGGTGGAGAATGTTGAAGGTGATGAGATCAGTGCAACGTTTCTGAAGCAAAGTTGTAAGAGGTCTGTTGATGGAAAGCCCATCTTCACATTTGGGGGGAATGATGAAAAGGTGATGTGCTCAAGAAACTACCCACACCACAAAAACTTGGTGGTACTGCTAGAAGGGAGCATAAGTTCACATTTCCATGCAGCATTGAAAAGTGGGATGTTCAGTATTAGGCCGGTTCTGTGAAGAGATTCAGATGCAGATCATTTGCATGATTAGGTGTTCATTTTGGATTTTTTATTTTGTTCTGAGTGTGTTGCTCTGAGTCTAGGTGTGTTCATGTCTTGTTTAAGTTCATGTCAGGCCTTGTTTGTTGAATAAACGTTAAATAAGTCATTTTTTATTGAATATGTCTTGCTTTTATATAGCATTATCGTTTGTGAGATTAAAATGATCTGTTTTACTTCAATTATCAATGACAATTTACCCCAGTGTATTCTCTCTGATGGCTCAATTTACCCCGCACCGGGGGCAAGTTGTGCCACAAGACCACTTTTTTTTCTAAAGCTATATTTCTCAAACAGTTTATTTAAGATCCAAAGTGATTGTTCCCAGGGATGCACAACATCCTAAACTATATGTACATATCCCCTTGCTTTAAAGGCACTTTAGGTAAAAAATGGCACTACTTACCCCACTCTCCCCTACCTGATAAAGTGGCCGGAGAAGATGACTTCTGTGGTCATGTGTCAAAGTCATGTGTCAAAGTCATGTGTCACGGTAAAACACCCAAGAAACTTTTGGCTGCAGTGAGAAAATAAGTCCAACCAAAAAAAAAAAAGTCACAGTGTGAGTTTGAATAAAAGCTGCTCTATCATAATCATTTTCTGAATTACTATTCACTAGACCCACTTGTGTTTTACGTAACTCGTAGCAATAAGCATTGTGGATTTCAGTGCAGCCTCACGCCAGACAAGGAAAAAAAACTGAGACAAGTGAGACAGAGAGAGACAAAGAGAGAGATGGGCCTGTTACAAGTTTATTATAGCCGATAAAAATGCAGTTCATTCAAACTGTAGAGCTGCCTCCACTCTTTCATAAGTGCTCTGGCTGACGATGATCCGAGATGGAAAACAACTGGTGGAAACTGTGTCTGATTATTACAATTCAGGGACACAGTTTATTGCACATACGGTAGAAAAATCACAATCTTTTAATGCTACCAGAGCAACTTCACCGGTTGTTATAGAGCCTCAGCTGAGAGGAGAGGTTGACACAGACTTTTTCCTGTTTCCAACCGTCAGTCTACGTTAATTCATTTTTGTTCCTTAACTTTAACCAAGTAGTTGCCACCAGTGGTTCCCCTTTTGCAACTCATGGTCCTCTTGAAAATGTCAGTGGCACACATCTGACCCCGTAACAATAAGAAGGCAGAATAATGACTTCTCAGAGCACTTTTTATTTAATGATAACAGTAGAACATTCAGGATTGAATGGAAAGCAGGGGAAGCTCAATTTTTGTTTTTTGATGGGAGATCACTTGTTGATTCACAATTTGTCTCTTGACTCTTTCCTTTTAATTCTTCCTGCTTTGAACCAGCCATCTATTCTGGTACTCCAGATACCGTCCAGTGGCAAAGTGGTCCGGCCGGTGGCAACGTAAAAGTGACTGTTGTTGGCTTATCAGAGTGATAGGCCTTAATATGAGGAAAAAAAAAAAAAACAATGACTAGAGTTCACACTCTTTAAAAAAGCAGAAGTGAAAACTGCTGATAATGACTGAACCTCAGGACGGCGTTGCGTCACAAACACGGGGCCGCAGCATGTACTGAGACTAATGTGACAGACATTGAAGGAGGCCTGCTGGCTGAACAGAGCTTAATGATGTTGTTTATCCTGATGATTGTATATTTTAGTGTCTTGCTTCCGTCAAAGCTCCTCAGTTTTCTGTTGTGCAGCTGCTGTAACTCTCCATCCTTCAATGATTCATGAGGGGCTGTTTCTTCGCCTATAGTGAAGCTATTAGGATCTTGCCACCAGGCTGCGCGTGTAGCTCTGTACTTGTCTTGCTCTCTTTAAAGACATAATACCAGCTTTAGTTTTAATAACCCAGATCAGCAAATTTAAAACGCAGAGTGAGGCGTAACCTGCAGCCTGCGCTACACAACAATGATTTATATTTAGAGACATATTTTAAAAATGCTCCTGCTGAGCGCTTGCTTCTATTTCAGTGTCAGATTCGTTGTCAGACTCACCCCTTCTGTCAGGATCCTGAACACCTAGTGAGGGAGACAAGAGGAGAGGAGTAATTGATGGGAGGAAGGCATGACAATGCATGCAATCATGGTGAAATTTTTTAAGCCAATACCATCACACAAAGTGGGTGAGAACTGCTAAATCGTAGTTCCCTAATGGCTGCTTTATGTGACATCAATGCTCTCATCTTCTCATGAGATTGGATATACAGGGTATAATGCTCTACTTTTGAAACAACCCCTCGCTCACAATGCTGCCGCATGGATTTCAAATCCAATTACTGCAGCAGCAGATCACAGGACTGCTGAATTTGAAATAACCCTGTGCATAAAAAGTGGAGTTGATGCACTGGAGCTATACACCTTAGAACAAAGATAGACCGTGCATCCACTTCAAATACCTTTTGCTCCCTTTAATGATTCTTAAAGAGTTAATACCACACATTTCTATGTTGTTTGACTCTTCGGCAGTGAAACACCCACCATCCCACTTTCCACAGAGGAATTTAAGGAAACACTTTGAAGGACTTAAAAGAAATACTTTTAAGTCATGGGGGGAAAAAAAGTATATACACTTAAGGATCTAAGCAATATAGAAACACAGTAAACAGTAAAGTGTGCTCCTTCTACAAAGACACAAATGTGAGGCAGAAATAGAAGCTGCATGCTCGATAGAATTGAAGCCATAAAAACTTTAAGTGTTGTGCTGTGCCACGGAAGTCGCAGTAGCTGATAGCAGTGTGGATATTGGCAGTTACGGGTCTCGTTTTCTCAGTTTAATTCCAAAAAAACATTTTCTTATCATCTCTGTTTAAGGAGTATAGGGGGTAAAAAAAAAATGCAATTCTCTGCTTGTGCACATTTCTACATTAATCATTGCAGTGATGATCTCTGCTGGCAGCCGTGCTGATGAGCTGCAACAATGATGGATATGTAGATCTGTCTTTAGCTCTGCTCTTAATGCACCGCCCCATCTTACCAGATGGAAATGGATAGATCTGGTGTGCTGGAGATGAGTATTTTGTGGGAAAAAAGGAGCCCCGATTATGGACTCAGAATGGGATTGGAAATAACAGTGTGACGCAGAGGTAGCTCAAACAAGCTGCAACTGGAAAATGCACTCTCGTGTCTGTTTTCTACATTGGAATTAATGAGCAGGATGGAGATGCAGTGAATTTGTAATATCTGTAGCTAGGGTGCTGACTATACACTAAAACACGTCGAAAGCGATCAACGAGACGGGTTGTGCTCGCAGTTAAAATCAGCCGGCTTTCACATTATACAGAGGAGACAGCGTCTCTAATGCTCTTCTGAGAAAGCATATTTTACACTGTGAAACACAAGTTGACAAAAAGAACAGTGATTTTGGGAGAAAGAGGATGCAGCACAGGGTTTCTCTACATCCATATATCTGCGGCAGTAAATTAGCATGGCCACAAGTGCAAGGAGCCTTTAAAATTTATAAATAAGATTTTTAAATTTACATGCCTAATATAGCATACCCAATATCTGGGTATTCGCCTGCTTCAGGGGTTTGTTCCAGGAATACACAGTTAGAGGCAAAAGGTAAATTATTGAACCGCAGGATCTCATCTTACAATGAGGAAATTATATTTTACAATGGTGAAACACAGTGTCAAAGTATTAATGACAAACTGTTCTTGTTTCGTGATGACTTTTTGTTGTCGAAAGGAAAAATTGTCTTACACCTAATGGCCTCCATGTGGAAAGGAGCAGGGAAACTTCAGATCAGTATGGGATTCTGTGTGTCTTGTTCAAAGACACTTTAAAAAAGTAATAAAGCCAACTTAGTTTCCTAAAATGATGTTTATATGCTACTAATCTGGAACAGCAAATATGTTCAGAATGACACATTGTGGCACCTGGTGTATGGATATATCTTAACCTTTTAGGGTCGCGGAGGGGCTGACATTGGGTGAGGGCAGGGTACGCCCTGTACAGGTCACCAGTCTATCACAGGGCTGACACATAGAGACAAACAACCATTCACACCTATGTGCACATTAGAGTCACCAGTTAACCTGTATGTCTTTGGACTAAGGGAGGAAGCTGTGCTGTGCTTTTGAATGAATGTAACTGCCGACTTGCTACAGGCCTGTTGTGCTGTCACTTAGTATCTGACTGGCTTAGCAGAGGTTTGGAAACATTCAGGGGTTTAAACCGTAGCTGCGTGCTAAACTGGATCTGACTGCTGAGTCAAAATGAGCCGAGGACCAGCTGAAACCATAGCTTCTAAATAAAAGATGGACGTAGCCTCTATGACGTCACCCATGGGTTTCTGAACCGTTGCCATCTTGGCAGCGCCTGACTCCGCCCAACTCCCAGCTAATGGAGAAATAGGCAAAGAGGTACAGCTGTCCCGTACAGCTGTCATGAAGAAATGAAGAAATTAGCCATAGAGACCAAAACTGTTTTTATACCAGGCTCACTTTTGGAGCCAACCTCTAGTGGTCATTAGAGGAACTGCAGCTTTTAGCATTCCTGTGTTGGCTTCATCTTTCAGCCCTGGAGGTTGCTGCTTGGCTGAAACAAAGTTCCAGATAAATTAGGTGTCTGGTGTTGTCAGAGAAGTTCAACATCATGTGGAGCATGCACTGAAGGGACAGTGGAATTATCATTGTTGTCATAGTTTTATCTGTGGTGCTGCAGTGTTACTGGTGTTATTGTAATTTGTATTGTGTTGTGTTCTGCAATATTTTCACTCTTGTTCATATTTCAAGATGTAATTTCAGCTGAGCACTGTAGTTTTTAGTAGGGAATAGTGCAGTTGTTGGGGACTATTTTCATTGGTGGATTATAGACTATTACAAGACTAAGACAGACTCTTTAATCAGTGTACTTTTATTGCCTAAACCTGCGTCATTGTGAAAATGTTTCCCCTGAATGTAATCCAGACAGCAATTAAGTTTCCTTGGAAACAAAAAAGGCAAAACAAATTAGTGTAATATAAATGTAAGATCTAGGAGACAGATTTGTGTAAATAAAATCATGCAAGATAGGAATGCTAATCAAGAAAGAGTGTTACCCATATGATATAATTCAGATGTCCATATTATTTATCATCACTGACACTTTAATCCATCAAATCAAATCATCATTGGAAAATAGTGTCTGCCCTCACTTCATATCTAGAAGTGAAGTCACGCACTGTATCTGCAATGTTATCAAAAGAATGTCTGAAGTTGGTCAGAGGGAGAGAGTATAAATACTGTGACAGCACCTCCGGTGATTTTCCTGTGATATTGATACATTTTTAGCAAACTGTAGACGAGGGAAAGCCATTTGAAGCTGTCTGCCAGCTCCTTTGAGACCAGGGTCTATAATCCTCTGTGAAATATCTAAGCCAGACTTGGGCAGCCATGAAATAAACTTAATTTTCTTGTAAATGCTTTAAACAAGAGGCCTACATTTGCCTGTGCAAAGCACATCTCTCTGGCATCATGGATACAGCGACTGACCTATTTGGATTGTGCTTTGAGAATCAGTCTGTTGAGATTGATTTATAGTTTAATGTGATGTAATATGTCACTCATCCTTGTAGGAAGCTGAGTTTTTGCTTCCTTCAAGACATGAAGATATCGATTATTATCATCATTATGAAGTATTCTACATATTATATTCTATATTTATGTACTGTTCCAGTGGGATCCAAAGCCACTTTTCTCATTCACTTGAATATGAAGGTGGTCAGACTTTTGTGCCCTACTGTTTATATACAGTATACTGTATACTATGTACTGTTGTGCCAAGAAAACCGGTGGATTCATGCTGTCGACCATCTGCCTTATTTGAGTTGCCGTAGCCTTTCTGTCAGCTTGAACAGATCTTCTGACCTCTCTCTTGAACAAGGCTTTTCTGTATGCAGAACTGGTTCTCACTGGATGTTTTTTTGTTTGTTTTTTGTGTCATGATTGGGTAATTGCATGAATATACAGGATACAGGTATTCCTAATACAATGCTCGGTATGTTTTTTTTTTTTACAGCCAGGCATATGCAAAAGCCCTGTGCTTCAGTTTTCAATTTACCAACAATTTAACTAAAAAATATTATGATAAAAGTAACCATGCACAGAGGTGCAGTGAAAGCTGCTCCCTCTTTGTCACATCTCCTTTGTCAGTTGAACTCCCACATATTTATTTGACATATCTATAATATTCACATCATAAATATTAATCTATAACAAAAATACAAAATATATACCATAAAACATATTATACTTAATAACCATTGTGAAGGTGTATGGAACTGATAGTGTTCTATTTCTGCATTAATAAAGTATTCCACCATTTTTGCATATCACTTCAGTTTTGTTTTGTTGTTGTTTTTAAGGATCAAAATGAATGCAGCAGAACCAGAGATACTGCTTTTTTTTTTTCTTTCCACACTTTCTTCTTCCATGTCAAAACCTGGCACCTACATTACCCACAATGCAACTCTGTATGATCGTGGGTGTTGGGAGCTTCAGCCTCGAGCCTCTGGCCTCAAGCAGAGATGAGGAGATTTATTTTTCATTTTCAAACTTATAGTCTTCAGACCCAACCAACGCTGATTCAAGTGAAATCACTTGAGGCAATTTATGCGGCTCCGCACAGCTCCCTCTGCAGTCGCACATGTAACCTTTTTTTTTTTGCTTTTTTCCACATATGCAGTCGTACTCCTCAAAACCTGTCAACTCTGTAAAATTGGTGGAATTGCCCTTTAAGCCAGCTGTTGTCACTCACACACATCATTGCGATCATAAAATAATGATTGGGTCACGACTGAATGTTGCCATGTTGCCATACTGTGGAATAAATAGGGAAATATAAAAATAAGATCATCTTTACTGTGAGTTTAACTTAAAACACAGTATATGTGATCACAGAGAACAGAATGGAAAAATGTGCTTATTGTGGATGTCGTCTCACTTACAGGCCGCCATCAGATCTTTATTTTTCTAGAGTCAATATTATTTCTCATCCCACTTGAAGCCAGTAAAGTTAAATAAAAGCCATGCATCCTTCAGAATATCTTTTCCCTCAAATCATTAGCTTTACAGACAAAGGTCTAATTAGTTGGCAACAGCTTTCTTAATTAAAGTGGTGACAACAGTAATGAATGTCAAAAATGTATAATGCACAGGCAAGGTGTCTCTTCCCTTTCTCCTGATATAACATTAAAACCCATTGTTTATACTGTGCTAAGAGGCCACTAAACGCAGTGTGTATTGCTGCCACTGCGTCTTTTATGATACCTCTGCTTGGAGTCACTGTTCAGAAAACTTTCAAATTCTACACAAAGACTATAAATAAAAAATGATCAGCAAATTATACAATGAAGACATTCTGGGCTTCAGTTTATGTCTCTCATAACCTCCCAGTGTAAGACACTGGCCTTAACAACTATGATGTCTGTCTGATTCAGAGCCAAAATTAACAGAGGTAAAATTTTCCATTTTACAGAACTTATTTAACCCTGTTGATTTGTGCACTCTAATTCCAATCTTGTGTGGAAACAGCAACTTGGCAGCAAAAGTAAAAATGATAAATGGGAATATATGCTCCACTTCTCTTAGTTCCCAGTGGTTTAATTCATAATTTAATATAAAATGTAGGCTATGCACCAATACCGAATTAACAAAAATGTCTCCTAATCATGATGATGCTTGTAACAAATGAAAGGGCTCCTTCACCAATACACGTGTTTAGGACAGGTGCCCAATTACTTGACTAACACACCAAAATATTTGAAATGTTTGAGAGAAGAAATACCACTCTGTAAACTAGCATTATGCTAGCTAACGTACTGGCTTAACCCACACAGTTACCCTGCAGTATTAGCCAACTACAAAGCTAAGCTACATGATGAGCTTCTTTTTAAAAATAAGAGCTAATTGGCTAACAGCTAGCTAATTTATAGCATAGGCTATTTACCTAGATTAATCTGATGTGATAGTCATGTTAAAACTTTGCCATATCTCACATTATATTTAAATTACTTTCATATTAGCTTAGCTGCATAACTTTGCTATTTGTGTCAAAGTTTTGGTTTTGATGAATATTTTTATTTAATATTTTTATTTCCAAATGCTGATGCAGAAATCCTACAAGCACCTGCTTTTCTATACAGGCAAAAAGTCTTCATAACAATCTTTAGCAAGGCATGAAAGTAGCAATTCATAGAAATCTACTTGATGTGTTCTTTAAAATATTAATGTAAATCCAGGCATTATGTGGACTTTATTCACCTTTTCACAGCTGACTTTTTTTTTGTTTGTTTAGTGAATATGGCCATTGTCGTGGAAGGGTAGCCTCTCATGTGGAGCCTGCCTCCCCGATTCTTTCCGGTCGCGTCTTTCCCCTCCTTTTCCATGTATTATTCAAGTTGCGACCAAAGAGCTTTGCCGGCTGAGACCGACTGCTTGTTGACGTCACCAAACTTGTCCAGCAGCTGTAGCGGCGAGCAGAGGAGGAGAGGGAATGAGACTGCTGGATGTGGAGCTCGGACTGTGGAGCGCCGAGGACCGTGGGCTTTTATTTCCTTCTTCTACGGGACTGTTCGGACTTCTTCTTCGCTTCAGAGTAAGTAAGCACTTCTCCTTTCCCCCTTTTTCCTCCTCTTGTCTGTGAGAAGTGAGATTTCTTCCCTGCTGCTCGGAGTTTTAGCTGTCGAGTTTCTCGGCTGCTGCTGGCAACAATCTTTTGTTTATTGCTGCACACTTTCGCTTGTGTGAATATGTTGTCTGCCGTCAGAGCTCGTAGTTGATACTTGTTGTTCCCGTGGACCACTTTTAACGGCATATGTTGTCGGGGAATACGCTACAGTGTGTGTTTCTGAATTAAATTAACTCCTGACCTAACGGGAAACTTTGTTGCGCAAGTCCGTGCAAGGTGGACTCAAAGCTAACATGTCGAGTTTCTCGCTCGGAAATCTTTTCACCTTCTTACTTGTGACTTTTACGTAACAACACAGTGAATATATTTGCGTCTTCTCCTCATTTTGACCCTATTTTCGACGTTTGACTATTTTGTCGCAAAAAAAAAACAAACATTGACTGTCATTTGGCATTAGCATAGACGTTAGATATAGGCTATTGTATCACTGTAGTTAATGATGGAGAAAGGCTTTTTATTGAAAAGCAATTAGAAATATTTACTTCATGCACTGTCTGTGTCTAAATATAAACGAGAATGCACGAATCCGGTTAAATGTGCAATACTTCAAACACATCTATTCTCTTCTGAAAACATAAAACATCTAATGAGGCATTTGCTCTAAAATGTGCTGTGAGTGTGTGTAGCCTCCATACGGATTGTGTGTGTGTGTGTGTGTGTGTGTGTGTGTGTGTGTGTGTGTGTGTGTGTGTGTGTGTGGGATAAGATTTGGGATGTTGAGAGCATCGCCTTTGTTATTTCCTCAGGCAGCACAGGAATACTGAGATGAGTGGCACTCAACCTTCAAAATGAACAAGGATCAATTAAATGGCATGTACCTTTCATCTTCACTTGCCAAATATTCTGCCTACGTAATTGTTTGCAATAGAGAACAAAGGATTGAGCGTGGTGTCTTACCATTGTGTGCTGTGAGGTATTAATAACTTAAGTAATGGATACACCCAATACTTTGAGGATGGATGTGCTAAGCATCTGTCAGAAGAGTACTTCTGGTTTCTGTGTCATAGTTCTCATTTCATGGTTGAGGAGTCACCGTTTTCTGTGGTTGTGAAATCCTTTTTGGGGAAAAAAACCTGTTGGAGTCAGCAGTAATCATTGTTTCACAAATGTACATTTTCAATCTCCAGTCTGCCTCTGCACAGGTTCATGGTGGAACATCCATAAAGCTAAGCTGTGGGTTTTTTTGGTTTTTTTTCAGCCACTGGTGGCAGTAATTGAATAGCTGCTCTCCAAGTGGCTCATTTTGAATACTGTGGAAATCAGCATAAATTAGCCTGTGGGCTTCCACAAATTGCAATTCAGGAGAGTTTTCAGGTTGCTAGTCTGCCTGTACTGAAACAAAGCGATCATAGAGATCTGATTTTTAAGGAGAGTTACATAAAGGTCATGCAGTATAAATTAAAATGATAAAGTCTTTTTAAACCTGAACAGTCTGGGCACCCAGTGTGTTGCCACCCTTTGCTTAATTGAGTTGGATCAGCTTTTGCCCACCACAAAGTATCGAGTGGAAGTAGAGTGGTAGAGAGTGGTTGAAAGATGCAGTGTGATATTGTCTTTTGTAAACAAGATTGCTGCCACTTGTGTTCATATGCCATCAATTCAGGTGACACATAGTGCCCAACTCCTAACAATGGGAACTGCAGATGATGCTGCAAAGTTGCAAATGTACAAACAATAACAACAACAAAAAAATGTTTTTAGTTCACATTTAGTTGAGAATATAATAAACACAGGCAATACAGATTTAACACAACATGTCTCTATGGAAAAAAAAACATACCAGTGGAGAACATGCAAAAGAGAAAGGACACATTTTTAGTCCATCTCTGGTCCCTGTGGTGTGAAATGATTGTTAACCCTCAGCTATTATTCCTCATGTTTATCTCTCTTTATTTACAGGCATTTGGCAAGTCAAGACACGTCTGAGCTTGACACGTCATATATTGTTCAAAGAGGAAAACATCCATGGTTTCAAAGCCAGGATGCTCATCAGTGCAATCATTTGTCATGTCGGTGGACAATTCTTTTTCATAGAATCAATCCAACATTTTTCTCATGAAATATTTTCTAAAACCATAGTTTTAAATTCTTTAGATTGTTTTTGTCTTATGTCCAACACATGGTAAAAGTCTGTGTATGAATATTTTGATGCCCTCTCTGTTTTATTTTTTATCTCACTGCTGTTGTTGTTCTTTTGGACTGTATGCTTTGGCTGATGTACACAGGAAGTATGGACTCTTGGAGTTTTTTTTTAGCTGTGTCTCTATGTTTTGATCAAACATTGGAAGGTATCTAAATTGATTATTATGATGCAAGATGTGACGCTATATGGAGCATATGTTATGTCATTTCTAATCAGATTCATGGAGTGTATCCTCGGTGGACACCAGAGCTGGAACTGCAGACAGTAAGAGAGTGAGTCCTGATTCCTGTAGTATTGGTTGTGACTCGTGTGGGTTACGATGCAAATAACATGCAGCAGGGTTTAGCGGGTTAAATTTTGTTACTTCATTTCACACTGGCAAGCATGTAGTCAGACACTGGCTCCAAGTTACTTGCAGCAGAATTTCAGTGAGGAAATTGGTTGGTGGAGATGGGGAGCACAATCAGTCACCCGCTGAGCCGAGTCAGACTTATCCTGACACGTCTTGTTACCAGTGTAGGTCCTATGTGACAGCTTAAACTGTGTGACATAGTGCCTCTGCTTGTTTTTGTCCCGAAGCCTAATAAACCCAGTATTTAGAGGAGAAATTATGAGTTTAAATGTAATCTGCATCTGTTTTGATGATTGATACATTGTTTCAGCCATTTTTCAAACTAGAATGGAAAAATCATGTAAAATCTGCCTCTGAAATTGACTTGCTGCTTTTCTTTTTCATTCATCATTGTGCACTGAATATCTTTGGGGTTTTGGATTGTTGGTTGACCAAAAAAAATACTCTTAAAGACATCACCTGTCACTATTTCTAACAATTATTCACTCAATAAAATAATAAAAAAATCAGCAGAGTAAACAAAATTGAAAATGAGTCATTAGTAACCCAGTTACATTAGTAATATTCAAGTATAACTTTCTTCAGACACTGACTGCGCTCACTTTTCCAGGCGAGGCTGGGGGGCCTCCACTGTAAAATGCTCTGTGTGGTTCACACACACCTGAATGACTTTTGCGTTTCTTAAAGGCAGTGAAGACAAATGTGACGTATTATTTGGCACTGTGTTTGTTTGGTTTGCAAGGTGAAGAAATTAGGACGTTTTTTTCGGTTGACATGGAAGAATTCACGTTTTGCTTTAAATAGCCTCTGCTATGCATGTTTGATTTGTGGAGTAATTGTTTAACATAGTAGGAATGAAGCTGCCTCTAACCTACAGGTGTAGGCTGACCCCAGTGTGTCAGAGTGCAGCATATCTGAGACAGTTTGATCAGAATATAATGATTCTGATTGGTGTTCACATATTGCTTTAACATTTCTGAGAAATGGCCACATCTGTGCACATTAGATAGGTAGTGTGTGTTGCTACTGTAATGTTGACAGCTCTCATGTTTACCACTCACTGCCCGCCTTCAGAAGGTCCAGCAGACACTTCATCTATCAGTGCAAGATCACACAGTGACTGATAACATCATTAAACTCAGCCCTTGCTCCCCATTGCTCACTGTCACCAAAAACTCCATTACGACAAGTTCATCTTTTCACCTGGAGCTGTTTGTTGTCAGATCATTGGAAAGCTGAAGTGACTTCAGCCTCATCCACAATCAGAAACATTAACAGCTTTTCATCCACTATCACTGCCGCAGCTCTTTCCCTCTGGAATCAAAATTGAGCAGAAAGATTAGAGAGCTTCTTATTACCGGCTCAGTTTTTTCATCCTCATCACGTCTACGTCAAAAGAAGATCCAACTCATAGGCTAAAACCACAGCAGTGACTTGCCAAAGTCAAGATAATTGATATTTTGATCTCGCTGGGTTAAGGTGTTGACGGTTACAAATGTCAAAGCCTTCAGTCTCACCATCTGTGTGATTGAATTAATACCCTCAGCAGTTATCATACATCTCAATTAATCACAGGCTTTCACAAATGAGACAGCTGAGGGAGCCCTGGGTCTGTTCATGCTACTGCCTGTTCCATACTCATGTCCTCTTTCTTTTGTCTCATTTTTTTTCTTGGATGAGACCGTATTGTTTTGTTAAATTGAGCCTCCTTTCCAGTGCTAATGGATCTTCTTTTGTTTTTAATATGATGTGCCACTCTGGAGGAATATTAAGACGCACAAAGAGAAAAAAATAAATTAGCTAAAGTGTCAGGCACTTAAAAGAAAGGTATTTTTTTTAAATTCATTGCTTTGATGTTTGAGCTGAAAATAACACTTTTATGCCATTTTCTGCTGCATAAATTGTTTTCAAGGATCCACACAGCTAATGCAAAGAGGTAGTGTATGAGGGTGGAAACATTACTGGAAAGTTGTTTTAATTCAATCAAACAGACAAGATTTTTAAATTGTTTCAATTTGCTTTGTCTATTTATTTATTTAATAGTAAACTGAATAGCATTGTGTTTTTGGACCAAATGAAGTAAAATGTTTAAAACAGAGTATAGTCTGTACTTGGTATAGTTTTTTTTAGATGTGTCTATCACTGACTTGGGCTGCCAGTTCCCAATCGACCAGTCCAAATCTTAGTCATGGACACGATTGTATTAGACAAAGTGCAGCCCCGGGGTGGCACTACTAAAGGTGACAGTGCTTCTGGATGGTCTATTGAAACATTTTGTTTTTATATGTGACACTATAAACATAGTTGGGTTTGCCTGGATCCTGACCACTTTCCTTTAAATCAATAAAAGGTGTAATAGAATCATGTCTAATAACAGGAAGTGGTACTACATAAAAAAAAAAGCAAACTTAAAACCAAAGACAGAATAAAAAAAAAAGCCTGCATCATGGACATTTTCTTGGACAGACTGTTACAGCAGTTGGACTTTCCTCCTTAAAAAGCCAGAAGAGTCAAGGGTAAATAAATCTGCCAAATAAGTGAACGAAACAAGGTGCTGGTCCTAATGAAAACTTTCAGTGTGATAAATGAACCATCTTATTGGCCTCGCTCCTTGGATGCCACATTATGGACCAGAATAGAAATGGGCTTTTCCGGAAAATGCTTCTCACAGTTGTGGGCCTTAAGGTGTCTATACAAGATCAGCATTTAGTGCCTCAGTCTGTGCAGTCTGACAGCTTGCTGTGCAGCGTTTCTCCCAAGGCTGCAATATGTTTTTCGTTTGACGATCTGATGAAGTTTAAAAAAAAAAAAAAAAAAAAAAACCCAGGATGAATATATGGATTTTTTAACTTATGCAGTCTAAAGCTTCAGTCTCATTGGTAGTTCTTTGAAAGGTCAGCTTAAAATATGGTCAAAGTTGAAATGTGCTGCGGGGCAAACTGACTTTTCAAGGGTAGTGCTGACATTAGGAATATGCAATAGAAAAACAACAGCTCAGTCAGTGCACACCTAGTTTGTCATTGATAATGTGTCAAAGCCTTCATGTATGATTGATGAATAACATCTTCTGGTTTTTCCATTGCTTTTAACAAAGCTGTGTATTTGAAACCTTACTGCCAGAATGACCCTCTAATGTCAGACAGATATAATCAGATTATCTATGTATGCTTATATAACCCACAGCATCTTGTAACCTAATGATCGTAATATATTTAAGTAATAATAGGGTCTACATAAAGATACAGAGGCAATCATCATGCAAGACGTTTGAACATGGCTTCTGTGGAAGCTTGGCTTGTTGCCAAACCCTCAGGATTTTACTGTTATTCCCAGTGATGTAGTAGAGCTTTTATGAACTATGCTCAGTGACACAAGAAATCACTTTTTTTTTTTTTTGGTGTTCTCTGCCAGTGGAGGAGAAAGCCTGGTGAACGACATCATTCTGAGGCCTCACAAGAATAACCAGAAATCATATGTAAAGCCATTTCCAGCTCAGTCTCTGCGCGAGTCATGTCGGCGCCCGTAAACACCCGAGTTGGAAAGTACGTGTTATATACAGCAACGTCAGCAGGAATAAAGCTCATTGAGTTGGAATAGCTATATTGCCTTTTGGTTTTTTTTTTATAATAGATTTGTATAGCACTCTTGCCTGCAGAGTGGATTCCACTTGAACAATATGTGCTATTAATGTTTGGAGAATAAATGTTAATATTGTCCAATATTAGCTTATAGTCAATACATCCAAATTGGCAAATAGTTATCACCTGCAAAACGCTCTGCTCTCTAGAGAGTCTCTTCAATTTCTTAAAACCAAACTTAAGTGATCCTGATTAAAAATGTTTTTCTCATGCATTAATTAATAAAGCTGTTAATAAACAACAACAGCAAAAGCCCAAACAAACAACGAACGAACATTCGGTTTTCAAACTCTCATAAAGTGATAGTGGCCTCAAAAGCACCATCTCAAGTCTCCACAGTGATGTGTCAGCACTGGAGAAAATGGTCTGGCTGCATCCATCATCATTCTGCTACAGGGGATAGAACATTGCCTGTTAGCATTTTTTTTTTAAAACAATCACAATCATCTGGGGTGCTGCTGAGCCCAGGATGCAGTGATGGTGCCCCGGCAAAATGTCAGAGGGGAAATTGTTTTGGGAGAACATTTGCATGGCGGGAGGTGAGAACTGTCATTAAAATGGCAAAGAAAACCAGTAAAGACATATGTAGACTGTGTGAATCTTGATAAAAAAACTTGTTATTTTCAGCATGGAGGCCCCTAGCTCAGATTTTGTTGTTGTTTCCTGTAGTGAAGGGGATTTTTTTAAAACGGTAACAGGCAGTGGATCCAGAAAGGGAGGAGAATGCCGCTTGAAATAGGCGTTCAGTTTCAGCCTCACAACCACAGGCCACATCCACTGAGTCAGACCACAGTGATACCAACTGATCAATCTCAACGGGATGTGGCTCAAAGCTCTTGAAAATGTGCAAAGAGTTTTTGTCAAAATGTCAAATGTGAAATGTACAGTTGACCAAGATTTCACTTCATTATTTTAATTTAGGATTAATCTGTAAATTGTTTTACTTTTTAATCAACAAGCAGTTTATTTGAAACTGTCAAAAATAAAGACAAATGCTAAATGACTTGTTGGTCAGAAACCAAAGTGATAAAATTTAATGTTAATAGATGTAGACAATGGCATTTCAAACACAATGCTATTGGTCAACTGATCACTGGCGAATCATTTTGCACAACAGAACTGTTGGGAGACAACTAATGTTATTCTTATTATAGATCTGATTATTTTTTTACAATTTCTAAGTTGTTTTTTAAAATTTCATAGAATAATAAATATCCACCACAAGTTCTTATAGCCCAAGATGACGTCTTCACATTCCTTGTTTTGTCTAATCAACACTCAAAAACCCAAATACATTCAGCTTCAAATCCAATGAAACAAAAGAAAGAAACAAAGGTGAATGTTTGTACCTTCTGTTTGAAATCTGGTCTGTTTGCAGATGAATCTGGAAATCAATTAATTGTCTCATTTATTTCACCCTAAACATTTCAGCTCTCAAACAGTGTTTGTTTTGGTGGGATACCTCAAACTTGCATTTGCTTATTTCAAATGCGTCACTTGAAACAAATTTTCAGCAATATTTGTACTGCTCTCTTAAAAAAGATGATGTGAGTCAGTGTAGCAGTAGCTCTCGTGTCTCTTTCCACGCTGACTATCACAATAAAGGCAAAAATGCCCCGAAAAACCCACATAGGTCTATGTGTCTGTTATCTCTAACCATAGCCCTTCAGAGCTCATTTGCTAGAGCAGACAAGAAAAGGTGCATGAATAGGTGCTGTTGTATTCATAACCATCTGCTGCCCATTGGCATTTGGAGGAAATGTCTGACCGTCTGCGGGATAGGTCAGATTGATCTTGTAAGTAAATCACAGCTGAGACGAGGGAAGCCGGTGACGGAGGAAAAGGAGAGCATGAGCGAGCTGATGAGAGGAAAGCTCCCATCAGCCTCATTATGTTATTGCTTTCAAAATGTGACTTTAGAATTCCTCTGATTTGAGGCAAATCACAGCCACTGATTTGATTTAGTGTCGTCTGCAGACACGGCTGTGTGTGCGCCGCTGCGTGCTGCGCTCTGTCTCTCTGTCGCTTATAATTTCTCGTCTGAACCCAGTGTACGACATTTGTAAATCTAAACACCCGGAAAACTTTAAATTAGTCGTAGAGCTTCTGATATTTGACTTTCTTTTCTTCATCCCTTCAGTTTGTCACTTTCCTGTTTATTTCTAAGAAGTGGTCGACCTTTGACACGGGCATGTGTTGGTGTTATTGAAAGCCGGGTCACAGCTGAATGTCACTGAGGATTGCTCGTCATAATTTGGGCTTGGATAAGGTTATACATTTTGATTAATGAAAGTCTCTCTGCAATGTAATTTCCTGATGAATGTGCTTCTGCCTTTGTGAGAGATAAGCTAATGGGATGAGAAACATGGCTTCTCACAATTAGCGCTCATAGCTATCAAAGTTTGATAGTGATGGTGACAAAAATAGACACAGCAGACATGTGGACTGAATGCTAAATCAGTTTGAAGTTTTTTGCGGTCTCTGCCGTTATCATGACAGCGAGCTCTGCACCCATATTTACAGGAGATGACCTGTAATTTTCTGTGGAAATCAAAGCTGTTAAAACTCCCTCTCTATCTGCCTGTTTGTGGTCAAAAATATTTGAAAAGTCCACTTCCACAGGGTGATGCATATTGTTCACTCAGGAGTAAATTTGTATTCCTGCAGCCTTGTGCATGATCAAGACCCCGTGGCAGCTTATTTGACTCATGGCATACCCATAACTGTAGTGCAGAATAAGCTACCCACTCAGACATGAAAGCCTCACTTCACTCTTTCACTTTGCTCAAACATTCAATGAAAAAATAAAATGCACTTCCAAGCAAGGCATTGGAAAGAACTAAAACAGAAGGGCTGCACAAAACATCTGAAGGACGACTGTGAGACATCCACTGAGAACTGAAGACAACATTTCATTGTTACTTTGTATATGGAATATGGAGGCAGGCGGTGATACACAGGATCGAGGAGGACCAAGGCTTACACTATAACATCAATGCTGTACATGATGATCTGACTTCGGCATGTGATCTACATTTCAGAGGAACTCCACAGATTGCGTCATTAAAAGATGCTATATTTAGATATTTCATTTTAAAAGTTCATTCTCCGCTAACCAGCCCATTGTTCAATGCTAAACAGCTAGCCCTCGTTCTGCTCTTTGCCCGATCGCCCTCCCCTATGTGGACAGTAATATCCATCCCATCCACTTGACTCGGGATGGCACCAGGGTGGTACTAAATAAAGGTAGCTATATTACTTAAATATTAAAATTTTAAATGACTCAGACTCATGTTAAAAACTGTCCATCCAATCCCGAAACTTTTCAAGCGGAAGTACAAAGGTTGCTCTGTCTGAAGACCGCATTGCAACACTGCGGCAGGGTCTCACCGCTCACTCCTGAAACTGTCGTCCAGTATAGGAGCGCCGCCAAGCCAGGACAGTGTTTTATCCTTAACTGTATCTTCAATTCAGTCTGACTGGGTCAACATGTGTGGTAATCAGACAATTAGTGAAAAAAAAGCATGAGACTGCTGACTATGTCCAGCTTTCAGAAGTTTAACAAAAGAGTAGCTGTGCTTTAAAGTTTCTCCCACTGCTGCGCTTCTGTTCTCACCTTCATCTGACAAACAGCAGCTTCATTGTTTTCCTTTCCTTTGCTGTGTAGTTGGAAATGTGATAAATTCTGTTGCTGTGTGTGAGCTGCAACGCAAACCAAACGCCTGCTGCTCCTCACATGAAAAGTACAGAGCTTGACCGAGGTATTGGCGCGGCAGGTATAGGCTACTGTTATGGGCGTATAGAGAACGTTGGCTTTTAAGTAGCGAGAATAGCAACAATGGTACGTTTGTAGAAACAAGAAAAAGTTCATTTTTCAAATATCTTGGAAGAAAGATCTATGTATAAACAAATGTAAGGGATTTTATTTGTAGATTTATCTTAAAAATGGGAAAACAGTTTTTTCAAATATCAGTATCTAAAATCCTAGAAAATCTGCCTCAAAAATCCAGTATTGGTCAGGCTGTATTGAAAAGCAATAAAAGCATAGGTGTATTTCTGGAGGGCTTTCAGCTTCATGCATCTAAAACTTGTACAGCTTTCATCACTGAGGTTAGTTACCGTCTACAAACTCTTAATTAATGAAAATAATCTACATTAAAATAGGTGTATTTCCTGCTCTCAATGAACCAGTTTTAAATATTGCGTGGTAGGGATGCAAGAGAAGATGCGGCCACAGGGAGCTGGTTAGATGAAGAGGTGCTGGTGACAAGCACATCATGCAATTTGTGCACAAATTACATTATGTGACATTTTTTGTCTTTATGGAGGAGAATTTGGGCAAATGGCCTGGGCATCCCAACCATTTGGCACAAACAGACCCCTCCATGTACCGCCGTGGCTTCAGTGCTTGTTTAGTCACATTACTGAAAATCACTGTGCACTGCACATGAAGGCTTTGCATTTCATCATACCATCACTGATTGTGTTCAGCAGTTATGGAGCTGACAAGCAGCTTTAGAGCCGATGGCTTTGAGCAAATCAGACGGGGGAGACACGTTAACACTGTTGCCACTGGGGCTCCAATTTGGCTGAGGCATGTCCTCTTGATCCGACACCTCCAAAGAAATCAGTGGCTAACGCCTGTCCAAGGCGTCCACAGTTAATTCAAGAAGTCATCCCGTTGTGAGCAAAAAAACAGACTGCTCTTTATGGCGCTTTTATTTCTTGATGAGTACCATTAATTTCAAGGGGCAGGCCTCAGTGCTTTGCAGCTGGCAGTTTTTAATCCGCTCGGGACAACATGACTGCATTATCCTCCTTCTGGTAATGAATTGGCAGGAGTTATGTGTGTTTTATTGGTATTGTTTAGCACTTTAGTTGGGAGGCTGATTTCTCTGTTCATTCTCTGAGTAGACTGCATATCTAATCCTCACAGGCCTGAATGGCTATTTATGTGTTATAGCTGTTTTGCCAGGGCTGCAGTCTGGAGTAAATACTTAGACTTCTAAAGTGCATTATTTATTCTCTTCTACACTATCAGCCTGGAAGCTTCCACCATAAAAATCATTCACATTAAAACTAATTAGATTTATTTGGGCTCATTACAGTGCCACCCCCCTGTGCAAACACAGTGAGGATTTCAGTCTTGTTCTATCACTGTTGTTTATGCTCCACGCTGACTGCAACACAAACCTTTTTTATCACTTCGACATATAGTTGGTATCATTTAAGTCACTTTCCACATTTATGTAGTTAAAAAAAAATTTAATCACACCATAAAAACGCAAATAATTGTTTTACAAAATCAGTATTATGGAAAGTTTTCCCTTGACTGCAATGAAATAACCAGTGAACAAAAACAGAACTCATTCTGTGTCGGAAGATACTTCCTGAGTTCGGTTTTTCCTCTTCATCCTTGTCAGTTGTACATTTTCAGTCAGAAGAATAAGAATAAAAACCATCAGGATCCATCTACCTGATATTTTTGATGAAATCAATCTTGGTCAGACACTATTTTTCTCATCTGTGCATAATCTGGCATGTACCCCAAGCCAAGAAGCACAAACAAACAAAAAAGTGAGATAATTTCAACACAAATCTGCAGCAGAAATTCAACCTGAGTTGAGAATGAAAGTAGCGATCTCCGTTTTGCTCTCTTTGGCGACACCTATGGATAAGCGGTAATCGCAGGTTTACTTCTGAACCACGCTTCCCAGAATTCCAGATAGTGTCGGCAGTTGACACTTCAGTCATGCCCCCATAGCAATTCAAGCTCACCAAACTTGGCAGCGACAAAGGAATAATGTCCTCTTAGATGATAATTATGACACTTACTATTAACTGAGTAAAATACAATTGTTATAAAAGTAGTATTAGTTGCATGCACTTTCATTTTTTTTATATTGGGATCACTTTTTCTGATCCTTATAAAATATTGATACACTTGATGGTAATGTAAATAACATTTGTTTGCTACATTGTAATGTCACAAGTAGCATTCCTCTAGTTCGCTGAGAGGGTTGCGAGATCAATTTTTTCTAATTGTTAGCTAACATTAGAGACAATAATACTGCTGTCTGTCTGGCAATACAAAAAAGTTTCCTGTGCCGTGCCACCAGACTGCAGAGCGACTTCTTTCCTGCTCAATTCATCCTCCACACTCGACAATAAAACCCTGTGGGTTAGGGAGATAAATGATAACTTAAAGCAGCAGTTGTTGCTAAAGTATGATTAAACTTGCATACCCTGAAAGGCTGGGGTCTTCAGAACTGGTTACTCTACTGTGCTATTATTTTTTATTTACAATTTATTATATTAGTTACATTAGCTGTAGGGTCTGTCTGCGGGTCACGCTGTGCAAATAGCTAACACGTCAATGCAACGTACATTGTCATCAAGCGTAATATCAAATCTATCAAATCATATGTTTTGATTTATACTGTCCTACTTTAGATGATCTGAAATTCCCCCATCAAAAACTGCAGGAAGCAGAGCCTGGGGACCTGGACAGGGTGGAGGTGGAGGTAGAGATAGAGGCAGGGGTAGAGGAGGAAGTGGTGGAGAAGGATCAAGACAGAGTGAGGCAACTCAGAGAGGCTAAAATAAGGGCAAGATAGGTTTGCTTGTCAAAGACTACGCACTATAACGTATGCACTGAGATGGATTTTTTTAACAACAAAGGTGGTGTGTAATTAACAAAAGCCTTGAGCCCAATGCAGTAAATTTTGGCTGTGCCTGGCTCATTAGTATTAGTCTTAGGCTCCTTTCATTACTGATCTGGCAGGAGTCTATTCAGTCATAATTCTTTCATAAGGTCTGTTTAAAGAAAAAAAAAAAAAAAAGGGGAGATGCCTGACTGATTTGAGTTTTCGCCAGACAGTGAGGTCTTTACATAACATCAATTTCCTCCCCTGACAAACACTCTTCATAGTCCTGCACACACACACACAGGTTGCAAAAGATGCCATGACGACCAAGGAGCAGGACAAAATCCTTGAAAAGGTCCTTATTGGTCTGCCTTGGGTTATATTTGATGTGTGGGAACTGAGGAGGGAACACCAGAGGGTACAGGTTTCCCAGGTAATGGACAGCCGAGGTGATGCACCTGTCTCAACTGCCGGTGTAGCTTATCTGTGAAAAGTATCCAGACCTAAATAACCACATAGGCTTCATCCCAAACCGACTGTAAAACACTGCACTCTAACTTTCATTAGTTCGGTTGGTTTACCCTCAGCATTTTAAAAGTTTGTGGTTTATACAGACGGGTGATGTTTACTGGAATTTTGTTTTCCTTTAGGAAGTACTTTAAGTAGAACGTTACATTGCTGCTATCACAATTTTGTTCATACATGCATTATTTATACATTTTTATACTGTATACTCCCAAATGACAGCAGTCAAAGTTGTCAGAATTCACTTATATTTGAACATTGAAAAAATATTGAAATACAACTTTTTATAGAAATATACTGTATATATATATATATGGGTGTGATAGCTCAAACCAAAAATGTTGTACAGTCAATGACGCCTATTCCATCACCCAGGAGAAACCTTCTGCCACAGAGGGTCGGTGCAGCTTACACAACAGACTCTCTCTCCAGCTCTCCGACTCACCCGTGTGTGAAGCAGAATTCAGTTTTTTCCTTGCTGCCAGTAAACGTTTCAGCAGCCAAACAAACAAAGACTGATGACAACGGCCAATGAAAGTTATTAAACCAGTGAAAATCTGAGGAAATGGAAAGTGATTTGACTTTCAGAAGAAGGAAAACATCCAAGATGACCGTGAGCGAGGAAAAACCAGGGTTGCAATCAGCATATATATATATATATATATATATGTACAGTGCATATAATAATGTATGAATCTCAACGTAATGGTGTAGAGACATATGGGTTTGTACAGTTTTGTGCAGATCCAGATAATAATGAAGCTTTGGTAGGAGAAAATGTTTGGTCTTGGAGGAGGTATGCGGTTTACTGAGTTCCGCTCGAGTTTGTTTGTCAAACTCTATCCTGGTGGAAACATCCTTCAGTCCCACACACTTTAAAAATTAAAAAATATGTTCCTTCAGTGCTGGGAAGGGCTCCAACTTCACGAGGCCATAACATTTTTGGTTTGAGCTATCACACCCAAATGAGGACTTAATTGTGGTTCAGATCTTCTAGCAATGCTAGAACATTAACCTCATTTGGATGTAAGAGTGCACACAATCACTTTATGGACTCGTAAAGTCAGAGGCCGGTTCACTGTCTGCGGAAGCTCCAGACTTTACGTTTGAGTTACTCCACCACTTGGAGGGTTCTCTCCCTGGTTTCTAGCTTTAGGGGAAAGTGCATGTTCATGAATGCTGTCTGAATGTTCCTGAGGCGCAGAAACAAGAACATATGAATTGTTAAAGTGGATGGTATTCCCTTTTAACAGTTTACGGACACAACTAATGTTCACTCACCTGTCAATAAAAACGTTACTTCTGCCCCAATTCAGATGGTTATTAAGGGGATAACATACTTACCCCTTTACAGGGTTTACACAGAGCACTGAAAGAAAAAGTGATTTTTAAAAACGCGATCCAAAATGTAGAAGAGGGGAGGGAAAACATTATCTAATGACAAAAGTGTATTTAAATATTTTATTTATGCTGATTGCAACATTGGTTTTTCCTCGCTCACGGTCATCTTGGATGTTTTCCTTCCTCTGAAAGTCAAATCACTTTCCATTTCCTCAGATTTTCACTGATTTAATAACTTTCATTGGCCGTTATCATCAGTCTTTGTTTGTTTGGCTGCTGAAACGTTTACTGGCAGCAAGGAAAAAACTGAATTCTGCTTCACACACGGGTGAGTCGGAGAGCTGGAGAGAGAGTCTGTTGTGTTAGCTGCACCGACCCTCTGTGGCAGAAGGTTTCTCCTGGGTGATGGAACAGGCGTCATTGACTGTGCGGGTGAGTCGTCCCAGACACCCAGTTCATACAACTGTAAATGCATGGACTTACATGTAAGTTCATCAGTGGGCCGTAGGCTTAATCACCATTGTGTTACCTCTACCTATGGTAATAAATAGTGACCTAACTCAGTTTATTTAAATTAAAATCTTTGAGATTACCACTTTAATGTGGACTGTGCACTTTTTATGTGCTATGTTGTTTAAATCCAAACCTACATGTTTCACTTTTTTTTTTTTTATTATGTCTACTGAAGCTGAAGTGATGGTGTTTGGAGGGACTGTAAAGAGGACCTGTCACTGATTTGGTGGAGTTATGGCAGCAAGCCATGACTCAGTGCAAGACTCCAGTGTCCAGGAGACCATTGATCTGTTATTCAGAGATGAGCAATGAGGCAGTGAGTCAGAAGAGGACAACATGGAGGAAAACTCTGATTACAGCTCCTCAAGTGATGATGAAGATGAAGAGGAATCTGAGGAAAAGCAGCAGGCAAGGGACACAAGAGCCCATTCATCTGACATTTTGTCAACCTTCCAACTCTTCTTCTCTCCAGCCGATGAAAAACCTTACATGACACACACGGAGGGCATGCAACAGTCTGGACAGGAATGGAAGATGTTCAGCTGAGGCTCGTGAATCGACAAAAGCAAAATGCAACAGAGTGCCATAGAAACGGACTGAATTAATCATGACCTACAATAGGGAGCACTTTGGCATTTAACTTGAATAGGAAAGTGACCTGTCTTTACATGAGGCATGTGACCTAAGTGTTCACTGAAGCTTCAGCTCCACTGAGGAGCCTGAGAACAGCTGCGCGGAGCGATAATGAGGCCGTTACCTTCTTTAAATTAATACATGAAAGAAACATAAATGCTGTACTTCCATCATATGTTTTTAAGTGAGGTTTGATTCAAGCTCTTTTACATGTGTCACTGTTACACCCTCTTCCTCTGCAATGGTTTTAATGGCTCCCCAGAGATGCTGGCCTTGTGCCATATTCCACAACACCACTGCTGTCTCCAGCTATAGTGCCTAAGTGATATGGAGGGAGCTGAACTCCACTTTGAGGCCAAGCAAGAGATACTGCAGGAAACTCTTTTTTTTTTGGAGGCGTTTGGAAACACCCTTGTGACTCCTCTCATGCAGATACAAGGCCACCTTCCCCACACACGGGCCACAGCGGCACTTGTCAGGACAGTGCTGAAGTCTGGATCTGGGCCTGATCAATCTGCAGTCCCACAGTCGGTTGACACCCGGGGGGCAGAAGAAAAGGAGATGCAACTTTGGCCAAAAAAAAAAGAAAAAAGAAAAAAAGTACTGCAAAACAAACACAACTGGCTGCAGAACCCTTTATGTAAGACTGATGATTATTGCAGTTTGTTTTTATTTGCAAACCAGTTTAATGTTCTGTTCTACTAATACAGTCAGTGCTGTATTGATTGTGTAGTCTGATTAAAAAAAGGAATGTAGTTATTAATAATGTGGGCTAGGGCTGAATAATCAAAATATTGTTGCAATTGCAACACGGCCAATTGCAATATCCAAATCGCAGGAGCTGCAGTTTTTTTTTTTCTTTTTTCAAATATGGTCAAATGTGTCACAGCAGAACATAAATGAAGCATTGTGGTGCTACAGAGATGCCTCCAGGTCTATAAATCATCTTCTCCAGATGCAAGGGAACATGTTTGTTTGGTACAAGACCCAACAAAAATCACATCGTCACCATTTTTTCTTTATTTTTTTCCAAAATAATCACAATCTGATTTTCTTTGCATATTGTCCAGCCTGAACGTGGGCAGTGCTGATTGGTGGTTTTAATGAAACCCAACATTCAGAAATGCTGTTGTTCCTCACAGTCTATTAAATCATTCAGGCTCTTTTGTTATTTAGTTTTAGGTAACATAAGACCTGCTCCGCACTGAGAAGGGTCAGACTATGAGCAGTATGTGAGGGTTAAACCTGCAGTAACTGGCAACAGAAATAAATTGCAAACATAACACTGGACACTGGACATTCTCACTTTTATAGTGGATATAACTCGTTAGCAAACACTTTCCTTCCACTTGCAGCTGACACTGAGCAACATAAATATTCATTTGGAGTTTTCAGTTCATCTGATGTGTTTAAGTCCAAAGTTCATCTTCCTTTTTCTTGGTGTTGGTCTCCACCGAGGGGACTGTCTGGCTCTTAAGCTGCTAAATGTGTCGCTCTGTCTGTCTGCTGTCTGGTCCTGGACCCATTTTAAACAGCTGCCTTCTGTAGCTGAAAACCACACTGATGAGAGCGGTGAGAATTAGCTAAAAGAGTAAAATTGTCGCATGTGAAACTTAAACAATGAGCTATAGAGTTTGACTGATACACAGCCATTAGATCCATTGTCAATTAAAAAATGTTGATGAAATATTTCCAGACAATTTATACTGTTCTGGACATTTCTGATGACATTTCTGATGTTCTTGCACTTTTGCATTGTATTTTAAAGCTGTAAACGCCATACAATACAACAATATACCATATTATTATTATTATTATTATATCAATACACTCATAAACAACATGAAAATGGGTAGCAACAGTTTGTTCCCTGTAACAAAATAAAACAACATTACCTCTCATTACCCTGTTAGCAGCAGTTTAAGTCTCTAATCATAAATGCAATTCAATATGTAATTTAATAAGAATAAAAGAAAAAATATTAATATTTAAAAAGTAATATTTTGATTAAAAAATAATGTCATGAAGCACAGTAATGCAAAAATAATCCTGATGAACACTTTTATTTATAGAACAAACTAATATGTGTTACTCAACTTTCATGTGTCAGTGCTGCAGACCTCTTTGAATTCCTGTCAGATCTCCAGATTGTTAGAAAACAAGACACCCTGTCAAATTTTCAGAGATGGTTGAAATGCAGATTGTTCATTGTTGTCTCTTGTTAGTTGTTTCTTTGCTCTGTCCAGCTCAACAGCTTGGTTGGTGGTTGCTTGGAAAGCTCGTCTTGCGGTACGGCCAAAAATGAGGCCAGTGAGGAAATCTAGTGTGTAATTGCAGCACTAACAGCAGTCCGGGTTCACTCTTTGTGCCGGAGCTGAGATACAGACCTGGAGGGTGAATCCTCAGAGACTGTTGATGCAAGCTCGGCCAACTGCTGTAGAGTCTCTGTGGCCCTCTGCCACAGCCGCTAACATAATTCTCCAGGAAGAATAATAGGATGAAATTGTAGCTGTATTATATGCAGCGCTTCCCTCACGCTCTCCACTCTAGATGCATGACTTCTCTCTCCCGCTCGACTCTGTACCTGCTCTGACTCCATCTTAGTCAGTACTCAAACTCAAGCTACTGAGTATCTAGTAACTCTTACTAGGAACTTTTTGATAACTCTATCTAGATGACTTGGCCACACAGTAGGAGAAATATTTCACTTACATTTAGATCAGATTGTGCACATCATTGCGTTCCTGATAATTCTACAGCTGGAATTCTTTTAAGAAAAGCTAAGATCATAGGGGGGGAAATTGATATTTACACATCAATACAAACTATTTTCAGCTGGCTCTGAGAAGCTCCAGGTCGCTAACATGTTTACTTTGAGGCACAGTGTGAAAATCTAGAGCTCCATGAAGAGCTGTCTGAAGAGTTCAGCGCTCAAGTCCTAAATTCTATTCTGTTAGGTCGATGTATTCGACTATGATAGAGTCAGTTTGTATTTATGGATGGAGAGAAAGGTGATACTACCTTTATCTTCCACTGCTGTTCAACGTGACTGCTTTTCACCCGTCAGCACTTTCAGCAGCAACACAGGAGAGACGCTCCAGTGCAGTTTCCCCCCAGGATTTTATAACTGGGCTACGACCAGGAGGTTTTTTTCTCTGAATGTATATAATACAGACAAGAGTGTTGATAATGAACAAAAGCAATAAAATGTGAGTTTTAAATGTAAAACATGAGACTCGTGTAGCGGTTTAGCGCAGGGTGGCTGCTCTGCAGGTGTGCTGGACTGGACTGTTACTGGGTGGAGGAGTGAATAATATATTTCTATCAGGAGAGACTAGTAAGAGGAACAAAAGAGAATGAGAAATAGGAATAGACTTTGACCGCAGCAGGAAGTGGATGACCATGGGGAAGCGGTCCATAGGAGTGAGCTGCCTCCAATTAGAGGAAACCTCCCCTGGAGCAAAGACACTGGTGGTGGTGATGAGGATGGGAAAGTCTTCGTAGGAGGGAAACTTCTGATCAGATGGTTTGATTGGTGGTAGTCATGCATCGACAGCTGAGGTGGTGAAGGGGTGGAGGTGGGTCACCAAATCTTCCCGAAGCTGAAATGACAGCAGAGAGGGAGAGTGTGTCAGGTTGTGATTGGATGAAGACGAGAATGAGCTGGTGGAGTTTAGAGACGGCGGGAAACGTGCTTGTGACTTAGAAGATATGACCAAGGAGATTCTTCCTGACTGAACTTTCACTAACATTCATTTCTGACAATCATACACAACACACACACACACACACACACACACATATATATATATATACACATATATATATAAGTTTTCAGTATGTCTCAAACAGAGTGTCTGAAATCTTCCACCTTATCTTTGCAACATTAGAATTGGGCGGACTGGACGGACTGGATTTGACCATTTCTGTAGCTTCACAAATAGCAAGTAGCCCACGTTACTCTCAGAATGGCAGTGAGAAAGTGGGCGGGGCTTCTCTCGTGAGCTCTCTTCTTTTCATTTTTCACATATTAATATCCAGCACTTTGCGTATATATCAGGGCTGAACGATATGCAAAGAAAATCATGTTGAAGTTATTTTGGCAGATATTGCGATACGAGTCACGATTTCAGCTGGATGGCTCAGTTTTGCATTTAAAATATAAAAATGATGATGAGGTGATTTTTGTAGGAACAAACATGTTCCTTTACATCTGGAGAACATGTGATTGACTTTTCATCCTGCCTTGAATCGGCCATTCAGAACAACTATAAACACCTTCAGACGAAGTTAATGACACGTCATATGAACTGGTCTGTTTAGAGCGTGGGTTGTGAATATGAGTGAGGTGTGCTGCTCGCTAACGTCATTTGATTTTTGCATTGACATTACCACTTAACCGCCGTTTGAGAAAATTGTGTCGCATCCAAGTGAAGCTAATTCTGCGCCACACTCTGTTGACTGGACACCACAGCATGACAGCGAATACGCACGGTACATTTCTCATGATTCCGCAGATGAAGAAAGAAATGTTTGGCGGTGGACTGGAGAGGGGGACAACAGAACAGAAAGTTGAAAATAAACTTAAATAGCAGCCAAAACATGATTAGATAACGGAGGTGATAACATATGTCAGGAATATTTTGCCCAAAATAAACTATAATAAACAATTAAGTAAAGTTTTTTTTATTATGGCACCTGGTAGACATTGATTTACCGTTGTGAATTTGAATTTGAATTATCGATGACATACTGGCAGAGCAGTAGGTTTCAGGGAATGAAAAAATCCCTGCAGGAACAAATGGAGCTCTCGCAGCCTTGTCTTTTTTTATAATGGACTGTCATTTACCAGAAGCGGCCTGTTCTTTAATCACTTTAGAAACTCGAACCACTACTTTCAAACTTCCCTTCTCATGAGGAAAATTAGGAGTCAAGACAGTTCAGACACTTAGCCGCGGTCTTTAGTCACACCAGTGTGACCAAAGGAGTGTGTGTGTGTGTGTGTGTGGGGGGGGGTAACAAAATGTGAGGGAGTGGTCATGCTCGGCAAGTGCAAACACTCTACATTTGCATTGGCGTATATTTTTTGATAACTCTGCTGACCGTGCTGTTGTTCCCCTGTCAGCGTCAGATGCAGTGCAGCCCGTGCTAAACTGTGGGAATCCCCCACAGACCGATATTTGTCTTCACTGACAGTTTCTTATAATAGGTGGGTATTAATATTCTACCTGTAGTGTACAGTTTACAGGTTTTACTAATGCCCCATCTCCACCCTACAAACAATGGCTATTCAGACTTCTGTCATCCTTCACAAAGGGCATTCTTTTCTCCATCCTTATCTCGACCTTTAAAAGCCGTTGTCCCAACTTTGTCATTCGTTTTCGGCGGACCGGGGGCCAGTCCTCTTCCCTCCCAGGCTCCTGTCCTCCGCCGTACTTTTGCTGTTTCACCCCCTGATTGTGTCCCCTTCATCTGTCACGGCCCTCTCGCTGTCTGAGAGGAGCAGACAGTGATGGATGCTAATCACTTTTCCTGTGTGCCCATCCTCCCCACAGCCAATCCAACAACCTCAGCCACCCCCCCCCCCCCTCCACCTTTTCTCGCCTCTGAATAAATGAGCCACTCTCCTCATTTCTAACACCACTGTCACTGTTAGTAATGTACCTGTACTTATTATAGTTGACTCCGGACAGATGCAGTAGCCATGTGCTGGATATTAAGAATAATACACACATTTAGATATGGATAAAAAAACAAGAGATGTGTGTATTTCTACTTTCTCCTACCTTTGGTCTGCCAGTAAATTAGTTAAAATATCACGTTTTAATTTTGTTCTGCTGTTCTGCAGTGTTGTTGGACTTGTTTGACTCACGTAGCTTCGCCAGTTTACAGTTCATGTTTTACAACTTACCTCAAAAATGATCAGCATGACATTTGAAAGGAAATGTGCATGAAGCTAACGGTTAGCCTGTTAACTTTAAAAGACGGACAACAGACAAGATCACGGAGTGAAGCTTTACACCGTGTCGATTAAAGGAAAGTCGAATGAAATCTCTGACATATGGACGCAGCAGGCAAGCGTTACGTTTTACTAGTAATGTAGTCACCACGCCTGAGACTCACACTGCGTTTATATACTGCACATAGTATTCATACGTGTGTGATAAGTTTGATGCTACATAAATAGCACAGCTTGTTGCCGTGCAGTGTGTGAGGTGCACAGGTTATCGATATAAGTCAGAATCTATTTCAGAGGCAACCACATAGCTGAGTGGTTAGGTACCACATGGGAGGAAATGCACTCAGCGGTGAGACCTCAGTTCCATTCCTGGCCGGCTGGACTCTCTGCTGCAAGTCATTCCACTTCTCTACTCCTGCGTTTCCCTGTCTCTCTTCACAGTCCTATCCAATACAGACATCAAAATGCCCCCCCCCCCCCAAAAAAAACAAAATTCAATTTCATTTTAATGACTAAGTCGTCTGTGGTCTGAAAAAGTTTGAGCAGCATTGTTCTAAGTCAATACTGCAAGCTAAAAACACATATCGAAAACTTAGTTTTTTTCTCTGATGTGAAATGAAAAGTGAACATTCTCTGGCTTCCAATTTGCTCTGCCGTTCATAAAGTGCAGGAAACAGTCAAAAATATCCAATATTGATATTTCTGCGGCCCCCAAACCATCTATTTACATGGCTAAAAGACAAAGTGCTGGCTAGGAGAGGTCTTTTGATAAAGCTCTCTCGGAATAACCACTTTGATCTTGGCAGGCCTTATGTTGTGTTTGTCTGCACAGATGGCTTTGTTGTGTTTATTACTGTGGTTTGTTGTTTATGATAATGGCTTGACATATTTCTGGATGTCTATTTAAAATTCATGTTGCACAAACTATCAGTCTTGGCTTCACCCCACCCCGAGTCACGAAGCCTCTTGTAACATGATCTGTGTATTTTCTTGATTAATAAACATGATTTTTTGATGTTTTCACTGATTGAATCATGTTTTTGTAACTTAAAAATTAAATTCAATATTAGCTTTATGGTTTAATACATTGTGGTAAATTCAAGAATGGAGGCAGGCCTGTTTCACACTCCTCAACAATACGTTGTGTTTAATGAGTGTTTCTCTGCAGTCTGGGTTTGGAATCCTGAAATCCATTTTCAGTAATGAGCTGCTGACTTCCTTTGTCAGAAAACATTTCAAGCAATTAAATATTGATGGAAATCACTCACATGGCAGTATTTGAAAGAGAACATCAGCCCGCTAATGATGACTGATTGCTACAGTCTTCCAGAAACTTGGTGGAAATATTTAAATATGTCGTGTGTAAAAGTCCAAGGCGGCTGGATTTGTGTTCTCAGTCTGAAAGACAAAGTCAATTCCCCTGAGTGCTGGTGAGTTCCCAGCCTCTCTGCCTTTTCTGTTTTGGGTTTATTTATTTCCTGAACCTAAATATAAAAACGCAGGGCTGCAGCTGAAGATTATTTTCATTATTAAACAATTCTGCCGATCATGTTCTCTATTAATTAATTCATCATTTGTTCTATATTTTCCAGGAATAGGGGAAAAAAAATGCCTAAGCCGAAGATCACATCTTCGAATGGCTTCTTTTGTCGACCCAACAGCCCAAAACCCAAAAATTTTCTTTACCATCACATAAGACAATAAAAGCAGCAAATTGTTGCCATTTGGAAGCTCAAATATTTCGCATTTTACTCTGAGAAAATGACTTAAATGACTTAAAGATAATCAAAATAATTGTTAATTAACTTTCTGTCAGTTAAGTAATCTATTTATCAAATTCAGTTTCACTTCTTTACATACACTGACATTAAATATATAAGATGCATTGCAGCATGGTTTCCTACATAAGAAAGAACCAAAGGAACATAATGAAAACTAGTGAAAAACAGTTGGAAACCACTTTTGTTGTGCAGGTGGTGTTCTTCCTGCTTGTCATCTCCGCCTGCTGCACCTCCGCCGGTGCACACTGTGACAGCTGTGCTGATGTTTCACCCTCTGCCCAGTACAACTCCCGGCGGGGGGGGTGGGAGTGGCGTTTTGGAGACTTCTCCCCGCCGACCCCTGCAGCAGCCCTTAATGGGGAGTCGAGCCCCGGAAACCGTCTCTCCTCCGTAACCACAACCAGCAGCTGGAATTCTCTGCCTTGTCCGACAGGTCTCGGATTGTGGATTTGCCCATAAAGCCTCTGCATCCAACTTCTGCTGGGTGAATCGATGCCGTCCAGCCCGCCTCTTTGCACTCGGCTGCCAGTTTGGAATACTTGAGCCTCTTGAACTCATGTGCAGCTTGTGTCTCCTCCTCCCAAGGAATTGTAAGCTCAAGAACATTCATGGCAGCTGTGGACCAAATCACAACATCTGGCCTGAGATTTGTTTTTGTGATCTCTGGAGGGAAATGATTATTACCTCTGCCAAGGAGGTTATGTTTTCACATTTGTTTGTTTGTCAGCAGGATTACACAAAAAGTACTGAACCGATTTGCACCAAACTTGGTGGAGGGACAGAGCGTGGGCCGGGGAATTTTTTTCAACATGTTTGTGAACGTATCTATAAATAATGTTTGGATTTTGATGTAAAAAAATCAGACATATATGAGATTCATGAGTTTATACAGTGTGGTTAAAATCTCTACTGAGTGCTATTTTTACACATTTTTCTAATATGTTGTAATTTTGTTTTTTCTTTTTTTTGTTTTGTTGGAGAAACTGCGAATGATAAAGTTCTCCAAAACAGAGCTTTGCCTTTTGAAAAGTTAAGTTTCCTGAAAAAGTTACCTGCCCTCAGTGGATTATGGGATATTGAGGGGTGTGAAGTAGACCGTTATCATGTCCCCCACATTCAGACAAACGAAGGCCACATTCTCTGGAGCCTGAAGTTTGGGTCAGTTATGATGTATTAGTAGCAGTTTAGAGATGTGGATGATGCAGTCCGTGAACTATGTCACTGTCACAAAATCTTGTCTTTCTGCAGGAGCCCTGAGGTAGCAAATCCGGAGCTCATTCGGTCTGGTAATGACCAGGTTTACTGGCCAGTCAAGTGTATTGACCTGAAACTTACACTGGAGGAGAGCTTTGAATTGATTCAGTGGGCACCACCCTCATGGAAAAATGCCACTGTACTATTTCTCAAGGCTGATGCATCCTCACCTCTAAATGACAGGTGATGAATATGGATTGTGGAGCAGATACTGTCACAGAGCACAGCAGTGTTTGGATAACGCTGCTGTGAACCAAAACATCCTCCTACAGTATATGCACTGGTTTAGACCACTGTTAAAACTGTGTTTAACCATGTTAACATCAATGTGCTGTTTTTTTGCATAACTCAAATTGTGGGGCTGGGGGCGGGGCTAAATGATCCTGAGACCTTGTCAGTACAGAGAGAGAGAGAGAGTTTGCATTAGCACAACTGCTAACAAACAACATAAACAAATAAAAGATGCTAACTACGGTAACTATTCTGATACGTCTGCTAGTCTCTGATTCTGGTCCCAACAGACTCCTCATCTGAGTCTGAGTCTCTCTGATGTTTCCTCTAACACTAACCATCTTGATACTCTCTTCTCTTTCACTTATCAATCTAGCGCAAGCAGCAGTGGTGAGGAGGGCATGAAGCCTGATCCAGGAAGTAAGTGTAGATGTGCTTCCAGCCCCGGTTTTGCTTTTTTTTTTCACTTCTTATGTGGTGAAACCACGTTAAACAAAATATGTCCACATAGTTTAAACAATATATGGACAGGAACTTTTAGCAGACTAACAAAGAGACAGGTTTGACATGCAGAAAACCTTTATTCTTAAAAACACTCAGTTATCTGTATCATCTCTATCTAGCACATACCCAACACCAGCGTGACAATAACAGGGCAGGCTGACTTGGACCTCCTCATGACAGAAGTTAAGGGGCTGTGTTTCCAATGTTGTCTCTCATTAGGCTCAGAGATTGTGTGCTTATACAGAAATGTGTCAGTGCTTTTGCTGTTGGGTGTGCTGTGATGTTGCTGATTGATAAGCACATTTAAATAAGCTGCTCACCTGAAAAGCCCAGCAGGGAGGTTACACTTATTTATGTATTTTTTCTGTTCTGCTGATCCCAGCTACACTTTTAGTCAGTTGTTTTACCATAATTAATTAATTATGCTAATGTAGTTTATAGACGTGCAAGAGATAACAATTTGTGGGAACATTGAGCATCAGAAAAAAAAACATTTTGACTTGGTTTTCATGCTCTTATCCAGCTCCACGGGGAGTTTGAGCTGAGTGTAAGAACTGTGGAATCCTGACCTCTGAGTTGAACCGCTAAATCAAGATGAGCTGGGAGAAGTCTGAAGATGTGTTTCGCTTGCTTAGTTACCCTCAAGGCTATTTCCTGTCACAGCTATTCTGCACACTGACAGAGAAGGATAGCCCCTCCGGAGATTGTTTTGGCCACTGGCCAGTGCATGCGTTGAACTTCAAAGTTGGCATGACATCTGTCTTTCTTCTGTGTGAGTGGAATTCGCTCCGGTGAAGTTCGGTTCACGTCTCTAACATTTAGGGCTGGGCAGAAATATGCCGAAGCCGATGACATGAACGTCTCACCTGTGTGATTTAAATCATGTCAGTACGTTCAGTAAACTCCTTCAGAAGAGGCTGTCGTTTGTCCTCCACCCTTTCAACTCACCGAAGCATGAAGCAATGAGTCACATCTAACCCAACCTGCAAACTGCTATCCCTGTCAATCAGAGCACGCCTGTGTCCTTTGTGTGCCATCATTCAAAGTGAGGTTGAGTCGGCATTGTTCCACCTGCAGTTGAGTGTAATCGACCATCACAGTGCAACGGGAATAGAAAAGATGAGTCAGACATTGGACAAGTTGCAGATGAAGAAGAGCTGGCACAGAAAAAAAAAAAGATGGTCAGTTGTCGGCAGATTTTGCAGTACAGCACTGAATGAACTGAAAATGTCTAAAAATAATTGCATGAATCAGAACCATGTCATAGGGTATCACGAGTGCATGGCCAAGAAGAAGAATTAAAAAGCAACAATTCAGCATTCAACTGCACAGGCAATAATGCTAATGACACTCCATAGCTTTAAATGCCCCCCAGATGAAATGAGATAATGGAAGCCATTAATATGCTTTTGAAATTTTTTTTTTTAAGTTTTGAATAATTTAGTGTATGACATATTTTTGTATTTGAAAGAAATGGGGAATAGCCTATTTTACATATATTTTCTTATTTTAGCTCAAGGTTATTACAGAATATGTGAAGTAAATGTCACACGGTTTTACAATCAATGATTTATCTCTGCAAACACAAGGAATCTTGTGCACAGGTAACTTTCAAAATTAAATTGGCATTAAAAATGTAATATCTCCCAGCCCCATTTCCAAGCAGTGTCTCATTGGAAACTACAGACGGGTGACAAATTAAGGGAAAACCCTAAAAAATTTGTGGAGAAACAGGATGATGATGCACCCAGGAGTGTGATTTGAGGAGTCCATGTGTCCATGTGATGTCCATGTGTTGTTTGATTACAAAGCAGGTCTAGGTTCTATATTAATACTGTGAAAGTATCAAAGCGCTCAGTCCACAGAGAAATGCACACAGCCTGTATTCAGAAGCTGAGCCTTAAAACGGAACAAAGCAGTCATTGCTCTCACCCATGGCCCAAGCCCCACCCACCTGGACCCACCATCCAACCTTGCAAGATTTGGTTTTTCTGAGTGTTTCCCTGTATTTTTAATGGATCACTCAGAAAACAGTCAGCCAATCAGAAGAGAGGCTCAGAGCGTCCTCTCTTCTGATTGGCTCACCAACCTGTTGTGACTAGAGCTCCAGAGAGAAGCCTGAGAGAGGAGATGTAAAACTACATTGAGATGGTTCTCGATACTTCAAACCGCAAATATATCTTTTTATGGATCAACACTTCAAATAAAACACAGGAAAAGTGTAAAATGTGGGACCTTTAATTTGTTACATATCGGTATCTTTTCAGTAAATGGTTCACAAAAATACGAGAAATCTTGTCATGTCCCACTTTCGAGTTTCCAGACACTTGAGTCACCTGTGTTTTTTCACACAATGAAAGTTTCTCAGCCTAAAGTTTCCCGACACCAGCCGTCTTTACAGCGGTCACGTCCTGCATGCGTTTCCAGAGGCGACAATAAAGATAATAGTAACTGATGATTCCCCATCACAGTGGCTCAGACCTATCATTTACCACGTTCCTGTCAAATTCAAAATCAAACCTGACGTCGGCTGTCAACACATCACAGCTGCTGTGATACTTACAAAGGTCAACGGATTGAAAAGGTCACTTTTCCCAGAATAGATTTAGACACATCCAGAGTAAAAGTCACTGCTGAGTTTAACCTCAACAAGAGCCAGTAAACGTAAAGGCAAGTCTCCTGAGTGAATAATGTGAAGGTGTTAAAAATGCAGCTTAGCCTCTCTGTGACACTGTGCTGATTCACTCTCTGAAGGGAATGTTTTTCACTTTCCTGTCGAGTTTATAGCCTTGAATTGAGCCTTAGGAACTCATTTTTGATTTCTTGAAGAGCAAAGAATGAATATATTTATATATGCAATGCTTTCCAAAAGTCTGACACCACTTTTCCTTTGGGGAAGTGGTCTCAGACTTTTGGCCTGCAATGTATATACACTCAGCTGGTAGTTTATGAGGTACATATAGCTAAATCTAATGCAGTCTAATACAGCAGTCCTGCCGTAAATCCTACCTGCATGATGGTTTTAACGTTCAAGCTTGGGTTGAAACTGTTTCAGAGAGCTCTACGGTCATTTTGGAGTGGTATTGCGTTATATAGACGGGGGTATTTTTTTTATTATGTTATCTACCCCATTTATGTCATTGAGTGTAGGCCATTTGAAAAAAAGAAGAGGAAAATCATCCAATGAGTCTGAAGTGAAACAACTTTAAAAACACATTTCTGAGGCTGGCACTCAGAAGGATGTTTTTTGAGTTGAGATGAGAGAGTTTTCATGGTGCTCGCTGCACAGTCAGGGGGCAGGATGACCGGAGTCGAACCCCTGTTGTTCTGGATTGGCAACTGGGCCCCAGGAGACGTGTGGGTAAACAGAGATATTTTGACTTAAAGGAATACAAAGTCAAACGGCAGAGTGAGCGTACCATAAAGCAATGTGTTTAACTGCACTTTGTATATGACCGTGACCAAAAGCAGGCGAGCACAACTTTTACTTATGTAGCACATTTTGTTTCAAGGGGAACACAATTACATAAAGTACAGACAGCTCGCGCCTTTCAGTACCAATTAGAACAACAAACGCAATTAAAAAATAAAAAAAAGGAAAACTCATCCACCAACAAACATAATTAATCAAATGTGTTGGAGAAAAAAAAGAAAGTTTTAAGTTTAGTTTTATTTCTGGTTTACTCTGAAACTATGGTAACATTGGAGAACGTCTGCTACACATGATGAATGTAATTCTCATCTAATCAAGCAGAGTATGCCAACAACTAGGGCCATAAAAACTACCAGTAGCATCACTCACCTTTGTCATAACCCTCCAAAAATCCTGTACCAGAATACCTAATAGGTCTGACTCATTTCTCAGACGTCTGTCAGGGTTAGTGTCCGGGGCTTTTTGGACAATAAGTCCAATGTTTTAATCAATTCTTAGACCACCTGGCAGCCGGCGCAGCGATCTGAGGCCAGTTTGGTGTCCTCAGACGCAAAATTTTCCTTCCTGTTAAAACATTGGCAGTGGCATTCTGAATTAACTCTTCATTGACTGGTCTCACTGGTCTAAGTAAGAACCGGGCAAGGTAAAGTAGCGTCTCAGCCAGTTTGCTGGAGCTCACCTGATTTGCCTCACGCTGTAGTTGTTGCTATCCACATGGACAATTCAATTAGGGCTGTTATTAGCCTGATAATCAGACTGACTTGCTGTTTCATTTTCACTTAACCTTTCAGTCTGACATTGTAGCAGCAGCTCATTGTGCCCCGACCAATCAGCAGCGAGTCGAGTGTCGGTCGATATCATTTGCTGTGAATGATTAACGGCGGTGGCAGTTGAGAGAAACCGGCATTTCTCGTGTTGATGGAAGAAATATGTCGATTTCAGAGTTGTCATTCCTCGCAAGTCGACCTGTATTGCTGCCTAGATCCCATCAGAGCTTTGTGTCGTGTTTGTGGCCAATGTACCTGTTCTTAATCCCGGCTGCAAAATGTTTCTCTGACAAGATAAACGGCTGACAATGAGCACATCATGACACCTATTTGAAGCTCTGAAAGAAAAGGAAATAAAGTCAGTGATTCAGAGGAGAAGAACCAAGCTAGGATGTCTTTGAGAACTGGAAAAAGTTCAACCATATCCAAGATTTTAATGTACACATCCCATTGGGAGCTTTAACAGATGTGAGGACAGAGTCTCCATCATGGAGGAGTTGTTGTTCATTGTTTGTCCTCGCTGTACATGCAACCCACGCTCATGGCAGGCTATGAAATATTCACAAAATTTAATCAATTGATTTGTGTTCAAGGACACTCACTTTCCATTGTTTTCGTGACACTCAGCACAACTTTCAAATGAATATTTCAATTGGAAATTTGTGTTTTTCTAATGAAGTGCTACATTCATTAACGGCAGTGGAATTGCAAGCAGGAAGTTTCGGTGGATGGTGGGTGTACAAAGTGTACGACTCTCACACCAGTGACTGGGGTTCACATCCAGAGGTCTGTGGTTAGGTTTAGGCAACATAACAACTTTAATGAAGGTTAATGAAAGATGTGTGTTTTTGGTGACATTTAAATGAATACATTGTGTCTTGAAGTCACTCTGAATGTTTTCTGTATTAAACCAGACCACGATCTTTCGCGAACCTTCACCAAAGCGCCGTGAGAGTCTGAACCATAAGTGTAATAATGCTGTAGTCTTTACAAGTTGATATTTTTACTGGATAAAAGCTCAGACTTGATGCTAGGGACATCGCACTCCGGGTTTGGGCATGATGTTGTGTTTGTTTTGATGTCAGACATGACTATGTGTAACACATATTACTTCACTGGCCAATCAGAAGCAAGCTGAGCTGCGAGTCAAATTTCTCTTTATGTCTGTCTATGTTGTTTTTCTATTTTTCAATATAAATATCTAAAGGTTGAAAGCTGACAAAAAAACCTTAACTTAATATTCATGTGACAAACATACATTGTTTGCTGGTTTTAACTTGCTCAGGTAGCTGCGTGAGTAAATGTCAACACTGTGACAAAGAGAGAAAAAAGAAAAGCCCTCTTCAGCTCTAAGTGTGAGGCTCAGCGGGGGGGGGGGGGTATTTGTTGTCTTTTGAGAGCCTGAAACCGCACGAGGAAACAGTTGAATTCACTTACACATTTAGAAAAAAAACAAGTGTATCGCGCCCGTTAGCCCGTCGCAGCAGAAGCACAGACGGGGAGTGCTTCTATATTTAGTTAAAATGGAGTAGGTGTACTGCTAATGTTTTATCAATAATACAAATCCTCCTGTTGCGTTTGCTTGTGAGCCAGCGGTCCTGCCGTGTGCACACGGGAGGGGGAGGGGGGGGGCAATTAATTCTGCTTTGCTCACGTGGAATTGCAGTTCAACCTGGCTTGACCGAAGCTGACATGGAATATCAGTTATTGTTTTAACTGGGTCAGGTTGTACATTAAAGCTGCTGTAAGCTGCCTTTCTCCACAATTCTCTGTGGAGTGTGTGAACATATTTGTGTGTGTGTGTGTGTGTGTGTGTGAGTGTTGGTGGTGAACTCTCTGCTCTTGTGAGATGAAGTACATGACATGAGTATAAGCTGTGTTTGTACCTCTTGCGTATTTCTTTGCTTTTCAATGTTATTCATTCGATGTCCAACTCGATGTTCTCTTCCTGTCTGATCTTTTTTTACCTCTTGGATCTTTTTTTTTTTTTTTTTTTTTTTTAAATCTTTCTGGTTACATTGTGGTCACAAGTTTAATCCTGAGATTTGGGGATGTGGTCAAATTACAGAAACAACAGAAATCATTGAAAACTACAACGCAGTGATATAACAAAAGTGAAATTCAACATATATAGTCAACATATAGCTACAGTATATATATATATATATATATAGCATACTATAGTATGCTTCCGATGCATGATTCTCCTCTCAGACTACATATTGAATATGGGTTCATGTCAACCACTAATGCACGTACACACACATGAACATCCAAGTGCATGGAGGAATGATCTCTATGTATGTCTTTGGGGTTTTTAGTTTATCTGGTGAAATGCAGGGGTCAAAGTCTGAGACTGTGGGACTCCCCTCAGATAAACCTTGGAAAAAGGCGCCGCCTCACCCCACCTTGGTTTACTTGCTTTGTTTTGCTCAATTCCTGGAGGCCTATGGGATCATGATTATATTATTTGATCCCACAGACACTCAACAATTGAGCCAAGATGGCCTGATGAAACTAAACCAAATATATAAAAAAAGGTCTGTCCTCAGGCTTTTATTCGTTTCTGATTTCCCTAAAATGATGTATGTATCTCTGAACTCTCTTTAACCAAATCACACACATTTAGGCTCATTTACGTGAACTCCTTGTGATAATGTAATCACTTGTGAAAAAAGAAAAACGGTTTGGAGCCCCCCAGGTGAGGCCCGCCTCCCGTTTTGAAAACCTCTGGTGAACTGTAGTGCAGATAATTACCAAGGTGTAAAAATGGCTGCTAAACACACACATGCATAAGAGACAATATGTGGACTATGCCACAAAGTCCATTAACTATTGTACTTGAGCTTTCAGTCATATCACATCATTTTCATCAGCAGACTGAAATTTCCTGTTTCTAGTTCCATTATTTTTTTTTTCTGAGCACTTTAAAGTCTTCTCATTAATACGACCCAATCTTATGAAATCTCATTCGTTGAAGAGAAGGAAAAAAAAAAAACTTTGGCCTTCTGCATGCAGAGCATCTGTGTCATTTGAGGTGATTTTAAATAATATAGGCAGACTGAAGATATCTGATTGTGTGGACATTTCTGTTGCTTGTTCTACTGGACTTTGTCCTACAACTGCATCCAGTCGACTTGTCCCAAGATCTCAGCAATAAAACCGGTAAATAAAATCGTGTCGTAACCAAATCGAATGATGGCCCAGTTGACAAAATTAAATTCCATTTTGTAAAAAATAAGTGACTTTTCTATTACCCTGATTATCAACGATCTCGTAGTCAAAGTTTTAGAATTGAAATCATTATTATGTTGAAAGCTCCGTTACAAGATTCCTCTAAAGCCGCACTTGATATACTTTATATTTCACGGTGGTCTTATTTAAAGCACACATTCATAATCTTTCTCCATTGTCATTTAATGCTGTGAGGGCACTAATGTAGCATGAAGGATGAGCTATTTAAAAAGCCTAAAAGTCACAAAGTCTCTGCTGGTTATTTTTGAGCCGCCTCTTTCAGATGTGTCAGAGCCGCTGCGGTTTGTGTCCGCAGGTCAGAGCGCTGCAGGTTTGTAGAGAGCCGTGCCATCTTCTACGATCTGTACACAGAACCTGACATCTGCCCGGTGCAGGCAGGAGTCCTGCTTTTCAGGGGAGTCAGATGAGCTAGAGCCAAGATGGTGCTATCTGTATGTCCCCTGTCTCTTATCTCCCACTTCCAGCATCGTATGTACTGATGGACTGGATCTGCTGAGCTCCTGCCCACATGATGGTGTGCTGCTATCAGGAAACTCAGGCTTCAGAGCCCAGAGGGAAGGAAAGGGTTCAAGGTCTTTATAAAAGTTTTTTTTTCTGGAATGAGAATGATTGCACAGCAGTATGTGATGGAAAGATGCTGCCCACCATGAACACATCCTCCACAGATACTCCGTCCACTTACCCATACCGATCCTACTGGACCTGGAGCAGTGTGAAGAACTCTATTTAAGAATTTAATCGGACTTTCATTACTCACTTGACTGAACATATGTCCTGGCCTTACTTTATTAATGTCATACACTGTATTGGATTTACTATATTAGTATTAGACCTAATATAATCCTATTGTTGGAATGTAATCCAATTTTACGCAACAAATATCTTTTATGTAATTAGAGTTTGTGCTCCTTCTGTCTGCTGCAGCCTGATGAGTGGGTCATTTATTCATTCATTTATTTTGTTGTTTTTGAGAGACTTTGGGCCGAGTTGATCTTTTCAAGTCACATTTAATATTAAAACATACAAATAAGTTGACTTGGAATACTATATCAAGGCTTGTTTTATTTAAGTTTGTTGTGGAGTCGACTTTCTGACTCGCTGTCAAAACTTGCCTAAGAGGATTAATCCACGAGACCTCTCTACTTCATAACAAGTCAGCAGCCCTGTCCTCTGGACTTGAAACTTCTCGCTGGCAGCGCGTCTCAGTCATGATTTCTGGGTGATTTGCTTGTAATGACGAGGAACTGGATAAATTAATTTCAGCTGAATGGTGCTGTGAACTTCTGACTTTTTCTTTCATGTGCTTTCATCTGTACTTATTAAAGAGACAAGTAAGACCAGTAATAAATCCTCATTTGGAGCCATTCATTTTTGTTGCTCTGATGTTTTACACTGGAGCTGACTGCCTTCCCACTACATAGGCTATACAATACTATTCTATTCTTTTTTTTATACTTTTAATTTAAATAATCCAACTGTGACAACTTCATTGTGTAATGAAATTATGTTTCACAGTATGAATAGTTTCCGAAACATTTTTTCCTGTTAGAATTTACATGTCTAAGAAGTAAAACCACATTTCTGATAAATAAAATCATTGCTTTAGGGGAGATTGAAATGTCAGTTGTTTATTTATCTACTTCCCTCCATTATTCAGCACAATATACTGCGGGACGCCAGAAGGCACCCATATGAACACATCTAACACCGAGAGAAATGCTGCAGAAAATCCATTTTACATTATTCCTTGGCTGGAAATAGATTGGAGAAAATTTTTATCTTGTCAGCTTTGTTTTCGCTGCGATGGAAACGACAATATTGGGAAGGGAAAGGATTTGATTTTGAGCAGATATTCATTCTAAATCATAAAAGCGGGTTCAGTGTTTTTCTGAGTTGTCCCCGCTGTTGTTGTTGTTTTTTTAAAAATAAATTCCTCTTTTCCTTATCTGTGCAGTTGTTGGACTGATGGTGGACAACTGCACCGAAGCAAAAAGTTGTTTTTCTCTCTGTGGATGCAGATGTCAGATGGTTTTTTTTTTTGTTTGTTTGTTTTTTTTTGTTTTTATGAACTCAAAATCTTGGTGAATACAGTCCACTTATGACTTTGTGTGTGTGCTTATTTTTTAAAATTCAAAAACCGGCGTGTGCAGAGATGATCTCTCCAGCAGCATATATCAGGAGAATCTTGCATTCAGTAATCACTCCTCTTTTATGGACGCAGGACCTTCCATATTTATGCACACTCTCTAACCTTTACATCTGTCTCTGAATGTCATTCCTCACAAATTACACACAGGCACGTTCATGATGACTATGCAATGCTGCAGGGTAACAGAAGGTAGTAATAGAAAGCTTTGGGTCCTCATTTATCAAGCGTATAGACAACCCAGTTTAATCCTGAAAAGAGTGCGTCCTTTTTCTAAAGCACTCATATGAACTTGAACATATTCAAGTGTCATCGAGGCCAAAATTCACTGATGGGTTTTGGAGAGTCTCCTCGATTCTAAAATATTAAACTGGGGACTCGTGGGAAGAAACGTGAAGGACTGGAGGACTAATAAAGGGAAAACAGATTTATCCCTTTAGTCGACGCGCCTGGCTGTCGAGATTTTCCGTCTTTCAACATTGCATTTTTGAGAGTGATTGATCAGTGTGTTTGTTCGCTTTCTTTTAAACCATTAATAAACACTGACAGCTCACAAATCTGCAGAGCTGACACTGTGCTGTAAATTTAATAGCTTAAATGAATAAAAAATGCTTTGTAGTGTTGAGCAGAAGGTAAAGCTTTTGGTGCTTGAAAGAAAAAAAAAAAAACATTTCTCATGTGCTTCCATTGGAAAGAGCGGAATCGGCACGTCTGTCATCAAGCACAAAAATAATAAAATATGGTTGAGCGTGTCTCGTCTGATCATCTGTACTGTGTGTTGTGTGATCCATCTTTATGTGTTCTTAAATGCTGTTGGCAGATTGACGTGGGATGTTCACTGCCTTGTAAGTTCAGGTTCGTCCTTCTTCCACTTGTCACTCTGAGCTTTGACATAAAAAAAAAAAAATCTCAGTTTCACTTGGACGGTGTAAACGCAGAAAAAACAGAAACAGCTTTTCATAATTACAGCTGAAACATGCGCTTATTTCTCTCCATCTGCTTTTTACTCGAAGTGAAATTAATAAATAGCTTGTAGAAAAATAAATAACTCTATAGATGTTAGTAAATACATTAATGCAATCACTCCAGAAGTCAGACTTGCAGCGGTGCTCGTTCATCTCTGAAAGCTTGTTTTTTAATTGCGTTTTCTTGCCTCTTCCTCTCTGCAGAAGATGCAGCACTAATGAGCATCCCGCAGCCTTTAGATGAGTGAGGCACAACAAAGACATCTGAACATCAAGAGTCCACAGTAACAGTAAGTCTCCTTACCTGCTACCTTCAGAAGTTATCATCATATATCATCGTCATTGTAATGCACGTGTCTACGGTTCTGATCCGTCGGTGTCACTGTCGTTGTGGGAACAAACTCGCATACAGCTCTGACACATTATTGCGATGTGTATATTCTCCTCAGGGTTCCTTTGCTGTGTGATATAACATAGACGGGGGTGAGGTGACATTTTGATGCCACCCTGTTGATCTTCTGTAGAAAATGTGCTTATGCTCAGCAGTGACATTTCTACTCTCTTACTTTTATGAGCAACATTCAAATTTATACAGTTCTGGTAAATATTGCACCATAAAATAGACACTTTTATACTGGTGTACGTAAACACTCAGTCAGTGGTTCCCAAATGAAACATATGATATGAATTAATATGAGTATTAAAGGAGCTATTTGTAATTTTTGCTCTTGGTATAAAGCTGGAAAGTAACACCAGTAACTCTTGTCTCCGTCACGTGTTTTCTTCTACTGAAGTTAGCACGCTAACCAGCTAGCCCCGGCCCGTCTCGCCGCTTTTTCCCATTGCAACTCAATGTAGCCTCTGATCTGCCCTGAAGACGTAGCGCTGCTCAGAAGACGTTTTATAACCTCTTGTCTTGTAAACATAATGATGGCTGAAGCTCTTGTCAAGCAACAATCACCACCACCTGCTTCCAGCAATAAACCTCATTCAACAGCAGAGAAAACTTGCAAATAGCCCTTTTAAGTAAAATAATATGGACCTGCTTTAAATCAATAGATGCAGGAGCTGTTTGTTTGATTGCTGTGCACAATTCCAAATAAATAGTCCAGTTGAAACAAAGAATTAATAAAAATCTATATGTGGGGGCGCCTCGGTGGTTCATCTGGTCGAGCGCTTATCACATAGGCTTAGTCTTAACCACAGCGGCCATGGGTTTGAGGCCGACCCACATACCTTTGCTGCATGTCATCGCCTCTCTTTCTGTCCCTGAATTTCTGTCTGTCTCTCACTGTACTGTCTGAATAAAGACTAAATTTAATAAAATATGTATAAAACATAATATAGATATAAAAATATAATTATAAAAAAATCTATCTTCTATCTATCCATCATTCTCTTCAAAAGTATAATTAGCTTACGTTTTCACACATTTTCAACTCATCAAATTAATTAACCTGTCTCTCAGTTTGCATTACATAAGCTTTACCCTGCAGATGATGCACTCCAGTGTTGGACAGCTCGCTCACAGTAAGCCAAGCAGCTCTCACCGGCACCTCAGGTTCAGTCATCTCCGACTCTGTTCAGGACTAAGATGTCTTAGTGACAAATCTTTTCCAGCGTCTGACAGCCGCTATGCTAAAGCATGTTGTGTTATTACGACAACCAGCAGCTGTGAGCTGACATGACCAGATTTAGCTGTTTAGTTTGGTTTTAGCTGATGTTTAACAAGAATTTAATATGGTATTTTCTGTTCCTATTGCTTATTTCTTCAGTCAGTATTAAGTTTAATGTGATGAAACATTGCTATTTGCTGTATGCACATTAAAAAAAAATATACAGCGGAGTTCAAAAGTCTGAGTAATCAATACCCAGTATTTAGGCTCAGATGAGCTGTGCAGATATAGGATTTGATGCACATCGACAAAAGTTATGTTAAAATATGTTAAGATATATAAATAAACATGTGAAGAGCGTGGTTGTACATGCGCATTTGATTAGTAAATAAGTCATGAAAAGGAAAAACATCACACATCATAGACGCCGTTAGAGCCTAGCTTCCTCTCACCCAGTTCAGAGCTTTTGTCAGGGAGAAAGTCCCGACTAAAAAGTGCTGTGTGTCGTCTTCAATTTGAGGCATTATTTCAGAGGCGCAGTCAGGACAGAGAGTGATGTGATGTAGAAAGCAGAGAAAAGGAGAGTGGCATGCTATAAAGTTGCAGCTTTGATGTTTTCTTCCACTGAGAATGGTGGTGTTGTAGAAAATGTGATTACAGTATTTTTATTTTTATTTTTTTTAGCACCAGACATCACATGAGTAATGTGCCTGTGTAGCAGCACCTTGCTTACCATTTAAAAGAGGACAGTTTGTAGAGTTGCAGCAGGTCTTTTATTATGTAAGTCCTATCTGAACTTCTGGGGACCCTTTGCATCGTATTGAGTGTCTTGTCTTCTTTTGCACTTTTGAGTCGCTGAGAGTAAACAACACGAAAGATCTTTTCACATATCATTTGAAAGTAGAGCTTGCTAGTCAGTGCATTTAAAACAGTTAGTGACAGTAAAATATGGCCGTGCGTAAATGACTTTTATGTAGAAGCTGGGGAATGTCTTATCATGCAGAAACAGGGGTGTAGATTAGTAGTAAATTATTGAGGTAGATTTAGGTCATAAATGGGCCACTGAAATCCTTCTTTAAGATTTATGAGCGTGTCACATCAGTTAAAGCGCCATTTTAATTCTCTGTGAAACATAACCACGATCCTGAGGCAGTTGCAAATATAATGGCTGCATGCTATCATGCGATGTATTACACAGCACTGGTTTGTCCTCTCACCAGATTTGATCTTTCTCTCCCTAAGTGACCTTGTTTACAACATGAAATCTCATTTTATTCAAAGAGTCACGCAGAGTCATAAACGCTGTATTATATGGAGATTAAACAAGAAATCATTCGCTGGTGTTGGTTTTGAGAAGGCACACTCATCGCTGTCTGGGAGGGAGTGTAAGCATCCATTTATCATGGCTTCAGATAATGGCCCCTTAACAGATCTGTACAATCTTTATCCAAACACACTGGAGGATCTGCCGTGCCCCCTCCACATATACTGTGTAGCGCATAGAGGCTGCAAGCAGGGGGAAAACAGCTAGCTTAGCTTTGCCCAAAAAAATGTTTGAAAGTGCACCTAGCAAGGCCTCATTCATATACGACCCATGCAGCGACAGAAATGTAAAAACACACTTTGTGTTTTTAGGGGGAGTCGTCAAGTGTTAGAAACGATTTCTTGAAAAACACTTTATCCATCCAGCAAATACCTCTGTGCAGCTGTAGCCTGGGTTGTCAGATATGCCAGTGACCGCAGCTTTTAGTTTTCTGTACAGGCACAATGCTATTCAGTCTTGTGATATCAGTGTGAGGACAAGCCTTCAGGAAGCTGTGCACAAGCGCTGCGCCCAGCTGTAGTTTGCCAAGAAATAGTTCCTGCATGTTTTTCAATCCTCTGGGTCACAAAGATAATGAGGCTAAACTCAGTCTTATCACGCATGATAAGATTGTAAAAAACACATGCCATGAAATTCAGTGTTTTGGTGGGCATACTATTAATAATGTCAGGAAATAGTTTCAACTTAGTGCTGTTGCCAAGTTAGATTAAGGTTTAGCATTAATGTTATCCTCATTAGACGCAGGTTGCTTTGATAGTGGAGACCTGGCCACACAAAGGTTTAAGCTCTCAAATGTTTTTTTTTTTTTTATTTCATGTTCATCTGCTTCAGAGGCTGAGAAATAAAGGTTTTACTGAATCTGTAACAGCGTTGCATCAGGTCAGTCTTAAGTGATACTGGATCTTATTCGCCGAAATCCTCCTCTTACATGTCTCTCACCCTGAACCTTGGCTAGCAGGTTAGCAGCTTAGAGGCCTGCTGAAGCCGAGTGTGTCGAACAGCAGACGTTAGGACGAGATGTTGCTCCGCTGCCTCACTTGGACGGCGAGCTAGCGGCTGACTGCAGATTTCTGCTACGATGTAGACCTCAAAACAATCCCATACACTGCTTCACAGATACTGTGGTGCCGAGATTCTCCACTCAGGACGGTTTCACTCGCTAGTTTCACGGCGCTCTCTGCTGGATCAAAAGGGAAGCTACGTTAAAAAAATCTGTTGCGCTTATAGACAAAATTTTGAATTCAAAGGGGTCATTAAAGTTCAACTGTTCAACCCTATATTCAAATGAAAGTTGGAATTTGGAATAAAAAGTAACAGCTTTAAAAAGGTGTTGTTATTTTTCATTCTATTTTTTTTATTGATGTGTAATTATAATGTAATTGCAAAATTACCCATTAAACAAATTCTTTCTTTTATTTGGTAAAGCAAGACAAAGGCAAAGAAAGTGACATAACATAACATAACATGGCGTTCACTACTACTACTGACAGCTTTTTATTATTGCTGTAGATTTATATTTTGACTTGAAAGGGGCAGAGAAATCAAGAATGAAAAGAAGAAAAAAAAACATTCATAACTTTTTTTCCTTCACAATTCAACACTCAGCATCCCCTGATTAAAGGTCTCTCTATGAATGCAGTATATATTGTAAGTCTTAGAGGCCTACAGTCCGGGACACACTTTGTTTATGATTCTACTGTGCAGTTCTTACACATTGTTCATGGCTTGGTTTCACATAAAAGTTTGTTAGGAAACACTGTGACAGGGAAGGGGAGTAGTTGTAGCCATTAGGTAGACATCACGTACACTTTTATAAAACAAAAGTAACCAAAGACTGGAAAAACGAGTGATCGTCTACCATCAGCTCTTACACAGACGTCTCAAAGAGGAAAACGTGTTAGAGTCAGAGTGGGCAGAAACATATTTCATACAGAGCAGTCAAAGGATATTTTTACCCCTCCAGGTCCCTTGCATTGAGAGAGCCAACTGAAGCATCCACTAAAGTGCTGCTGTCTTTGAAAATTTCAGACTTGCATCACATATCCTGAAGAGATCTGTCATCTATCAGAGAAAACCAGGGAGCTGCAGTCACCAACACCTGAGACAAAAGTGTGATCTGTGTTTAAAATGACTTAACCACCCACTGAATGTGCAAAAGCAGATTCAGTGAAAAACCACAGGCATGTCTCAGGCAGTACCTTTTGAAATCTTAGATTAAGAGCAATGGGTTGTATCAAATAATTGGAAATGCCTTTCACCTTCAGTGTGGGTCATATAGGTGAACCACTTGCTTACTGCCAACTAGGTTTCGCCAAAATTCTTTTTACTGCTCCTTATTTCCTCCTTTATTACTTTCCATCCTCTAATCGCATATCAACCTTTTTTTCCATGATGATGTGGCAGAATATCTCTTTCCTCCTCCAGACCATCTGATCTTTTCATTAGTGTTTTTTAGAGCTTGTTAAAAAAGTGTGTGCAGATTGTTTCTAGTCCTTAAACTGCATATTTGGAATATGGAATGATAATTAAATAATATTGTACAAGATGTTCTTCAACACACACCACCTGATGTCAAACCCCCCCCCCCCCACAGGTAGCGAAAGCATTTGCTATTTGGTACAATTTATTAACCTCCAAACTGCTTGCAGTTTAGAGATAACTGGTCGTATGGATTATATCCTCACTTGCACAGTAAAGCATAAATTATTGAGTGCAATGTAATTTTCCATGACTTTTGCTGATCCCTATTGGGATCCTCTGGAATTATTATTGCTTCAAGTGTAGTGCAAACAGATCTGAACCAAGAGCGACGCTCCTCTTCCTCATGGCACAGGTGTGGTACAGCATGAGTCATAACACTTCACATGCAGCTTCTCAGTCTAATGTTCCCTACCTTTTCCCTCGCTCATTGCCATCTTGCTTTGTGTCTGATTGCATCTGTACGACAACATGTGTGTCCTGTCTGCCTGTGGTCTGTAGAAACATACTGTAAGATAAGATTTGGATCATGGCTGTGGCCGCCCACTGATCCAACGTTGTATCTTAAGTAAAATCTAAGTCACCTCTGCTCTGATTTCAACAAAACCTGGAGGGATGAAGCATCTTTGGACTGAGTTCCACCTTTTAAAAGATAAGCTAACCGGCTTAAGAGTGACGCCATGAGAAAAGGTCAAAATTTTGTAACTCAGATATATGATACTTAAATGATACACAATAACTTAATGTAATTTGTAGGAATAATTGAGTTCAGCTCTGTGTTGACCTCTACACTGATTGGACTTAAGGGTTTATACTGTATCTAATACTATAAAAGTGAAAGGTGTGATTAAAATGAAATACATATATTCTCATGGTAGTTTTGCCTTTGAATTTGCATTTGCTCTATAATCAATGAAGTGAACATGTTGTTGACATTCAAGGCTTGTGAAAACTGACTGAATGGTGGCATGAAAACTCAGACCAAAAGAAAAGGTCATAGAAAACATTTATAGTCTTGATGAAGAGTTGTAAATATCTTTGAAGTGACGCTAGGTTTACCAGTTACTAATATATTGATCTGTGAATTAGTCAGGTCAATCTGTTTAATATGCATATCTGTGTTTGAAAATGTCTAGTGCAAATGCCTCAGAAACAATATGAATCACTCACGTTCTCATTTTAGCCGGTAACCATCAGTTTGGTCAGCTGAAATGACTACTGTTGCCTGCTGCAGATTTTGTCCAGTTTCCAGAAAAGGAAACATCCAACTTGAGTATTGATATTTGAAAAAGTTAGAAAATATGTTGCGAGTAAATCTCCTAAGCTTTCAGCTAAATTCAGGATTTGACTCGAGTTATTGGTTGTTACGACTCATTTCTATCCCACAGCCCTATACAAACAAATGGAGTCAGCCAGCGAGCATAAACTGCACAGGCCTTGAACCGAGTTTCTGATCTATTGACTTAACTTAACTGTGGGAGGACTTGAAGAAAAGAGGATGTGAATTCAGAAACCCTCAATGTATCTGGTAGATCACAGTTCCAAGAAAGCACGGCATTGTGGTTTTCTTGGAGTCTACAAAGACATGTGTTTATTCCTCTACATAGAAAGTCTATCTAAGAAATGCCAAGAGAAACCTGGTCACTGCTGAAATACTTCCCAAAGCTGTGGAAAACTTTAAAAAGAAAAACCGGAAGTCTTTGTATATATATTGTACTTGAGGTCAGTTATACTTGACTCACTTCAATAACACAGTGGCATTTGTGATGGGAGTGTTATATTTATGGAGCAAAGCAACATTTATATCTCATCTAAGATGTGGAATCTGTCGAGCTACAACTACAACTACAACTCGCCGCAGGTTCTTCGCGGTGCTGGAAAGGCAGCTGAATGACAACAGAGAGAGAGAGAACCATTTTGACAGCTTACAGGTGACCGACTGAAGGCCACCGTGTAAGGTTGTGATTGGGTAAGGGGTGAATGAGTGAGTGGAGCTTATAGATCGCGGGGAAACGGTGCTTGTGACTTAGAAGGCATGCGCAAGGAGATAGTCTTCCTGCCTGAACTTTCACTAAGCTTCATTTCACACCAAAGAGCAACAATGGCAGAGATTCTGAGCCAGGCTCAAAGCTGAGGCAATTTTCACCTGTTATTATATCAGTTGATTTTTTTTTTTTTTTGCTTTTTCAAGTGAGAAAGTGATCATTAAGACTGCAGATACAGTATGTCCTCAGTTTATCCAAATAAGTGCGTTTGGAAATTTGTTCTGGAGATTTTGGAGATGTGAGGACTGTCCTACCGGATGAGATCGGCAGTCATGTCAGCAGCTGGCTGCCCAGCTCAGTGTGCGCCGCCGTCCCAGTAGAAAAACTGTTGCCTCTGCGAGCCCTTTGGCAATTTACTGGCTTTTTTATCTGTAGTGTTTTGATATATGATAAAAAAAATCCTTTTTTTTTGGAGGATGAAATTTGAAGTTCAAACTCTGAACTTGGCATACTCTGTATTGAGAGATAGTTTCTGTCCCATTCTATGGAGAAGATATTTAAACGCTTTTTTTTCGGGGGCCCTGACAGGTCACGCATGCTGCAAATTTAGAAAAACTACCAATTACAGAAATGAGCTACATATACAGAATTTTTCTCATGCCTGTACCCATGTATTAATATGAATAATATGATATATATATATATATATTTTTTATTATTATTAGTACAGATTGTTTTTGCGTGTCATCCATTGTATACCCAACCAGGTGCAGGACTCTAGTTTGGAGTCGTGGGCACGTGATGAATGTCCACTATTCATTTTAGCTTTATTTTGGAATCCTGAGAGAAATATCTGGATCTGCTAAATGCTCCACAAGGTTCACAAGCTCATCACTAACTTTGTCTGCTATCTGGTTCTGGGCAGGTAACAATGAGATGAAAGATTGATTCTTTGTTGGCTTGTCACCAGCCTTTCAGATTTCAGTCAGTTGATCCATTGGGTAATGTGGCTTGAACTTCTTTTGTCTGTTGTAAAATGAACTGTATCAAATAGATTTAGCAGTCACATTTTGAGTTATTTCAACTAAGTTATTAATAACTTATGGTAAAAAAAAGATATCCATAATCCATACAGTTAATTTATGCTGGACATTTATCTTCCTATAGAAAATACTGATACATTTTTGGGTATATCAGCTTAAAGGGTTCAGACCTCTTTTACTAATGATACAGATTAAATCACCTTAGAATCAAAATGAATACCTTCACCTCAGGGTCGGCGACAACTTTAGAGACAGATAGGGCTCTTTTGTTCCTCAGCATGGAGTGGAATTTGTCTTTTCCACATTCCTGCTGCACAGAGACTACAGGTAAATAAAGAAAACAGTGGAATGAAAGTTAATTTATTCACACAATAGTACAGTATACGAGCAGACACAACATGACCTTTTGAGCTGTCAGTAGCAAATGTTTAGCTCCATAGTGACAAGAGGAACATTAACGGTAGACACCCTCCTGCTTTCACCTTGTACCTCACGATATTGCATGGCTTGTCTCTTTTAATTACCTTCCAAGAGTAGAACCAGCAAAAAAATAGTTCATGACCTATTGAGTTTTCCTGTTGTACAGTTTGCAGGTAAATTGATTTCAGTGTGGTGTGTTCTTTTTTAAGAAAAAAATTAATATTAATACACTTTGAGGGTGGCATTTGCCTACCATATGACTAACTGCTTAATACTAATATTTGAAAATAGCAACAGTGTCTGTTTCATTACTGTCATGATACAAATTCTGTTGTGCAATGCAAAATGCTAGTCCAGCACCACTCCGTGTGGTTGAAGATGCTGTGAAGGTGATGGCAGAACTTTTTGCAAACAATGACATTTGTCAAATAAATAACATGTCAAAATAGGTATTCAGTAGGGAGAATGCTCTGCGCCCCCTGAATGACAGGCACACAGAGAGGCTTATGGATGTTTTGACGGTCCACCGGCTCGCCAGTGCAGTGGAATTTCTTCTGGTGCTTCCAATGGCCAATCTGACTGAAAGACGAGTCTGTTGTCAATGTGTTTGTGACCTGATGTCAACAAAATCACACGCATGTGCAGCATGGTTTTTATAATTATAATGTCATTTTTTGTTATATTTCTGTTTATATTTGAGAAAAGGACAATGAATCACTGTTAAAAGAATCATTGCATTCAAGCAATTTGTAGATTTTGAGACTTCATGACAAACCCTGGATGGCCCTATCTCATCTCATGTTCCAAAGTTGTGTAGCTGTTGTGGTTGGTATCCAATCCTAAAAATATTGGGCAGTAAATATTTAAAATCCTGCTTGATCGAATATTGTGGTCTTGATTCTGGTTGATGAATATGTTTTACAAACTTTTTATTGACTTTGTTTTATAGGATAAAAATGGGGTGTTCTCCCAATCACTTACAATCTGTGTTTTGTTGTAGCCATCTAGTGGCTGCCAGAGGGTCTACACTTCCTGGGGCAGCTTCCACAGGAGGTTGAGCTTTATGAGCAGCCATATACATTGTATGACTGCTTGGCATTTGGATATATTTATTTATTTGTTTATGAATAGTGAGTGAAGCTGTCACTTCCTGTTTTTGGTTGAGTCCCATCCCTTGTGCTGCCAGAGTCAAGCCTCTATAGTTGGCATAAAATAGAAAAACACATTGAAAAAAGCACAAACAGAATAAGAAAGAAACCTGAGCTACTACAATTATTTATGATATTTTTGGTTAATCATGTATTTCATTTATTTTTTCAGGCAAATGTGCCCAACTTTTCCCTCATTCCAGCTCCCCGACTGTGAGGGTTTGCTGCATGTGTTGCTGTGTGGAATATATTAGGGTTTTGTAGCATTAATGAATGACAACAGTGATGGACATTTTTCACTAGTTTCTGATGTTTTATGTACTGATATTAGTTAATCAAGAAAATTATTGGCTGATAACTGATAATGATGAGAACTGAGTGAGTGGTTTGTTTCTATAGTTCTGTTCATGTAAGTTATAATCTGTATAGAAACTGCTGTAAAGTTAGTGAACTTAAATACTTCCATAGAGAATGACTGCTACAGTAAACTGCACATACAGTGTTCTTCTACTACTGCTGCCCAGGGGAACATGGATGAGCTATGTGAGGAGAAAACCATAGCTGCAGTGATGACACACTGCCAAAATTATACAGCAGAGATAAGCCTATTATATATTTACCTAGTTACCTTGACTTTTTGTCCTGCAATACTTTATAAGCTGGTTAAAGCATCACTGTTTACACTTTCATTAAATCCAATATTCATTCAGACTCAAAGCAATACTCTCCTCATCTGGAGAACATAAATGATAAATGCAGTTTTAGCAATGCTGGTGGCGTAGCTCTAGGGATGACATCATTTCTCAATCATTGGGTGCATCACTTTGGTCCTGAAATATCTCAACAACTATTGGATGGTTTGCCATTTTACATTTAATAGAGTCGTTCACGTTGCCCAGAAGATGAACCCTACAGACTTTGTTTTACCTCTAGGCACACCAGCAGGGCGACACTTGAAGTTTTAGGGAAACGGATCAAGAGTTATCGGATTGGTTCACATATTCATGCTGCGATCCCTTAGCTTTTCATTAAGTGCCATCACAAGAATTTAAATTATCCAGTACTTTGTTTAATAACCAAATACCTGCATAACTAATAGCATTCCCATCAGCCTCAGCTGTACTGTGTCTTTAGTGCTAACCACAGCTTCTCAGAGCCGACAGAACAGCTTGAGATTGTTGTGTATAATATTTATCTTCAATACATTACTCTCTGCATATGTTGCGTGTGATTGGCAGTTAACTTAATCCTTCAGAATTATTTCACTGCAAATCCTGTGAGAACACATACTCAGGGATTACAATGCTTGTTTTTGATGCTGTCTTATTAAAAAACAACAGAGCAAGTGTGGACGTTGGTTCATATCAGAGAACGGTGCTTCTGAAGCTTTTCAGTCTGGTTTCAAAAACCTAAGGTCATACTCAAAATGAATGAAAATGAATTTTAACAACTGCTGAGTTCATGTATTAACCAATAATTTTGCCAAATATATATATATATATATATATATATATATATATATTTAATTTATGCTTCAAATCAAAGGCAGGTTGAATATAAATCCTCTCAAATCAACATTTGCTTGTGTTCATGTTGTTGAGATTTTGCCTTGTGCGGCAGCAGTGGATGGAAATGACTCCTTTCACTCTTAGCAGTAGTCATCGTAATTTTCTTGGCACGGTGATCAGTTCAGGGACGCTTGCTCGCCCTTCCAAACGGAAATACAGTGCAGGTATCACATGCTGCTATTTTGCATTGCTGCTTAGATGGAGCACAAATCATGTGGAGGCTGCAAATCTCAATGAAAATCCTCTGAGATGCTTCTCATTGAGATGCACATTCCTGCTTCTCCACCCACTCTGCACTCCCACAACCACACACGCACACACACACACATTCTCACACACACACACACACACACACACACACATCCCCAGTGAGAAATGAAATAATTGGACCCTGAACTTGTATAAATCTGTAAACATTAGTGCTGGATGAATCTTCAGAGTATTTATTTGTTATGTTGTCGACTGTAGTGTCCAACTCGATTCTTTTACTTCTGCATTTTACTACAGGAACATGAAATAAGGCCTGTAGCCTAGTTACTAAACAAAGTCTGAAAAGATGACTCATCTGTATTGTTTTCAACTGTTGACCTAGATGCATTCGAGTTGTTGTGCCTGTTGTGCTTCTTTGCTGCTGTTTTGAACGTCAGAAAATGGATGAAGTTTTATCTTTGTGTGCTGTAGCAGAAGCAGCCAACATTAAGATACTGAGAGAAAGGAAAGTGTCACATATATCATCAACTTCAACAGTTCTTTCACTTCATCTGTAAAATAAAGCATTTTTTTTCCTTTACTTTTTTAGTTTGGTGTGTGTGTGTG
>NW_019525242.1:1069135-1069540 GCF_002814215.2 Seriola lalandi dorsalis | reverse complement strand
ATTTTTCTCATGCCTGTACCCATGTATTAATATGAATAATATGATATATATATATATATATTTTTTATTATTATTAGTACAGATTGTTTTTGCGTGTCATCCATTGTATACCCAACCAGGTGCAGGACTCTAGTTTGGAGTCGTGGGCACGTGATGAATGTCCACTATTCATTTTAGCTTTATTTTGGAATCCTGAGAGAAATATCTGGATCTGCTAAATGCTCCACAAGGTTCACAAGCTCATCACTAACTTTGTCTGCTATCTGGTTCTGGGCAGGTAACAATGAGATGAAAGATTGATTCTTTGTTGGCTTGTCACCAGCCTTTCAGATTTCAGTCAGTTGATCCATTGGGTAATGTGGCTTGAACTTCTTTTGTCTGTTGTAAAATGAACTGTATCAAATA
>NW_019525242.1:1026728-1069085 GCF_002814215.2 Seriola lalandi dorsalis | reverse complement strand
GTGCAGCATAAAGGGCCCCACTTTCCCGGAAAGTGTCTGGGCCAGCCACTTTCCTTACACCACCACAGCTGTTCATACAAGACGCAAACATGAAATGATACAGGGCAGAGCATAGAAAAACCTTAGAAAAATAAAGTGTGAACAGCTCAAATCCTGAGACCCCTCCCTGTTTTAAACGCTCTCTCAGGCAGAAACCCAAAAGAAATTCTGCTGGCCGGCAAGAACACACCACCACCCAAGGCCCCGACCGAGCTGAACCTCTAACCAGATGCTTTTAAAAAAGAACAAGAACAAGAGGTGCCCTCCTTTTGCTCGGAGTGTCCTTCATAAATTGTCTGGCAAGTGTTCGTGACCTTTGGGGTGTCTTTCAAAAACGATGGCGAAGGTATTTTTCCCCTTCCGCACACAAAACATTTTACTGCAGCTCTTTAAAGCTCACGTGCAAAATACACAATGCACTTTGGTCATGTTTATCCACATCGATGCTAATGCACACATGAATAAATGTGCTGTAGGTCCAAAGTATGCCCATTATATTTGGATGAATGTCTCTATTGTTGGGAAACCGGCTAAAGCCCAATATTTAAAATTCCACTGCAGCTCTCGACCACAGACAGCTGTGCATCTCCAGCATTTTTATGAAGAGGTCTGATCCGTTTATTTTAACTTCCTCTTCATTCTTTCTTAACAAAACTTCACTTTTCTCCCAAGTTTGTTCATCTGTATTGTCTTTCTTAGTTTTTTATCTTTGTTTTTGTTTTTTAGTGTCACCAGAAAAAGTTTACTATTAACAGTTATGAGGACACTTCATTATATTATATGTGCTCGGTGATGTTTTGTACATTCACTCCAGAGCTTGAGTCAGAGGCTGTGTGCTGTCTGATCTACTTCACAGACGTCAGACACTTCTGGAGCTCCTGTAAATTACGATTTCGTTACAATATTTTGTTCTGAAAATATATTAAGTGTATGTTATGTTGTATGAAATTTGATAATTTGATTATTTGACATTTTATTAACAAACAGATTGACAGTAACCAGGTCACTAAACATCAGTAAACATCAGTATTGTCTTTCTTTGTTGTAAAGGTACATATACTCTTTTAAAATTCTGTTTTAACTCTTGATAAAAGTGTTCATTAAGTAGTCATGCTTCTCGGACGCACTTGAAAGGCTGTGAAGGATGTAGAGTCAGACAGAGAGTTTCCTGATTAGACTTCCGGGAGAAAACATTTGCGTGAAGTTTACGATGCGGAGAGGAGATACAAAATGTGGAGTTCCGGCATCGTGACGGTGTCCTAGACAGTTCATCTCCGTGTGATTAGAAAGCACGACAAAGTGTGAGATTTTAACGCGGTATCACACACACACACTGACACACTTTCCAGCCCTCAGTGTTTCTGGACTGCAGTGGAACAGGGAAGGCTGTTATTAAGTTGACATAATCTCACAGGGAGGCTTCCAGGGCCTTTGTGTTGGAGAAGTAGTGTGACTTTTACTTCATAATGTTTTGGCCATGCTGCTGTTTTGACTGATGTCAACTTGCTGACCTAAGGCCGTTGCCAGTGCACACAGTGTGATGATGAATCACACACTGCAGCAAGGGGGTCAGACTGCAACCTCTGGCTCGTTGGCTTTTATAGGTCATCTCTGGTATGCCACAGAAACTGTTCCTGTCGAAAGGGGTCTCTTTTCTGCACATGCAAAACTCCTAAAGAATCCACTTTGGACAAACTGTGGGCGGAGGAAGTTGAGTTTGAATGTCAAGTATCATGTGTCTAGGCGAAAAAGCTTCTTGTTGAGTTTGCAAACCCCATCATCTCTCCTTGCTGCAGTCCTTAGTGTACCACCATCTGGCCCACAGCTGAAAACTATTAAGATCTGCTGGAACTTCCTCTTCACTATTCCTCCTCAGTTTGAAGGCAAGTAAGTAGCGTTTATCTGAAGCTCTTTTGTTGTTTGCATGTTTCTCTCCATAGATCTTTTATATTTTCTCCCTGTAAAGGGTAACGGTGCTTTTCCTGGATAAACTGTGTCAGAGTGCAGCATTTGATCCACAGGAGTTAAAGTGCCGGGCTGTGAGAGAGCAAGCCTGGCTTTTAGATCAGACACCAAGACAACCACGGTCGCTTCAACCGAGGAATTCTGGGACAAAATTTATAAAAAAAAAGAAAAAAGATTGTAATCGCGATGTTTTATGTGCTGCATTTATCGAGCGAGATTCCAGAGCAAAGTGGAGAAAACAAAGGATCTTTGTTGATTTTCTTTTCTGAGGCATTATGTTGGGACCACAGTGCATGCGCCGCTTCTATCCCATGTTAAAAGCCTGCTGCCTTTTTAGTGCATATGGGTCAGATTAGTGTGTGGCTGAGAGGCATTTATAAATGGAACATTAACTTTGCTGTCTTTCTTTCCTTTTTTTTCCTTTCCTTTTGTTTTTAAATAAGCCCTTTTAAACATTAACTTTTGTCAAACTTCTGCATTTAGATTCATTATCTTTCTTAGACTGTTGTTTGGGTTTGGGAGACGACTTCACATGCAGGGTCATTTCAACACAGACTCTTTTCCCGAACTGAATTCCAAATGTTTGAGTCACTGAAGGTGAATTGTCAGACTCTGGACATGGTTATTGTTGTTGTGAAATGAAGTGCTGCCTTGTGTTTTCCCCTGTTGTGACTCAAACTCCGGGAACACGATTCAGACTTCATATTATGGAAATGTAATGGGTTATATACCTAAAGGGGTATAAGTATATTATAAAGTTTCTTTAAGCGTAATCATTTTGTGTTTCTGTGTTTCAGTATCTTGTGTAATTGCCATTTAACTGTGGTTTGTGTGTCCATTTCCGTTTGTGATTAAACCGAATAATGTTGCCTTCATAATAATGGAGGCTAAAAGTGATGTGTTAAGTCAGCTGAGTGTACTCTGAGCCCGGTATGGGCTCTGTTCTGGAGAGACTTTAAGCACATTTCATGCAGTGTGTGCATGTGTACTTATATACACACACACACACACTCCTCTGGTGAAGAACTGAGCAGACGTAACCTGGTGCTTCCACCCCAGCGGGTAAACATCGAAAGGAGACAGAGGAAGTTTGCAGCTCAGTGTAAAGACTGTGTATGAGTGTGTGTGTGTGTGTGTGTGTGTGCATGCGTCTTGGGGTTGGCAGTTCTCCCGAGGGGGTGCCGTTGAATCACCAGACAGGAAGCGATTAAAACAGGCTGAACACAGCAGCTGTCAATCAACATGAGTGACATCAAAGTCAGGTGTCAGGTGTGCCACAAACAAACAGAAAGCGAGCCAGACCTTTCCACTGTGGCTGCTGAACCCAGGCCAGTTCTGCTTTAAGAATTTAAAGCTCTTAATGGTGATTTTTAAAGGGCCCATTCACATTTTTCTAATGATTCAGTAAAATAAAAAGCCTGATCAATTTACAATCCTTTGTTTGTTGTCACCCATTTCACTCTGAGAATCCCAGCATGCCTTGCAGTCCTTTTTTAACACACTAGAACACAGCTCTAGCAAGAGCTTATTTCATTTTTTGTGTCTATTTTGGCTGCATTTCTCAGGTGTACCACACCACGAGAGGGCTGCCTGTGGTTGGAAATACTTTTTTTAATGTTCATGATGGAAATGAAGAGAGGCTCTCCAAATCCCCCTCCATACTTCCTGTCACAAAAGATCCACACTGACACTCCTCTCTCCCTAGATTTGATTAAAAGAAAACAGAACATTATGACACTACATAAAAACCACAGACCATTAAAGGGAAGCTGTATTTTGCTAACGCTCTTTTGAAGCATGAATGGGAAAGTGGTCTCAGACGTTTGGACCCCTCTGCATATCTAACTTGCTTTGAGGAAGAAAGGCAACAGTGCACTTAAATCCAAAACAGTGCTGAGGACCAAGGCCACCACTGCCAAGGTCTGAATTTGGCAGTCCAGATACTGCGGCGTAGTTTGGTGCTGAGATCTGCAGAATCCACTCTCCCTGTCTTTAGTGAAATGTAAACAGTACTAGTGTCCTTGTCCATCTGCCCATGCAATGCTTTCAGCAGCAGCAGCACGTTGACCTGACCTGTAAATAAGAAACACAAGTTGTCTTTTTTTTTTTTTTTTCCTGCAGCCGAGATATTCGGTTTTGGCAGACTGAGGAATGTCCCAGTCCCCACCCTGAAGCTTGTTCCATTTAGATTTTTCTTCAGCCCTTTCCCGAGCCTGTGTTGCAGCAAAGTATCCCCTCTCAGTGAGAACCCACAGACATGCATCGTATTTGTATCTGCAAACCACATTACCCTCAGTTATATGTGCCATTTATCATTTTGTGCCTTATTATGTATAATGTACAGCTAAGGGCTTTTCATTTTTCAGTTTAAGGAGACAGTTGTTTATCGATGCAGAGACTCTTCAATCCACATTCAGAAATGAGTGGAGCTCTATCTTTATGGATGGTTTGTTGTTGTCACCAGTTCCTCCCAGCAGCGATAAAGATATTTGACTCACTATCATTTTGTAATGGCACCTCACTGCTACTCAGTCCAAACTAATCACCCATTAACCTCCTATGTTAATACAGCGATCAACTTGTTTTCGCATACTTCAGTTTTTATCTTCTCTCTCTATTTGTTGATGATGCCTTTTACATAAAAGCATATCTTCTGAATGGCGTCATTTATGTCAAACTCATAACCGGTGTTTGTTGCAGTGTCAGGTTATGAAACAGGCACCAACTGTGTGAGAGGGAGGAGCAGTTTAATCAAAGTAAGCCAATGAATTTGATAATGGAAGTCATTTATATATTTTTTTACTGCAGCTAAAACACATAGAAGACACTGAGGTAGTAAGTATTATACATGAAGGTCATCCGTGGTAGAGGTGTTCTTCTTCTGACCTGCTACATGAGCACGGTGCAAGGTGATAATAGTTTTGGATTTTTCCATAGTTTTAATTTTTATTTCGTTGTGGCTTTCTGTTTTCAGTTTAGTTTGAATTCATTTTTAAAGCAGGTCTGTTAGTTTTAGTTCTGTGTTTATTAGTTTCAGTGTTGGTATTTGTTTTTATTTTTTGTAATATAGGGGATTTGTCTGGGGCGAGATTCAAAAAGGTCTGAAAAAGTATTGTGTAATAAAAACTCAACAAAACATCAAAGCGTTTTAAAACTGTATTCACTGAGGACAGATGAACAACCACAAAACACAACCATAAAAGAAGTGTGGTAGTCAGCGTTTTCAACTGGACACAACAACAACAACAACATAAAATACAGAAATGGGCACAAACATGTAAACAGTCGACACAAGATGCAGCCTTTAGTGCAAAATGTGTGTGTAATGTGCTTCTGAGGTAAGATGCAGGTGGAGTCAAAAGAGGTTTGATTCATTTAGATGAACCAACTCAACATTAACTCATGGACTGCCCAGCACTCGTTGTGGATGCTGCAGCTCTATGGCTCATGATTGCAGTTAATTAACAAGAAAATACTTCATGTGTTGTACTTAACATCGTTAATACAGTGAATGTTTTGGACACTTAAAGTGCACATGTACTGGTCGTTCGCTGAGAGCCAGACAGCTGCTAAGATACTGCTCCATCTGGCACAGCTGAAAAAAATTTGAAGATAGATTTAATATGCACCCAACATACCAGGCTTATTGACAAAGTCAATAAAATGTTTTATTTCAGTTAACAGAAATGTTTTTTTCACAGTTAGTTTACATTATTTTGTTTTAGTTCATGATAACAACCTTGTGGGGCTGGATCCAAAATATATTCATTCAAATCTGGTCTTGTAGGGTGTCACTGTGTTGCTTTACATCTCAGGCTTGTGCGTTAATATTTGTAATACATGAGTAGATTATGAGGTCTGATCACATGATGTCTAAAAGTCATCACAGGAGAAAAAGTTTGGTGATGCAACATGAATGAACTGTAATGACTTGTATCATTTCATGATACTGGGTCCGTTCAGTCCCACTGCATTTTGGATCAGGTCTAATAATCCGTAGGTGTTTGAATCAGGTCTGTCTGTCCTCGGGTCCCTTTCAGATGAGGCTCCAGTTATTTTGGAATTAATTTATGCAGGTGTGTTTCATATCAGATCCAGTATTTTTTCAACCCATGCAGACCGCTGATACATGAAGGCCTTTGTGTGAAGCTGTCATGATTTAAGAGAGATACGGGGGTTGCATGATTAATCTCTTTGATTAGATCTCTCTTACATCTCAATTTCACATACTTTTGCAAAGAGTTATGTTAAAAAATCTCAAGCCTACGTCGGCTGAAGGTTGCAGAAATATCTCCTTACGACAGAGTCTTTTGCCATGAAAAGAAAATTACATTTTTATGGGACTACCCAGAGCCAGTGGATCCTTTTTTTTTTATATATAAATAAAGCAATGTTTCTAAAATTAAAGCAGTGTTTTTGGAGGATGTAACATTTTGGCAGTTTGGTTGTTAGGCATGAGCATGATCCCCACCCCCCACTAAAAATGTATAATGACTCAGACTTTCCGTGATAAATGGAAAATGCCAGAGAAGGAAATTTTCAATTCATTTTGTAAATAGTCCAGGCACAAGTTAATTTGTTTGCAAAGGCAAAGACTGAAATAGCTGTTATGGAGCAAGTCTTGCATATTTTCCCACAGTTAAAGAGTAAAGAATATTGATCGTGCAGCGAGCTGACAGATACCTCGTCCTGGACACTTTGTCCTTGTGGTACCACAAGATTGCTAAGCTCTCATGGGGAATTGATGCAAAGGCCTGAAAGCAGTCAAAGCAAAAGAGTCACATTTTGGAGACGCCGTGGAGCCGGACATTTACATTTACGTCTGTAGGGGAGATTGCTGCCTTTGCTGTAACGTAGAAACAGTGTGGATCCACTGTACCAGTTTGTGTGTTAGGGCATATCAAGGCTACACTGCTGCTACTGCAGCAAGGAGACAGGAAACTCACCGCATTCATCTCTCAGACTTTGTCAGTACAAGCAGAATAATAATGCACACTAGTGTTGTTTTTGTGTGAGACCATTTAACTGCTGTCATAAATCTGGAGATGATTAGTAACAACACGCTGGCATCTGTTGTGGTCACTGAACTTCAGGGAAATGGATGAAGTTGTGTGCCATGTAAATGTATGTGTGTGTGTGTGTGTGTGTGTGTGTGTGTGTGTGTAGCTGAGTGTGTATTAGTGGATTGAACATAAAGACACTGAATGTGAAAGAGGATGTTACTGTGCAACATGATGACTCGCCTGTGATAGAAATCACTGTCCTATGCTGTGAAGCAGTGAGGGCATTGAGGGCTTTATTATCAACACTACAAGGTCAGGGCTACAGACTCCATAAATGATGAGTGTGATGTAGCCCAGAGGTAAACAAAAGGGTAATTCAGGAAGACTAAGACTTTAATTTGAACACATTCTGACAGCTTAAACATTGCCTCACTCCCTGAAGAAAACGTCAGACTCTTTCTGCCTTTTATTGTGAAGTCTTGAGGTCAATGCCATTTTTATCCCCCTTCTTCCTGCTGCTTTTCCAGGTGGAATATTGGCAGCAACTCAGGAGGGAACTCAGAGACGCACATTTTCCACTATGAACCGCGCCTTCAACAGGAAAAAAGGTAAGCAAAAATAACCGACGCTTCTCCCCGAGTTTGTGGGATTCAGCTCAGCCTATTTTAGCTTCAACAGTGTCTTCTCTCAGAGGTCTGACAGAGGAAACATTGTTGTTTCTATCAGTTTGTCCAATTTTTGCTGGGTCTCCTGTGTTTTATTTGAAGTGTTGATTCATTCAAGATATATTTGTGATTTTAAGAATCAAAAACCATCTCAGTGTAGTTTTACATCTCCTCTCTCAGGCTTCTCTTTGGAGATGTAGGAACAACAAGTCAGTGAACCAATCGGAGGATGGGCTCAGTGTCTGAATACAGGGAGAACTTTGATACTTTCACAGTGTTAATATAGAACCTAGACCTGATCTATAATCAAAGAACACATGGACATATACCTTTAGACTATATGGGACCTTTAGTGCTGAACATCCTCAGTATACTTCAAGATATTTTTTAAAAACTCTTTTTAAGTTTTTCTCTGAAATCAAATAAATTTCTCTACATGTCACAGTGTGAGATAAAAGAGTTGCATCTAGATGAAGTGCTCAATGTTCCTCTTTTGATTTTATGCTCATCAAGATTTAGAAACTCACTTGTGAATCAAGGACATAAACGTTTTTGGTGAATGTCTGAAATGGAGAATTTGAATTTTTCCTCAATTTTAGCCACGTACAGTCCATTCATTTGGCAGGACTATGAAGTCCTCGCACTTTAAAGCTCTCATGAAAAACAACAAAGAACAAAAGAACTGAGTGATGTATATGTTTATCATTTTTGTTTGGTGAAATAACTTTATGTTTTAGATAAAACCCATGCCACTGGGCAGCATCAAAGACTGTTTGAGCGACACAGGCTGCAATAAAACAACCCAAACATAAAATGATTCATCCCACAAAGCTATGAAGGACAACAAACCTATTAATACGGGCAGTAAAATTAAATGACAGGAGTCATAACAACATACACTGCGCATCCTGCCGTGCCTCTCTGACTGTTAGGCAGTGAAGAGGGTTGTGCCACGCTACAGAGTCTTGAGGTGACCCTGCCCAAATGCAGAGGAGGGGGAGATGTGGGACTGCAGTCTGCAAAACAGTTTGATGTGTTTACCACCATCTGTCCACCTCCCTCCGGTGTGAATCAACAGACCTGGAGAAACCTCGGACGGTGATGGGAAAAGTGTCCGGGGCCCAGGTGGTGCACCGGGCTTTAATGATATTTGGGTGTTATAATTCACTTTCCCCCATTAGTTCCTCTATTTTAGGAGCTAAAGATGGTAATCAGGGAGGGCAGACACTCCCCTCCTCACCTTGCATTAAATTTCCCCGCTGATTGTGTGTAATGGAAATGCAGCTCCATCCTCTCATATTTAACTGGGATTTGATTTCTGTGAATTTCAGCTGATGTATTTGTGCATGCCTGTGCACATATTGCAGGGGTGTTCAATTAAAATTCAAAGGGGTCCAGTCAGACAAATTTTCTATGTGTGTGTGTGTGTGTGTGTGTGTGCGTGTGTGTAGCCCAATAAAAAATTCAAAATATTATAAAATAATAATGATAATACCTTCTTTATATAATAGAATGATAATAACTAAATGTTCTTTTACCATTTCAAAGAAAATAACAGCTGTAATAAGTAATAACTAGATAACACAGTGCTTAATGAAATAAAAAGTGTAGCTTGACGTTACGTTTTTGTTGGTTAACTCCAACACTAAACCAACAGTCCGAGCCATTTATATAATAAACAATCTCAACACATCTTAACAACTGAACAGCTTCAACACGTCATTTCCTCTTTCATTCCTCCTTATATTCCACTTTCCCCTGTGTGTGTTTCTCACTCACTGACTCATAACGCAATGATTGGCCGAGTAGCGCCATGTGACCAGTGCCGTAAAGGATAGATAAGCTGCACCGCGTAAAATAGAAACACTCCCTCAAAACTTAATACTGCTGAATGATATATAGGTTACAGTCCGGGGGCAGATAGGATGGCGTCTTGGTCTGGATCTGGACCGCGGTCCGCCTATTAGTGACCTCTGCTATATAGTGAGGGCATGTTGGAAAAAGACAAATGTAGTTGGAACAAGGCACCGTCTTAAAGTTGGCTTTGGCAGCAGGCATATGATGAGGGGCCCCTGCAAAACGCAAAGACAGGAAAGTGTTCTCTCATCAAAATCTCCCAGAGAGGCCATAGCACACATTGTCCATTTCTTTGCAGCTGTAGGGAGCCGCCACGGGTGAATCCATTCAACCATCTGCCATAATAGTGCGTTAAAGCCTTTTTCCACTCAGAGAAGGACAGCGGTTTCCTGACCTCCACCATGCACTAATACGTCGAAACACCAACAGATGCCTGACCCTTAGGCTTCTCTCTAGATTTAATTCCTGCAACATCTGTTACAGTCAGTCTGTAGCAAATGATGCCAAAAGGTCCCCAACAGGTAGCAAAATAAAAGCTTTTTCCTTCCCAGAAAGACTAGGCGTTTTTTGTTTTTTTTTTATTCGAGAGCATGAACCTCGACATTAGAAATATACTCCGTATATTTTGCTTACTGCATGCCTGCTCAGTGGACCGTGATATTCCAAGTTTACCGTTGCAAATCAAACTGAATGTTGATGAATGTTTATCCTCTGAAGATTTTGATGTACAAATCTGAATGAAGGCATTGATATGAGGTTTAAATTGGTGTTTGAATGAGCTGCTATCTGGATGATGAGGAAGATAAGCGGATGCATGGTGCAGTTGCTCCTCTGGGAGGGGTAGTGGTGGGGGCAGGGACTTTGAACTGCTTTAGAATAGATTTAATAGATCTGTTTCTTGTGTATAATGCAGTGATTTGATTCCTCTGGCAACACAACATGTTTCAGTCTTCACCAAACTACAGTTGTTGATAAAAGTCACATCAGTCGGAAATATCATCTGATGTGCAGCATTTTATTTGCAGCTAACAACCTCCCACAAGAGCTGAACAAAGGTTTATTTGCCAATGATTTCACAACAGAGTGAATTATTCAGTCTCTGCTGAACTCCCTGCTTTGTGTTTTTGTTGCTGATAATATTACTTCCTTCCATTTAGTTTTTCTTTGTTTGTTTAGTTAAGAATATTTTTGATTTATTTGTTTTACACAAAAAGAAATAAGGCAACAGGGTGGTTTTCAGCTTGTCTGTCATTGCTCTCGTTCGCTCCTCAGCTGGTAATAACTCGGAATAGTCGACATACAGGCAAATATGTGTATAAATGTCCAAAGGTTCTTATTTATCAATCATTTTTTGCACCTTGCCTCCTCCTGGCTGCTTTTGGCTGAGAGAGTGAAGGCTGGCACTGATGACAGATCTGCTCCACTGATTTACCTCCTCCTTTATCTCTGCGTCTGGCAGTGTTTTTGGGCTTGATCACGTCTGGCAGGTAATGCCAGCAGGGATCTTGATCATTTTTATCTCCTATGTTTATTGCCCCATGCTCTTGGACGTGACTCGCACTGAAAAGTTTGACTCCACAGAAGTCATGTGGACCTTTTTGGTGAGCTGCAGAGCAGCAGTTTTGAAAACATTACTCAACAGAATGTTATGTACCAGCAGTGTAACCTGCTCCGAGGTTTGTAGCCAGCTGATGATGGTCTGATACAGAAATCTGAAAGAGAAAAACACTCACCAGTTGCTTATTATGTTATATTACCAATTCTGTTTTAAAAGTTCTAGCACTACTTTGAATAATAATTAGTGTCTCATATGTTTTTCCACAACAAATTTAAATTACTTATTTAAAAAGTTGAATTTGCATCCAGAATCTTTGGATATTTTTCTTGTAAAAGTTCAACACAAGGACACAAGACGTCTCCTACTTTAGGTCTCCACTTGTCCCATGTAATACGAGATTGTCTTGTATTTGAAAATAAAATGCAGTGGGACTCAATGTGTCCCGTATTTTTGTACACGTCATTTCATTTATAAACTAAATATAAACTAAAATAATGTCCTCAAAGTGCTGTGAATAATGTCATTTAAAACCAAACCAGTTGTAGTAGCTTACAAGTTTATCAGAGAGCAGTAGACTGACAAGCTCTGCGTGCTGGGAGAAAATACACATCACATGTCAGTGGTTGATGTCAGTAATGATGTCTGAACGTCTGCAAGTGAAACGTACGAGGCCGTCAAGATTCAGGGCTGATTGGGAGACCCAACTTATTTCTTCACATAGAAGGTAGCAACCCTACTGAGAAGTTCATTTTCAGTGTGCGTGTGCATGCGTGCGTGTGTGCGTGAGTGCACCGGTGGTTTCAAGTTTCCATATCACACTTGTCTAAGTTAGACTGTGGTCAATGATTGGCTTCCAAAACAGTTGTGATAAGTAACAAATCAACACAGCTTAAATCCAGAGTTAAAGGGAGCACAGAGGAATATTTCCCTTCAGCAGATGGATGTGAAAACAGCCTCCTAATGTCAAACTCTGCACAGACACACACGTCATTCCTCAGAGTCAAGGCCAAACATCCAGGTGAACCCACAATTCGCAAAACACACTTTTGAGCTGTCGGGGGACTCGACATATTTATCAATATAAAGTTTAGTGTAAGTGTAGAGAATTGTCGACTTTTCTTCACAGTGTCATGCAAAGGTTAGCTTTAGCTTTTGATTTTTACAGTTAAAGTGATGATTGTTGTTGATTGTCCAGTTATAATGTCACACTGTGCTGGTGATGTATTAAGAAACTCACATGTTAATTCTCTCCGTGATTGGAAACACACACTGAATCCACAGTGTGTATGTGTGTGTGTGTGTGTGTGTGTGTGTGTGTGTGTGTGTGTGTGTGTTTGGTATCATAACTTTAGAGATGTAGGTTAGTGTCATTGCAGGTCACTGTAATGAGCTGCAGAGTGTCTGAGCTGATGGACTGCAGGAATGAATATATTACAGTTGTGTCAAACCAACAGATGGTTGCTGAAGATTAGTGATGTTGGTGCAGAAGAGGAGCCCCAATATATTGGTCCAATGTTCTGTGATTATACAGGAGACAAGGACAGTGCACTGTTTACCCTGGATGTTCCTGCAGCAGTGGGAACCAGAGCTGGTGAGGTGTACTGGTGACACAGTCAGGGTCACCTGTTTCAGCTGCTGGAACAAAATAAAAGCTCAGATTCTCTTTGATTATTTTCTCAAACTTTGTCTTGAACAGTGACTTTTTTTGGAAATGGTGTCAGAAGCTAATGATAGCTGGTGAAACGAAACCTACCACGATGGTTGGATGGAGTGTGCTGGTATGGTCACAGACAAGCATGAGATACTTATTTGTCAGGACTGTGATAGTCCCGTCATTTAGAGGTAAGGGTGGGCTATCTGACAAGTTCATATCAGGATCGATTTTGAAGATGCCCACGATCGAGTCTTCAAGTGAATCATGACATTTTACCAATGTACCAACTGTCTACCCTAATAATAATAATAATAATAATAATAATAATAATAATAATAATAATGATAATAATAATGATAATAATAACATGGATCCACACTGTGTTCACAAACCAACAGAATGATTTCCTACTATATGGCTGTGCTGATTGGCCAGATACCATCCCATGTCCCTATTAGATGCAGTTAATGTAAGATAAAGCATTGATTTCTTACTACCCTCTCACACTGTTGGTGTAACCATGGTTACAGCTTGCCTGTTTACCCTGATTGTGTGTGAAGCCCAGAAAAGAGGAAAAATCATCAGTAAAGTCATTTTTCTACATACTTTAGGTAGGTTGTTTTGATACTCACAGTGTGTCTGCAAGGTCATCAGCAGTTGAAAGCATCCTAAGTAGTAGTACTGAAGCTGCCTAATGCATAATCTATCTCTACAACCCAGCCAGTCGAGGCAGATGCCCCCCACCCTGAGTCCAGTTCCCTAAAAGGTTTCAGCCTCTTAAAAAGAAGTCTTTCCTTGCCACTGTCGCCTATCGCTCACTCTTTGTGGGAATTGTTGGGTTTCTGTGAATAATATTATAAAGAGAAGGTCTAGACCTGCTCTATTTTGAAAGTGTCTTGAGATAACTTCTGTTGTGAATTGGCACTATACAAATGAAAATTGACTTGACTTGATTTGAACCCATCAGGGCCCATGAGGTTCAGCGTGAGCTAGCAGCACGGTGGATGAGGAGCTGATGCCAAAAAGAGGACTGGACTAACTGTGCACTATGGGATATTTGTCAAAGCAAAATGATCAGTAAACTTTGTCGGGCAGCGGTGGGCACTTCCAGAGCTAATATGACAAATCTATTCAACCACCTTAAAAGGAAGCATCTGGAGAGAGTGTTTCACTCAGGTCAGCACAACCCCACTCATATGTATTCAATGATGAAATACAGGGGGGCCTGAATGACAGACACGCAGAGAGCTCCTTGTGCGCACACATACTATGTTGAAATCAGAGTGAATATCAATAGTTAATAAAAAAACTCTATCTCACATCTACCTTTCTCTCTCATCTCTTTCTGTTTCTCTTCTGTCTCTCTCCCCCTCTCGTCTCGGTCAGATGTTGTTACACGTCTCCGGTTTCAAATTAAAAGCCCCCTGCAGAGTCGTGTAATTGCAACTTCATGGCATAAATGCTAAATGTATACTGGGAAAACACAAATCATGACATGATTATTTTGGAAGACCAACCACCCTTATTTTTAAGCTTTTTTCTTTTTCATTATTATGGTCAGATGTCCTCTATGCATCATGATGATAGAATCAACAAAAAGCATTGATACATGTCTGATTGCCTTGTACTGGGAGGACATCAGAGTCCAGCGCTGCATGGACCACTGCCTGCTCTAACCATGTTGTTTTTGTAGTGCCATCTGACATTGCATATGATCCATAGTCATTTCCTTTTTTGGCTCTATATAATCTAAATTATTATTCCTTTAAATTGACTGAACTCTTTCAAAACCGTCCGAGCAGAGCAGAGAAGACATGAATTCACATGAATTTACAGGGGCTTGATACAAAAGCACAAACACTACAATATTATTTAGTCCAGTACTGCAGCACTGCAACAAGAGCTACCACCATGAACCTCATCATTTTCATTTGTTACTCTCAGAGAAAGGCTGTGCATGTAGATTGCAGCGTTGCAGTATTGAATTGTATTAAATTGTAGCACTAAATACTTGTATGGTGGAGGCAAAGCCTTGAGATCCTCTCAAAGGAGATACTGTCAATATCTCTATGTAATTGCAACATGAAGCATGGCCTGTTTTGCATCTTACTACGGCTTAATTTTGTGTATCAAACGGCATTTGTCGGATGGATTTTTGTGCCGGTACAGTCGCACAGTTTAAAATGCTTTATCTCAAAGTAAAACTGTCTTACCCGGCCTCGGTCGAAGTGTGGTTTAGGTCCTCGCTGCATGGAGGTTGTCTTCTGCATGATGGAGAACTGTGCATACCCAGCAAATTCATTGTGTGTCATTGATTGAGCACTGCAGTGAATTAGGCTATTGCCTGCCCACGTCTTGTGGCCCCATAGAAAAATTGTGCACTTACAGCGCAGCACTCAGGCTCAGGGCTACACTCAGAGAATGTTAAAGAGGAGCGACCACAACACTCAACAATATGGTAATGATCGCACGATAATTAAGCATCACTAAAGATAATGCTTTACACACAGCAGGGCTATTGTTATTGTTGTTTTCATCAGAAGTAGTAACAGTAGTGTCATTACTACAATAAAAGTAAGTTTTATCTGTATTCCACCTGTCTTAGTGAGATGAAAATGCCACAAAGAAAGCAAACACATAAAAGGAACAGAGACAAGACAGTAGACAGAGAAGTGGAGTTTTTCATCTGGTTAATTTGGTGGCTATTTGGAGGAGACAGACAGCAAACTGCTGTCCTGCAGTATATCTGGGCTGTGAGAGCTTCTTGTTCTTGCCAATTTATAGTAAAACATATATAGTACATATTGTCTTGTTTGTATTTGCTTTTCCAAGTGAGATATAATTTTTTAAGTGGAGGAGTTAAGAAAACTGGAGTACTTGATGTCTTTGGATGCATATCTCATCAAAGACTGGATATCACAGAACAGTGCCTGGATTCACAGCAGAATGTGAGATAAAGTGAAATACAGCTATTAGCTTGTAGATAAGGGGAGATTGTGATTAAGATCTAATAGATCCAACCATCAATAAATCCACATGGCCACGGTGTGCAGGACTTCTTCGTGCAAGGACTTTTTCCTCCAGTGTGTGACAATACATATGCGCTTTAGGTCTATAAAGCAGGTTTTTGCTGATTTTCTTGCAAATTAAATAATCCACATGAGGGCCGTATGGCCAGTGCTTGAATCAATTCAAAAACTTTAGTGAAAAGTGCTGTTTGTATGGACGGCTCATCTCTGCATTTGAATGAAGTACCATGGGTTACATCATTTGTGTAATCTGTAGTTGAGGCAGATACAAGTCATCACTACCCAAAACGTTTGTTTCATTAGTATTGCTTAGGATTGGGCTTTTATTTTTAGCTAAAGGCACCCACGGTTTCCTTTGACCCCCCCCCAACGCCCAAACGATTAACCATTTATATCTGTCTACTCTGGTTAATTAGAGCTGGTATCTGTGAGCAGGGGTTCAGACACTTGTCTACAGACTTGCCAGCAGATCAGGAAGGATTTAAACTAGGCAAATGCAAGATTAAACAGCCGTTGCTGGAGAACAAAACTGTAGTGGAAATATTAAATACCCTTTATTTATCTTCTAACTTGAATCATTTGAAGTTAACTAAAGAAAAGTTTAAAACTCAGGATTTTAGGATAGATGCTCTTCTAGAAAACAGAACCGTAGTGTTAAACATCAGGATGGATAAAGGATTGTCAGTGTTGCACAAGCTTATAGTAATTTATATAAACAGTATACTAAAGGTCTCTATAGTATGAAGGCCGATGTCCATGTGTTGTTTGATTATAAAGCAGGTCTAGGTTCTATATTAATACTGTGAAAGTATCAAAGCGCTCAGTCCACAGAGGAATGCACACAGCCTGTATTCAGAAACTGAGCCTTAAAACCAGCTGTCAGGACTTCTGTAACTTTGTGATGTCACAGCAAAACAGTCACCACTCTCAGCCATGCCCCAAGCCCCGCCCACCTGGACCCACCATCCAACCTTGCTGGATTTGGTTTCTGTCAGTGTTTACCTGAAATCTGCTATATTTTTATTAGATCAGTCAGAAAACAGTCAGCCAATCAGAAGAGAGGCTCAGAGCCTCTTCTCTTCTGATTGGCTGACCGACCTGTTTTGACTAGAGCTCCAGAGAGAAGCCTGAGAGAGGAGATGTAAAACTACACTGAGATGGTTTTTGATTCTTAAAACCACAAATATATCTTCTTATGGATCAACACTTCAAATAAAACACAGAAGAAGAGGAAAATATGGAGATTTAAACAACATATGTACAATAATAACCACACCTCAAGAGGGGTTGTAAAACTGTAAAATAAATCATTTTCAAAATCTGTGATCTGAAATCAGCGAAACACGAAGGCAGCTGTTGCTAATAACAGTAGTTGCTAGGGTGTAACATGCATGACGGACTTGTGACCTTTATGCTTTCACACATCCTAACTGGCTCTGCAGAAAGGCAAGAAGAAGAGAGCAGCGACGCCGTCCCTGTCTCTAGAGAAAGGCGACTACAGTGAGACAGTGAAGCATCGACACTTTCTCAGGCTGTCACCCTTTGAATCTTCCCTTCATCTCCATCCAACACTTGACAACTCAACCACACACAGTGACCTTCAGACTCTGACTCATCCTTGCACCTTAACAGTTAATCTTCCTTCTTGGCGACCCTGACAGCACTTCTAACTTTTGCTACTATTGGCAACCTCGTCTGGTTTGCCATTTTATGCAGCAAAGACCTGGAAAATAAGCACACACACCCACCTTCCCTTCCTTTAATCAGAGCAGCGTGTGCTGACGCCTTGAAAAAATGTCTGCCTATCTGCCACGCCGCTGTGTCAGCCCTCGCCACTCTACTCCTTACTCTGTCTTGGAATTTACAGTTTCTTAGCCCCCTTAGCTCGACATGAAAGGATGAGATACATCATCCCTCTATCAACTTTCATTCAAGAGTCCCACTAGGAAATTGATTGCACTTTGGATGAGGCTGTCGCAGGGCGCATGCAGGGATAATCTGGTTGCAAAGCTGTGAAGAAAACTTAAAAGGAGGACACTTTAAGAAGAGGAGAGGCTCCGAGTTCAACATGCAGTGTCTGAGAGGTGAAACAAACTCGCAGAGAGCGCCGTCTCTCGTGCGTCAGTGGTTGTTTACCTGCAGTCTCGCCATCGAAAATGATTCCCAGAAAAGTAAAAAAAGGCACTTCCTTTGGTTTCCTTGGAAATAAAATGGTGGATCAGCAAACACAAGCAATCACAATTAAGAAAATGTGGGGCACCAAATTAACACTAATTAGAATAGATTTGGAATTCATCAAGCCATTTAGCCAACAACATCAATGTAAACAAAGTCATTACAGACTTATGCAGAGGACGCGGTGAGGTTGATTCACGTCATTGGCGAGGTCTTGATTAACACAATCCACCTACGGGAATCGAGCAGCCCAAGGTCACAGTCGTGCATCTTTTGTCACAAGATTTATTTAACAGGCGATAAGCCGTTTATGAACGGGAAATGAAGAAAGAAAAGGATCTTTAATCAATAGATGATTAAGAAATGCTGAAAACAGCACTATGGGATGCTTTGGATCGTGCCAGCAGTGACCTGTAATGATCTCTGAACCGCTGCTCATTTTGGGGTGGAGTAATCTTCAGAGACTGTCTGCAGGGCAGTTTTTAAGTAAGTCATTAACTGTATATGCTGAGAGGATAATGTGTTGAAATCAGACTAGTGCTAAAACACAAATGTTTGAACCGAGATTATTGCTACTCATTTGATGGCAGATCTTTTTATCTTTTTCTTTCTTTTTTTTTTGGTTTTCCAAAGTGTGTTTCTGAGACGTGATTTGAAGAAATAGTCACTGCATTTTTAGTCTTTGTTCAGTTAACTGTCAGTTTAACCCAGTTATGCCAATTATGGAAAAGCAAATGTCTTTTTATGTCCCCTTATAATATTGTTATCTGTTTTATACCAGGAATGTCCACATTTCTTTTTTTTTGTTTTGTTTACCCAGAGTATCTGCCACTGACTCTTGATCTGATAGGTCTATATTAAAATGAATCGAGTAAATTTCCATTTAGCTTGATGTCAGTGGCACTTTAAAAACATAACACACCAGTGTAATGTTGCTTAAAAAGCCTCCAAAGCAACACTTACTGACTTACACTCACTGTCACTGAATATTATTCATTCAAAAATGGCCAGTAGCTGTTTGTTTGATCAACTTAACATTTTACATTCTGAGAAATTTGTGCTTCAAGAAACGGTGGAATACATGTTTTATTGGAGCACAATAGACAGCTGTCCTACCTGACACTCAATAAACGACAATAAATAAAGTATCAATATTTCACGGAGGTTTGAGTTTCCTTCAGGAGAATGCAAAGCATTTTTCAAAGTTTTTGCCTCTGTTTGTTCTGCTTAAATGTGAAAACGAGTCTCTGTGCAGTGTGTGCTATCCTCAACAAACAGCCAATTTACAGATCTTAGATGTAATTAGCTATAAATGTTTGCTCTGACTATGTGTGCGCAGAGTTTGTCTCTCTGTGCGACACTTCAAACTCTCACTGATGTCAAAATTTGTTAGGAACTCCAGTTCTGTCGATTCCCCAGACCCAAAGCCCCTCTCCGTTTTTATCTTGTCTTTAAACGTCCTGAGAGCCTCAGTTACAAACTCACATGTTTCTCTAAGGCTGAAATGTTCTCGACTTAGAAAGGATACATCTTCACTTTAATTTGTCCTTTCACATCTGTTCGCACCCAGGTCTTTCCATTTACTCTGAATTCAGTGCACTGCGTCTAAAATGTGCTGTGCATTGAGTCTGAGCTCACCTTTAGAATGATTGTGGCTGGTAGGTCACAGGAAGAATCAGGATGGGAACAAAGTATCAGGATTCGACCTTGCCTTATTGCCACCATCGGTTTGCAATTGAATTCAACTAGCTGCTGGGTGACCAAGAAAATCCGCGATAGTGGACTGGAGGACAGAAGAGAAACAGTTACCAGAGAAAACTGAGAAACTTCCCCGATTCCTCCTTTTTCTCTGATGTTAAAGCTTTGCGGTTGTGCTTTGTTTGCACGAAGTTCTTCCTCACAGATTGTACCTCTGCTGTGTCCTTTCAGATAAATCATGGATGCACACCCCGGAAGCACTGGCCAAGCATTACATACCCTACAATGCCAAGGTACGTGTCACTGTTTCATTGTAGTGAGCGTTGTTACCGTAGTGGCATTAAACACTAAAGGTATGGAGGGCATTCTGATGTTAGACAATGGTTAGAGGCTTTTTATGGTGAAAGGAAACATAAGAGTAAATAAAATCAAGAAGCAAAACTGAATCCAGGTCTGTCAAACCGACACCTTTTAGTCCAGGTGTTCCTTGATGCATTTTTGCTGAGACAACAGGGCCTTTCATGGAGGACAGCAGCTCACGGTGTGTGGGCCAATGTCCAGCAAATGAGGTTGGCAGCCTCTGGATTTGTTGTCACAGGCTGAAGCTGCGTAAAGTTTTCCAAATGAGGGCTCGATGACCAGCACAGCCCGTTTCATATTGACACACGCGGCAGCGCTAATTTGGATTTTTAATGGTGGTAGATTTTATTTTGTTCCCAGCACACCTTCAGTCTGAACTGTCAGAGAGTTGATTTCCCCTTATTTATCTTCCAGAGCAGCTCTGGCAAAAGACACATCTCTAAAATCAAAACATTTTTGTCAGTTTCCATAGTGTGTGCACATTGTCAGCTTTCTGTCTGGCTGAACTTGCTGAGATCTGAGTTCACCACTCATCTCTCCGGGAACTAGAGAGAGTGAAGCAGCCAAAGTGCTGAGAAAGTGCTCAGCCTCCTCTCCAGGTTTAAAGCCCTTAAAACTGTTTAAAAAGCTCGGTTAGCCAGTTATTATGGGGCTGTCTCTTGGCCTCAAGAAGAAGTTTTCAATTTTTTCCTCTATTGATTCAACAAGGTCATAAATTCCTTATGTGTCTTGATGTCAAGTTGATGGAACCACCACAATGACCTGTATTATTTAGCTCTTATGAACTCAAATGCTTCTGCAGCTAAACTGAAGAGGAACTATGAGTGTGAAATATTTTCTCTATTTTTCTGGCAATAAGTCTACAGTCCACAGTTAACCTGCTGGTTCTGGATCAAACAGTTTCTTTGTATTACTTGTAGAAAAAAAAGTTACTGACGCATCTAGCTGGACAACAGCCGCAGGAACAGGCTAAATTCTGCTAAATCGCTAAAACGTCAACATCATACATTTATGCCACTTGAGGTGTTTGTCAGTACGGTTTGTCATTTGCAAGATACTTTTTGCTACAGACCAACATTAGATGTTACTCACCAGTCTAACAGAAAAGTTGCAGACTCACACAGCATGTAGTGTGTCTAGGTGGTGTTACAACACGGTCCGGGACGCAGCTAGTTGGTTAGCTTCCTCATTTCAGTAGATATCTCTGAAATACAATAGATGGAGGTCTTGGTCATGACATCATCACTGTGGCTCCTTCACACACTTTTGATAATTGTGTAACTGTTCCTTAAATTTTTGAACATTTTAAACTAAAATTCTGGCCAGATCTTACACATTACACCTTTAAGAAACGAATGAACTGATTAATCAGAGAGTGAAAGAATTGCTAATTATATTTTCTGACAGCAAATCAAATATATTTTTCAGCTCATAATACGTTATTCTTTATAGAAGTTTCCTGGAAAGAACCAACTAATAATAAAGAGAATACAGACAAAGTAATTTGAGTTGATTGAAGATATTGATTTTAAGTGGCATTTCCTTCTTTATTTTAATTCAAACTTGTAGAAAATGTCATTGAACCTGTAACTGAATAAATGAAATATTGAAAAATCTTTTTTATCAAGAGCTTTTGGAGGGTCGGGGGTTTAGGGAACGTCAATTACCTCAGGATTTTAAAACCCAGCTGATGCCCTCCTTGAAATGATCTCTTACACAAAGAATAGATGTCCAGGAGTCGCAGTCTTACATTAAGATGAGGTTTGGTATTATTGCAGATATTACAGAAGCAAATTCTGACTGGAATCATCTCTTATCTCAGTTCATCCTATCTTATCTCAGGTTAGGAAATCCTGAATACTCAATACATCAGTTATTAACTTTTATGTCTGTTACCTAGCAACCGATGCTATTTTGTCATCTCATTTCGCTGAGGTATTTTTGTAACCCTTTAGATTTGTCATCGAAACGCACAGAAAAATGGAAAATTTACAGCAAAGCTAACTCAGGAGGTAAAACAGAGAGAATGGGCTAAAAAAGGCCTGTATCTAGTAATGAGCGTTTTGTCATCTAACACATCGTTAGCGTCTGCCATGAGCCTCTCAATGAATCCGTTCCAGCCATATGAACTCGACACGTTAGCTAAGTGGTGGAAAAGTGAAGGTTAGGAAAGTTTATTTAAGGTTTGGGGAAGTTAACAAGCTTTAGCTGAAGTACACTTTTCCTATCTGAAGTAAAGGACAGGAACATTGAACTATTCATCTGTAATGACTTTATTTTCTAAATTAGGTCCATGGTAACTCTAGTTACCATGGTTACCAAACAGTTAAGGAAGGATCTGCAAGTCAGGAGGTTTCTGTTATACCACCCCAGGTGTACAGCTGTGTTTCTCTGATGCTGCACGGATACTAGAAGTCGATTTTTGACAGAAAAGTACTCGGTGTTTTCTGCAGTGCATTTTGATTTTTTATTGAAGTCATTTTTCAAGCATCAGCCATTTTGTCTCTGATGGACACTAAGGGGCCACATATGTATCAAGAAACCCACCAACACCCCAGCCTCTGCATTCCCAAAACAAGACAGATGTGCAGTTTCATGTTTGTTCTGAGCTGTTATCCTTTCATCAGCAAGTCGCAACACTCTTTTTGTTTTGACTTTAATTGGCTTTATGTTGTCTTGTGGTGACAGTAGAGGCTGTCATGCACATCTATATCCCATCTGTTTCAATGCTCTGCCAGCCCTTTGTTCTGAGACGGCTCTGTGCAGTTGACTGTCAGACGGGCACAGCTGCTGTCGGTGCTTTTTGGGCGCAGCGCCGGCGAGTTTCTGCCGACCCCTGTAATCAACAAGTGTTAGCGACCTCTGGACCACAGGAAGAAAGAAAGAGGTTAATATCTGAGCTGCTGAGACCTGACATCAACAATCACATCCCGTCCACAATTCACTTCCAATCGCAGCTGATACAGATCCGGCCCTCTTTAAAAGTTTGTCAAAAAAAATCAGAGAACCTTTGGATCAGGAGGATGGAAGCTGTGCATAGACAATGAGGTGAAACTCGCTTTTCATTTTTCATTTGAATGAACTTTTCAGACCTGCCACAAGGTTGAAATCTGTGTTTTCTCTTTGCATATATATATATATATATATATATATTTATTTTTTTTTTTCTTTGTGCATTTGAGAGCACACAGCTGAAGTGTGAATCCTCACCGCTGGGGAATGAGGGGCAAGGTCGCTTCGTTTTTCAGCTGCATGCACTAGTTGATGGATGAGCCTCTGAGCTCGGTCTGCCTTGTGAAACCTCCCCAGTCGTAGCCAGGAATGCACTGGTCAGGAACGACTGCTTCTCCGTTCTATTCTGGGCATCTGTCAGCGGCGCTCGCAGACATGTCCTTAAGTGCGTAGAGTACATTTGTCACACAGGTACAAGCACCTGACAATTTTGTATAAAGCCCTGATCTGTTTTTCTGGCTCTGTTGATAAGTGGTATTTGCATAATTTGAACGCTGCCTTAATCGTTTGTTGTTTTTTTTATATATATATTGTTCTCAGGCATCAGCAAAGTATTTTTATTGCTGTCACAATGAGTAATAATAACTAATTGCTCAATTCATTAAAAGCCCTAAACGTTATAGTTACTGAGGGTAACAGAAGATAAAAGGCTTCCTGCAAGACAAACTAAATAAATCACTTAGAGCCTATAGCATCGTTCCACTTGCAGCAGGAGGACAACAGTCTCCAAGACAAACTCCAAAGATAAATGGACACAAGCGAAGCCAAGTCATGGAAAGCTTCACGCAGGTTTTATGGTGTCGCAGAGAGAATCCGTGTCTGTCTGCACTGTTTGCTCTGTTCCAGTGGGACACATTGTTATTTTGTTTCTCCTCCCCCCTCAAACCTTTAAGGGGTTGACACCGGTGTGTTTATGAAGTCTGATATTGGAACAGGCTCCACACATTAGGCTCAAGAGGCGCTGAAGCAGTGTGTGTGACTGGAACAATTACTGCCGATCCCGCCAGATGGAAAACACCATGTTCAGGCGCAAAGGTTAATGGCTCCATCTGTTGGAGAACAGCAGAAGTGCTGCGCCGGTGTGTCTGTGTCTGTCTGATGCATGTGTGTGTGTGTCTGTGTGCGTGTGTGTGTTACTGACATGCATTCCTCACATGGAGAAGACATATGCATTGGTCCCTTAGTAGATGAAATTATATAAAATGGCAATTTCATGTCCCTGGAGGATATGAGCGTGACTAATGTGATACAAATGTTGTTTACATTCATTTGAACTAAAAATAAGAAATTAGCAGATGATACAGAGTCAAATGTCTCCTGTGATTGGTCTGATTGCGTAAAGAGAGAGCTCAATCTGCTCTGCTGTTTACGACCAAAGGACTATTCCACAGTTTACTACTCCTTTCCCTTCCGTGATTTTCCTTTTTGCTACCTTTTTAATGCACGGCATACTCACATATACACTATACTTGCATTCCTTTGTTGTGTTACTGTCATATCATAAATGTACCACCTTTTTCTTCTCTCCCTAGTTCCTTGGAAACACAGAGGTTGAAGCCCCAAAAGGCACAGAAGTTGTAAAGGATGCAGTCAGGAAGCTGAAGGTAAAGCTGCTCCTCACAGTAAACTGTAGCCTAAAGGACAGAGCAGTGTGTCTGAGGGGAGTGGATTTGATGGGAGACTCAGAGCAGAGGAGGTGGAAGTGAGTGACAAATGCTTCCCTCCCTTATTGCTCACCAGAAAGGTGCCCTTGGAGCTTTTCAGCCTGCGAGTGTGGATGTCTTAAACTGCTTGATAAGCACAACACTTTGCTCAGTCAACCTCAGGTAGATGTGAAATCCAATAACACAGATATTTACCTGCCGTGAAACCTGTTGTTTAAGACCCTGAGCTGAAATCTTTTAACTGTAACATTTTTTTTATTCATATATTAACACAGTGTTTTTACTTAATAAATCTCTTAAGCTCAGGTACTTTAACATACAATGTCAGAACTCAGTGACACGTGATAAAAACACTTGACACCTCCTCGTATGAATTAGCTGATCTAATTAGATGCTTGCAGCCTACATTTGCATATTCATGAAGAAAAAAAATATAACAATATAATCTCTTAATGCTGTGTTAAACTGTTACTGTTAATACCAGCCAAAAGTATGCTATAGAAATATATATCAATTAATATATTAATGAAAGCTGCGCTAATCATTTACCATTTAAATGGAGGTTTAAATGGCTAAATGTAAAGTGGAATGTGTTGCTAACTATATCATCTGCCATTTATAATCAGGTTATTTCAGAGCTGGCTTGCCTGAAACAGCTGCCTGTTGTGTCTGGAGATGACACTGATGAGACTGAATCCACAGAATAAAGTTTCAGGCTGTAAAACCAAAACAAGAAGCTGAAAGACACCAAAAACAGAGATGTAGAACTGATGATAATTCTCTGTTGGTTTGTCATTATGAGCTCAAACTGACTGAGCGTGGGCATACAAAAAGACCAGGGTTCATGTCTCTTTATATTACCGATAGTCGATATTGGTTTTCTTTGGTTTGGACAGAGATTTCCTTGACGAAGTATCAGGGGTGGACAGTATAAAGTACATTTAGTTGAGTACTGTACTTAAATATATCTTTAGAGTATCTGTACTTTACTTGAGTATTTTTTTTTTTTGAAACTTATTACTTTTACTCCACTGAATGAATTTTATTTTATAATGAAAATGCTATAGACCATACACTGTGTTAATCACAGAAGAAAAACCAATCAGAGCCAACTCCTCCGCTGTCAGTCATGTTTGAACCTGTCAGTGTCGTAACGATGGCGACGTCAGATAAAGATGAGGCAGAAGATTCTTCACCAGAGACCACGGTCTGACCTGACGTCTGTGTGTGAAGGTTTACAACTAAAGAAAGATTCCTTTCAATTTAAAGGTTTGCTGTGTTTACCACGACCAGACTTCATCACTGCCTAAAAAAAATTGCCATCCAACTTGAGAAAGCAATACAGAACGATACTACGATGTGTTGACATAAAAAAAAACCCTTTGAATACTTAAGTTTTTTTAAAAGCAAGATCTCCAGTACTTAAACAACTTTCACTTGTATTGGAGTCATATTTGACCAGGACTATCTATACTTTGACTCGAGTAATGGAGCTGTGTGCTTTGTCCACCTCTGCTAAACAGTTGCCACACACAATGCCCAGGAGCATGCTGGGTGGGTCATGTTGGACTTCACTGACAAACAGCTGTATTTGTTGTTTTGGTTTTCTCATTACTCAGGACAGTTCGATCAAACAAAGTAATAACAGGTAACTAAACCAGCAGCGTGAGCCTGCGAGCATGGGAACAGCTTCTTGGTAACGTGGCTGTGCTCGCTGCCTGCTGGCCTCCCCTCTGTCTTCTCCTGCCAAGAGTTGAGTCTGTGAGGCCACTTGCAGGGGAGGCTTGTTTTCCCAAACCCATACCTCTATTGTTACAATACATTTAATCTTGAAAGCCTGTTTGGAGACCAAGGCTCCACGGTTACTTCTGCCAGATACACTGACAGTAAAGACAGGCTGAATTATATTTCCAACAGATCATGTGGAGGGGAAAAAAAACATACATGTGTCCATGGTTTAGGTTCAGATACTGTATCACATATAAGTTATTGATGCCTGTGTGTCCTCAATCTCCATCTAAAACCTGTTTTCTCTGTGGGACTGTTCATGTTTGCATCTGCAGGTCCTGAAGAGTAACTGTCTCCAATCATAGAAGCTAAACTCAAAGCCTTACAGGGGCCTCATTACAGCTGATTATATCATTTCACTGTAACACAAAGTGTAACAGTACAGACTGTACAAATACTGCAGCAGCTCACACACACACGTACACACACACACACACAGAAACACACACTCTCTGTCCGCACAAGCTGTGAAGAAAAATCAGACAAAGGTTTGTGCTGCAGGTTTAATCTTGTTTTTTTCTAATTAATTTTTAAACCTCATAAACACAAGCACAACCATCAAAGAAAGAAGAAAATGTTTTTTACGTATTATTTATATATTTATATATATGAGTGTGTGTGTGTGTGTGTATACCTGCACATATACACATACAAGCACAAACATACCTTCAAAACTGAAAAATACCAGCTCAACCCATCAACAGATAAAGAGTAACACATACAAACGAGGCTCTCAGACAGAGGGGAGCGTGTTGGGGAACGTTTTCTGGAGGCAAACGGGTGTGAAGTAAGTCCTGTAAAAGAATTTGAAGTTTGGTTCATGCATAGAAACTGAAGAACATTTTTGAAAAGTTCCCATAACAAATCCAATCTGCACAATAACTAAATGTTATAATGTAATGTTAGGTCACGCTCCCACAGCAGCTTCAGGAGATCATGAGCTGAGGAATCTGAGGACAGCAATAAGACCAATCTTCTTTGATTTTTAATGCTACAGTGGAGACTTCTTTATTAAAGATTTATATTAAATTTGGAAATAATTACAGGGTATTATCAGCTTCCTGTAAGTTTCATTACATGCAGTGATACAGTGTCTCAGCTGACAGCACACACATTTTCACTGGTTATTGACCTGAACTCGCTGCCAGGTCGTGTCGGTGTTTATGCCACTTGGCAACAAAAGTGTGAAAGATTTAAACTGTTTTTTGGCAAGGCTTGATCGAGGATGGATTTCTTGCATATTTGTTCGTATTTAACACTTCACCTTAATGATTAAATTTTACTAAACAAATTTTAACTGATGTTTAACGATAACATGCTGGCAAAGTTGTTTTTTTTTTTCCCCCACTCTCAAGAATGCGTCGTTTTGCTTTCATGGTCCACATCTTCACTGCTGTGGTTCAGTCTCACTGCTCTCATTAGACATCATTTCCAGCTGTTTCCTGTGAAAAAAGTACTTTGTGTTCCTTGTAAATACCTTGGCATTGACAAGATGAACTAATCAATTCTGTCTGTTTGTGACTTCTCTAAAATCTGCAGTTTCAGAGGCACATCAAGAAGTCAGAGGGACAGAAGACTCCCAAAGTGGAATTGCAGATCTCCATTTATGGTGTGAAAATACTAGATCCCAAGACAAAAGTGAGTCAACATATTGAGTTTTATTGTTTGATGCCGGCGCACTGATGCTAAATAAAGTAAATGACAAACATGTGTCTTCTGTTTTACAGGATGTGCAGCACAACTGTCAGTTACACAGGATATCTTTCTGTGCCGATGACAAAACTGATAAAAGGATATTTACTTTCATCTGCAAAGACTCTGAGTCCAACAAACACCTTTGCTATGTGTTTGACAGTGAAAAGTGTGTAAGTGTTTCCCTGTCTCTTCATTGAAACACACTTGACAGATGTTTATTGCATATGTGTCATATTTTGATCCTGTGTTTCCATCACTGTCTCTCTAACCCGATGCAGTGTTTTGACAGTTTGTAGTTAGCATGTGTCATGTGTCAGTTCAGGTGTAAATAAGCTGCGTTGCCATGTAGGTAAATATCTCTGTGTCTGTCACGCTGCAGGCGGAGGAGATAACTCTAACCATCGGTCAGGCCTTTGACTTGGCCTACAAGAAGTTCCTTGAGTCCGGAGGCAAAGACGTGGAAACCAGGAAACAGATTGGAAGCCTTCAGAAACGGGTGTGTCTCACATTAGTGGAGCTCGTCTGCTCTCACACGCACTTTCATTGACTTTGAAAACTTGCACCGCCACGCCTGACACGTTGATATTTTTATTAATTAATGCAAGGCTTGTTTCTATTGATTGTTTTAAATCATCCAATGTGGACGATTAAGCTGTTGATGAGAGATGTCGGTAATGAATGTTAATGATAACACTCTGTAGTTACAGACTCGCTCTGTAATTGAATTACTCTGCACCCGGCGGAAAAAGTGGAGCCAACCCACTGGTTTTGTTTAAATGTTGATTTATTAAGACATTAATAACATTTTTGTGTTTAGCTATTTGCTAAAAGCTCAACATCAACAATGTGAACTCAACATTAACTGAACATTTATCCAAACTTTACATAATCAAAGGGGAAATGTACAAAACAATCCCAACTCAAGGTTCACTTACTAGCTTCTCCAGAGCTTTCAGCTGTATCACACAGTCTTCAACAGCGGACAAAGTTTCCTCAGTTGTCATGGAGATTAAACTGTTGACATGAACCCTCGGTAGCTGTTGCTGTTTCATCCAAAGCGCTATTAGGACTCCCAACACAGAAGATAAGTACTGACAAATGTGATGAAGACCATTTTGTGAAGTTGAAAGCCCTGAGGAAAGCTCATGAGTGACTCTGGAGCTGCAATCGTTTTGTCAAATTAGATATTTAAAGTTTTATGGAAAGCTGTGGGTGAGATGATGGAGGATATATCAAGAGACAGTGTAAATGTTTCTCTGTCTTCATTGTTTCAGGATTTTTTTCCAAGTGAAGAAGAACATAATTTTTTTTCTTATTTAATTCTATAAAAAGACGATACTCCCCTTAGCTGTTTTATCTACACTGTTCAGAGTTTGAATATTTATACCATTTACAATATCACAATATATGTTGAATTCACAATACAAAATTACATTTTGTGTAGTGACAGCCATGTTATCCCCAGATGTACGTAATTTGAAATTCATAATAATGAAGGATTAAGTGTTTCTTCATGGCTGGAGAAGAAATTCTGACTTTTAAAGTTCCTTAGTAAAACATTTAAAAACCCTTTGGAAAATCTAAATGTATTATCACAAAGCTGAAAAAACATTTGTTTGTATCAGGACATGAAAACCTGACATTTTGTGTTGTTAGTTTTCACAACTTCATGAAGAGAGTTTATCCATGTTGCCCAGTATATAAAGATTGTATGACAATCTCTGGAAAACTTACTAGTTAAATTGGATTTTCATTGTTACAGTCTCATTATTTCAACATCACTGCTACGGTTCATTTTGTGCTTTAACTGACTTTAATGTGGCTTCTAACAGTTACTCAACTGCTCTTGTCAATTTGCAGATTCAAGAACTGGAAACAGAAAACTCAGAGCTAAAGAAACAGCTTCAAGATCTTGAAGAACAGCTGATGATTGCTCACGTGCCACCAGTGAGGACAAACTGCATGGACACACACACACCTCTTCTGTTTAGAGACTGAACAAAATATAGATCCTAAATATTAAAGCGTCTATGTAACTTCTTCTGAACGGCAGCTGTGACACTGTGGCCACAAGTGACAATTAAAGGAGAGTGTTTTATGCTACAGTGTGGGCTAACTGTAACGGGAACTGTAAGTGGAGTAGCTAATAAAGTTAGCTAACATTAGACACCATGAGCTTCCGGTCATACCAGTTTCATGGTGTGGCTTTAACTGCAGTGTCTGATGTCAGTTCATTTGGAATTCAGCCCCACAAGTCAAAAGTACACAGCCACGACCACCTTTAATTATAAAAGTTGAGTGAATTGAATCTAGCAAGTTTTGAGAGTATTTTTAAGGACAGCTGGGTTTGCTGATATCGCCTCTGTGATTAAACGCACGGCCTCAGACTCAGCTTCAGAATGACCAATCCGATCTGCAGGGAGTCACCGGTGGTCTAAGCTGTGTGTGAAGCAAAGCAATTACACACCTGATTGGTCTGATGAGGAACGCGATACATTCACCGTCTCATTGGGGCAAGTGCCAGTACTCATGGCAGCCTCCTGCGAATGCAATTACCCACAGCTCTCCTTACTCTACGACACTGAATAATATTGTCCCTCTCTGGTCATTCTCTGTCTGCGATCTTTTTCTCCCTCAGCCGCTGCACATAAACGCAGCTAATGAAGCGTACATGCTGCAGAGGCCCTCCTCTCTCTTCTGGTGTCACAGCATCAAGTCGCTGTCCTGTCTGGAAATCTCCTCTGTGACACTCACTCCCATGAGCTCGCCAGAGTCCAACTTATCCGCCGGGCTACTAACTCCTCCGCCTGCCAAACCTGCTCTCCTTCCTCCTAAGCCTACCGAGGGATGCAGCATCCCACGGCCTCGCGTAAACCTCCTATGCTTTTTCTTTCTTTCTGCTCTGTGTCTCTGAAGTCTTGTTATCGCCTGTCTTTGTCTCCTTTTTCTGCTGCCTCTTTTGCTTTTGTGCAAAAAAATAGCCGTGTAGTTTGTGTATCTGCAAGCTTTCACAGGTCCGACTTTGCCTTAACCGCTTCCACTTCTGTGACTTTCGATACAGGCAGGCAGCATCTCCATGAAACCACAGTCCACGGACGTTTTCGACATGGTTCCCTTCTCCCCTGTGTCGCCGCTGGTGCCCACACTGGCCAGTAACGGCTGCCCACCACCACCACCAACCACACTGCCACCAGATATAAGTGAGTAATAAAAAAAACAAACTTTCTGTTCATAAGATTTAATGAGTTCTCCAGCTTCTGAAATTAAAGGATTGCAGCTGTTTAAAAATGACTACATTTCACATTCACTACATCTTACATTATCCCAGATGTTTCTATCAATTCTCAAACCTAGACAGATATGTGATTTTAATCATGGTAACGCTGCGCGTCATTTGGTCGCCTGTCAATGATGTCATATCCTGTGTGCACATGTGTCAGTGTTGTGGCTGTCTGCCAGAAGCTCAGAATTGACATGTTATTAAGATACGCTTTTCACAATTTGGTCATTTTCAACTCTGTTTAACCAGATGAAGGGTTTCAGTCATCGGATAATCTGGATCAGCTGCGAGACGCCCTGTGTCCGTCTAACAGCATCAGTGAATCATTGATTTTTAAGTTTTATTCTTTGCTTTTAATGCCCTGCTCTGTTTGTTATGGAGAGGAGGACGCCTCTGTGAATAATTCATCCGCTGGCAAACACCTCCTGAACGTCTGGTTCATAAGTTATCAGAGAAACAATCAAAACAAAGATTAGCAGCAATCTCAGCTCCCAGCCCTTCTCTGACGTCTCTGTCCTCCGCACAGCGTCAACGAAACACTGACTTTAAATGTGAAACTGCTTTATTCAGTGTTTTTGATGGTTAGAATCAGCGGGTCTGTTTGTTTTGGAGAGGAAGGGAGGAGAACTGTGGATAATTCACTTTGGGAGAAACTGACGGCACTGGTGAAGAAGATAACAACTCCCATGATTCAAGTCTATTTCATGACCACCAATGTTTTGTGAGACCCATAGCGGCAGAAGTTACGTACTAAAATATACTCATTTGTGTGTTTGAATACAGTATCTGGAGCGTGATGCATAACATCTAAAATCACTGTCTATTGAAGATATTTTTCCTTCGCAGTCTGTGTGATGTTTATCTGCTGTCTGTGTCTGTAGGGAAAGACTTGTTTGGTGCTGAGCCATTTGATCCGTTCACCTGCGGGGCAGCTGACTTCCCTCCAGACATTCAGTCAAAGCTGGATGAGATGCAGGTGAGCGCCTGTCTCCGTGTGATTCCTCCACCATTCTGTTCAAGTAAAGATCCACAGGGAGGCTGGTTGAAGTGTGAGAACTGTGTCTCGTCTCTCTAATTATCAGTGTCAGCACTTTGAAGATTGAAACATTTCTCTTGTGCATATGATCAAAAGCTTCGTGCATCTTGGGCTGAGCTTAACACTAAACTCCCCTCAGTTTTCTAACAGCGGCGGGCACCGCTGCAGAATCATATATGACTGTTTGGTGTTAATTGGCCTTTTGTGAACCATAAGCGAGCAGTTTGCTTTTTATCAAGGTTTTTAATATTGATATAGATTCTGCCTAATAACACAATCAGATTCTAATGAAGTCCTCAGCTGACTCGGTGAATGAGACTCACTTCTTCATCTAGACTAATTAGAGACGTGAAACCAATTAAGCCTTCGTAAATAACCGCATACTCCTCTTTGTATCACCCAGCCCTGGCTTCATGTCCCTTCATGCATTTCACTGTGGGAAGAGGCTCAAATGTTCTCAGGCTCCAGTGGAAATGTCTTGATGTGACCTGGAACATTTTTATGTGGCTGTATTTGTGGTCTGGTGGAGCAGTAAATGAACAGCTGAGTTCAACATCAAATTCATTAATCAGAAATAATAAAAAGTCCCCAGCTGTCTGGAGGCAGGAATAAAAAGTCATTAACGGCACTTTGCACGGGGCTCATCCATATTTTATCGGTTCCACCAGAGGCATCAGATATCAGTGCTGATGCTGCAGATCAGTGGTTCTCAGACACTCAGACACAAGGTGTAGAGGAGGGGTTGGCAACTGGCGGCCCACGAGCCAAAACTGGCACACCGGGTTGTTTTGATGATATTCATGTTTATCCTTGTTGAGAGTGACAGACACAGAAAGTCACGACAGACCTGCATTAGTAGTCAGTGTAGTCAGTGCACAGCGCCTGGTACTAAAATAGATCTCCGTCAAGGCAGCAACAGCTACCCACAGGATCACTTCCTTTTTTAGCAATTCTGCCTACAAAATAAAAGAGCAAGAAAGTTTGTGTTTTGCATCAAATGCTTTATTTCAAGCTACCGAGAGCTTTTATTCTGAAAAGTTGTGACTGAAGTTGAAAAGGTTCTTTTGCTCACTTGACAAACCTGTGAAATAGCCCATGACATATGTGGTATGATAAAAAAAAAAAAACACCAGTAAATCATTCAAACTTAACTGTGCCTGTGGTGCACGGTCACATGTGAACAGTAACAAAGCAAATTCCAATAGCGTTTTGTAATCAATCAATTTCTTAAATTAGCCTTTAATTATGTTCTGGCCCACCATCTAATGGATTAGAAAAAAAAACTGGCCAGATGCCAAACTTACTTGCCAACCCCCGGTGTAGAGTCATTGCAATGGAACCTGGAGAAACACTGAAAGGATCTTAAGTTCGATCATCTCCTTCATGTGGTCAGAACAAACAAACAAGTTATTTCACACTAGCAAAGCTCAAGATTTATCATCATGATTTATTTGAAAACAGTCGAGAAATTGTAATGAAACGGATTGCTTTTAAGGTTTGTGCTTTAACATTTGATAAATGGTTAATAACACATTAGAATGGAGTTATAAGCAGATTTGTGTTTATTAATGTCAAGAACTGACTAAGACTATGACTCAAAGACTCAAATGCACGAGTCAGAACACAGATGAGGGTTTCCAAAAATCAACGTCACTTAACATAGAAAAAGGTCGGTACACAGGAAAAACACACAAGGCAGACTGGTGCAACAGGAGAAGGCTGAGGTGATGTCTGAGCTGAAGCAGAAGTCTTGCACTGAAGACTAAACAGCAGGAAATAAGGCTGGAACGGCTTGTCACAAAAGAATGAAGATAAACTGCTACAAGAAGAAAGTAGGACGCAGACTAAATACACTAGAGAGTGGAGGCAGTGAGACACAGGTGCAGCACATTAGGGCAATCACAGTGGCGGGAAACACACAAGGGCAGGAAGTGAATCCAAAACAAGAGGGAGTGTCAGTGAAGTCAAAATAAAACAAAGTGTATAGAAAGGCTAGACAGAATTTAAAAAAAAAATGACCTAAGAAGCAGAACTAGAGCTGAAAATCTAATGTACAGGTCAACAACTAAAACTCCTGTACGTGGAGGCTTCTGTATAAACACGTCATGAATGACAAATGCTGTAAACATTTAGATATGTCCTTATATCTGCATATGGCTACATTATAGTGAGTTAAGACCATTTATTAAATGTCTGTATTCAGCTAATAGAAGCCTAAAGCTACTTCCCATCCTGGTCATGGAATTAGTCAGTTCCTGTTAATGATAATATTATTTCAATCAAATAATATTCAAATTGGATCATTTTCAGTTTAAAATATCTTAGGCAGGTTTAACTTAAGTTTTTCTACTGTAGTAAAAATGTGAGTTAATGTTGGTTAGTTAAAGTTCTAGAAAATAAAACTTGACTTGACTTGAGTTGAATTTAATGAACCCGACATAATAAGTTGATTCCACAATTCCTGTATGATGTTTTCCATGTGTGAATGTCCCTGATTGTTATTGGTTGAGAACAATGAAGGTGGATTGCAGTATTTATAAAATTTGGCATTGAAAACAAAACCTGAACTGAAAAAGGAAACAAAGACATTCAAACACTTGCATTGGGAAAACGGTGTATTGGCAATACAATTTTTTTTTTCAATGCCAAAACATGATGTCACTGTTGTAGCCCTATATTTCAGCGGCTTCCACAGTGAGTATGAGGAATTGTCACTTGATCGCATGATTATTCCAGTCACAGTTTATGTCACACCAACAGCAGCCAAACATTCTCGGAGGGTTTGAATTACAGTCTGATTAGAAAATAACGACTTCTGCTGAACTGAACTTCTGCTGCTGAGTTTTATCTGTGTGATGCCAGTAGGAGGCAGTGTTGTTCTGATACACTTTTTTTAAATTTCCTTTTTTTTTGCAAACTTTTCCTTCAGCTTCTTCTAATCCTTAACTAATAACAGCTGAATTCATCTCTTCTTCTTTCTACTTGTAGCGTCAGAGATGGTTTGTACTCTCTGCTCTCTCTCTGTCTGTGACTGTGATTGTGTTTTTGTCTCGCATGCTTCGAAAGCTGCTGCATGTTCTCGCATTAAAAAAGAAAAAAAAAGACGTGCATCTGTGGTTGTGTCATTAATTAGCAGTATTTATCATCTCAGCTCTGTGGCTCAGCAGCTGATTAGCTTCTATTGTTTCTTTTACGGGCAACAAATGTGACTTCCTGTCCTCTGAAATGTTTATTTTTTGCAAATACAGATGTTGGAGGTGCATCATGTATCAGTTTGCTTTCTATTGTGGTAATAAGAACATGCTTTTGCAATTGTGAGCAGCATCAAATCAAGCATTTTAAAAGAGCACATTCAAACAATTACAAGCCCAGTTTGGCTGCATTTACTTTTTCCAAAATAAAATATAACTTTTTCATCTGATATAAATGAGTTTCACCAGCGCCTCCTGCATCAGGATGCATGCCTTGTTGTTTCTCCTAGAGTTTATGATCTTGTATACAACGCATGACGGAGCATGACGGAGCAGCAGTGTCGTAATTTCTGTTTTGTTTAGCATTCTTCATTCTTTCATTTCATTCTTTCTGAGCCTCAGAGTTTATAGAGGTTTGTTTCCCCACTGGCTCTAATCTAAGCATGACTCAGTCCCAACATTGTAATGTAATCTCACACCATGTCACAGCTGTTGACTTGGCTTGTCTTCCAGGAGGGGTTCAAAATGGGACTAACCTTAGAGGGCACCGTCTTCTCCCTGGACCCGCTAGACAGCCGCTGCTGATGCCAAGAAGATGCTCCTCGTCGCGTACTTTTATCTCGTTTGTATGAAGAAGTGCCAAAATCCACTCCACAGCTGAGTCAAGATGTCACACTTTTCATCTTGAGGTTTATATGCATTTGCATTTAGATTGGTTTTTTCAAGGTAAAAACTCAGATCCATTATAGAAAAAAAACTATTTTTGTAAAAAGCTAAATATGGAAGGAGTAGTTTTGATGACCTTTGCTTGCACAGGGGATGAGAGATGTAAATAGTCGATGATATGTTGAATGGTACACTCTGTGGCAGAATTTTCATATGAGACCGTTTGTGTGTATGCATCATTTGAATTCTGTATCGTTGAAACATTCCTGTTTGTACGCCGAACACAAGCTGGCAAGAAAAATAAATGGAACCACAAACCTTCAGCTCGTCCCTAACATCACATGCTGTAGCTTATTTTACTCAACATCAAGTCACGTTATGTAGTTAATTAATCCAGTTGGATATTATTTACTGACATTTCCACCTTTTCTTTTTGGCATTGAAGGTTTTTTGTTGTTGTTTCTTCTTGTTTGTTGTTGGGGTTTTTTTTTTTTGCATTTCACAAGTTTGAATCGGCATTTCAGTATTTACATCTCATATTATTACTTTGTCACCATGTTACTTTCCTCTTTTCTTGCACCAGAAGGCACTTTTTTGGACAGACTCTGTCCATACCTGCAGTACTATTCCCATTATTTTACTTTTGGTTGCATTGACTTTGCTGTTACAGTTATTAAAGAAAATCTTACTGCAAAAACAAAAATGCTAATCATTTCATATTATTCTTGGGTGACTTTATTTAGCTGTTGTTTAAAGTTTTTGTGTGTTTATTGCGGGCCAATCTCCAGCAGCATGACAACATCGGCCGGCGGGTTCAGACTGAAATGCCTCAGAAAGTATCGCATGGATAACATTTGTGCAGATCAACACCTGCTCTACGATCAAATACCTGCAGAACTAATGACACTCCCATCGGCATGCTAACACGCTACGCTTCAATGGTGGACAAGGAAATATAACCTTAAACATCAGCATTGGGAGCATGTTAGCATGCTTATGTTAGCATTTAGCTCAAAGCGCACAGCTGATGTTCAGCTTCAGTAACAGTTCTCCTACTTCACCTACGTCTGTATTAATTCTGTGATCTGGCTTCACGTTGTCCTACATTCATCACAGATTCTTGATTTCACTCCTCCTGAGGCTCAAACGATTCTATTCTAAGGTTTTTTAAAGGACCAGATGACTCTCCTCAAACAAGAACAGGCAGAGAGAAATATTTTCAATATTTATTTTCAAAGGATGAAACGCATCTGCTTCCAGTATGGATGGCTCCTTCCTCCTCCTCCTCCTCCTCCTCTCTGCCTCTGGGGTGTTAGCAGTGCACTCAAGCTTTGCAAAGTTTTACAAATCTAGAATAAATACTTAAAAAAAAAATATGAACCAAATGGTCACAATGGAATTAAAACAAACCAGCTTACATTAGAAACAACTGGGCATCTATGTCAAGTACATTTGTTTTAACCCTAAACTACAAAAATAAGTGTGTGCAAAATAACAAACTTAAAGGACCTAACTATACCTGAATCAATATGACAAGAGCTTGGGGGGATTAACAAGCATTTTGTTTAATTTGTTGCATAGCAAGACATACAAAGCAAACAGGCACTCACAGCCACCTTATTCTATAAAACTGATTATAAAAAGGATTTCAAGAGCATATAAGTCCAGGATACTGCAAAAAGGGGGAACTGACATGCATAAAAATAGAATATTCTGTGCTACCTTTTTACTGTAGGATATTAAAAGGTGAGGAAAAGAAAAATGTCACAAATCACCACACACCACTCACACAACATCCTCATTCATCTCTCCATCGTTGACAGAAAGATCTTTATTGGCATCCCCAAACCCTGCCCTGTACCGCGAAGCCGGGAGAAGTGCACAAAGATCACACTTACTTACAAAACAGCACCTGTGAAAAAAAAAAAGATTTACATGTAGTGTCGTCGTTTTGCTCAGTTTCGGTGACGAGGTAGCTAACACTGAGGAAATCGACAGTCTTAATGTGTCTTTAATGTTCTACATGATCGGTACAGAGTTTGACATAACTGGATACAGACATTGGTTCATCAAAACTGTCTTGAGAAAATACCTGAGCTGGTGAACGCATCATCAGCTGTATTTGTTTCCTCAATAGCACCACAATGTTGTTTTAATATTCAGACATTTAAAATAAAAAAAAAATAAAAAAAGAACAGACAGTAAAGATCTGTAAAGATTAGTAGTGGCGGGACATTGGGCGTAGCTTCAGTGGGGTTTTTCTGGGCCTGTAAACAGCAGTTTTAATTAATATTTTGAAGCTTTTATATTAATATATCTTTGGTAATGTTGTTTTCTTGAATAAAATGAAAGGGTGAGATCTTTGACCAAACATAGTGAGCCTCAAAATGCATGAAGCTTAAAGTCAAACATACACAAGAAGACAGAGGAATGATCTGATTTTATACCAAATTTTTTTTTTTATGTATATTCCAAACATTCATCTAACTTACAAATCGTCGATGTCTTGAACTGGGTCAAAAGGCACAATAAATATCTTGCCACAGGGCCAGAATAGTTCTCAGTACTCGTATGTACAATGTGGCTGATCGCGTCAGCTGTCAGTTCAATAGTCTCAGGATTGTCCTCGACGCATCCCTGCTAACGCTCTTACAAGAAGCACACGGGCCCGATATCGACGCCGAACTCTTGATCGGGGCCACCAATGTCCACGGGGGCAATATCCACAATAGGAAGTCTTGCTGTTTTCTGTGTCCTGTACTCAAACACTGTCTTGCCCCAGTTGCCAGTTGCTCGCTGTGAAAGGGAGACAAACGGAAATTCAGTCAGTGCCTTAGTAGTTTTACAGCTTCCTTCAGTGAAGAATAAAACATCTCAGTAACATGGTGAAGTATTTTTATACTGCTTTACTGCATCAGATTCATCTCATCTGGGCAACAACTTTACACATTAGTTTTCTTTGCCCAGTAACCTCAGTCCTTAAAAGGCAACAGATTCAACGAAAAGACCAGAAGTGAATTAATCCTCGTCTCTCTGTGTCAGATAAATTATTGAAAACTCATCAGTGAACATTTGATGCTCCTTCGTTTCCATGAACACACACACTCTTTTCATTTATTTTGATCCAATCCCATGTACACTGCCCCGCTGCCAAAAATACTCATTCATGCATCAACTGTTTATTTATCCACGACTAAAAAGCCAATCAATCACTTCCTTGGCCACAGGGGGCAGCACAACAACTGTAAACCCAACAGACAGATTATCCCCACATCAAGTTGATGTGTTTTACAGTGTTACACTTGCCTATTTACAGTCTGAGCAACATTAGCATGCATGTTTGGAGTTGTTTATTTAATATTCACTCTTAGCTCTGTTTTGATCTCCATTAACTCCAGAGGGGAAACATCTGGGGCCGATTGCACCAAACACCTTAAGTTAAGATTTTTTGTAAAGTCTGAGTTAAGGTTTCCTTAAAATACAAACAGTTACACAAAATACCCTTGAGTCTTCCTCTTCTCAAGGTTTCCATAAAATGTTCACTTATGTATTTAAGGATTTGTCCTTTCAAAAGTCTTTTACTTAAGGACTCACTTAAAATCAGAATAACTGTAGCACAATAGACCTTGGCAAACAAAGTAAGAAAAAAAAAACTAAAAAGGTACCTCTGACTCTTAACTGCAACATGGCAGCGTTTCACGACTGGGAGACACCCTTAACCATGAGGAGTTGATTTTACATTACAGCTCTGACTGGCAGTCACTTTACAGTTTGCCTGACTGTCTAGAGTTGGATCCCTCTACTTTCCGCAGCTGTACGGTTTTACGCCACATGAAACGCTCTGACCGTGTGCCGAAACGCCGCGGTGAAGCTCCCCTCAGAGCGGGAGGATGAGATCGCAGCTCACTTCTCTACCGCTGGAAAATCTCTTTCACTGCTGCAAATGTCTCAACTCGTCTCAGCAATGTGTGTGAACATCATTGGTGAGAGCGGGGAGACTAAATCACAACAGGAAAGTTTGGGTTTTTGAACAATGAGCTGAAAGACACTAACACTAAAGTTATTATCATTGCTATTATTATTAGAACATATTCTGTTGAGCTGAGGGGAACTGCAGTTGTCAGTGGGTTTATTACATAGTCATTTCATCTGCTGTTACTATTAAAATATTGATAACAGTGGTTTTAAATAAAGTCTGCAAAACTAATGCCTAGCTATTTTAGAAAATTGTTTTTTTTTCTAAAATGAAATTGTATTTTAATGACCTGTTTTAAAAAGGGTATTGAGGACAGACTAACTCATTGCTGGATTTGGTCATTTCACGAGTTTGGATGAGGATAATAAAGATACAGAGTATGACCAGCCTCGCAGCACCTGTGCTTCAATTAATAACTGATGAATATGTAAGAAGAGCAGAATCATGAGACTGAGACGTGGGAACTTACTGAGCAGGAGTCCTCCACCACCGTGTATCTGAAGCGGTTGTTTCCCTCTGCTTTAAGCTCCAGATCGTTGGAGCCTTTGAGGATGACGGCTTTCTTCAAGTTGCCATGCTTCTCATCTTTGTAGCCCACAGAGTTCTTGCAGTGGTAGGTGATGGTCTGGGAAGCCTCTTTGGACAGCAGGCGGATGAAGGTCATCTGCACTGTGACGGAGTTCGTTGACTGATCTTTGTTGCCATAAGTGAACTAGAGAAACAGAAACAGCAATCAATACTCAATCAATACAGTCTATATATGAGTTTTTCATTATTTTCTTTCCTTTCTCACTCAGTCTGTAGCTGCCTCATTATTTCAATCACAGCAGCAAATCCTTTACAAGACTCTTTCTCTTTCTCTATAAAGTCTTTAACAGCTTCACTGAGCACTTTCCGTTCACAGCTCTGCTTCCCTCTCTCGCTTTCTCTTCTCTCTCTCTTTCTATCTCTCTCTCTCTCTCTCTCTCTCTCTCTCTCTCTCTCCCACCAGCGAAATGTAAAAGCGCTCACATGTGTTCCTCTGTTGATGTCAGCTCCGAACCACACAGGTTTGTTCCTGGAAGAGCTCCACCACACTTTACGAGGTATGCTGGATGGGTTGGCGGAGATGCAGGTCTCTCCGGTGTCCATGTTGCAGTGCACTTTGATGGCGTCCTCGGCACTGCCTTGGTTTGGATCCACCCTGGAAGAGCTCCACCACACTTTACGAGGTATGCTGGATGGGTTGGCGGAGATGCAGGTCTCTCCGGTGTCCATGTTGCAGTGCACTTTGATGGCGTCCTCGGCACTGCCTTGGTTTGGATCCACCCAGAACTCGCCTACAGAACAAAATGATCAGGATGATTGTAGCAGAAACCTTTCAGTCTCAGTGTTGATTTACTCTACAGCTGCCGTGGTGAAATACATAAGCGATATTACATGCTGGTGGTTTTATTCCATGGTTCAGAGACATCGTTCCCTTTCTACATTTATCATGAAAGGAAGAAGCGCTGAAGAGATGAGAAGATAATAAACTGGAGAACAAATATAAAGAGGGAAGGCTGGGATTCATGTTGCGCACCCTGTGAGCTGTAGCTCTCATTCTGTGAGTACTGCAGTTTTGTTAGGACCAATTCAAGTGTCAGAAAACAAGATGTTCAACGATGTTCTGTTTTGTTCAAAGAAATCAATGTGAGAAAAACACGAAAACAGACCTTTTGGATCCGTGTAAAATCTCCCAAAACACTCACCGCTCTTCTTCAGGGGGTAGCATCTCTTCAGGTCATCGCAGGTCCTTGCAGGATGCTTCCTGCTGCCGTCTGGGCTCTTCATGCTGTCGATCTGGCTGCTGAGGGCCTTCAGCGTGGCCTGGACGCTGGGGTCGACGGTCAGTATGTTGGTCGAGTTGCTGTTGGGCATCGCCTCGTCCTCGCTGAACTCAGGAGGAGGAGGAGGGCCGGAGTCGTAATCCTGAGGGCCGCCAAAGAGGTCGTCCATAGCAGCCATGGGAGGTCCTGGGGGACCGGGAGGACCTGGGGGTCCGGCCTCTCCTGGAGGGCCCTGTGG
>NW_019525242.1:1005388-1026678 GCF_002814215.2 Seriola lalandi dorsalis | reverse complement strand
CCGTGTAAAATCTCCCAAAACACTCACCGCTCTTCTTCAGGGGGTAGCATCTCTTCAGGTCATCGCAGGTCCTAGCAGGATGCTTCCTGCTGCCGTCTGGGCTCTTCATGCTGTCGATCTGGCTGCTGAGGGCCTTCAGCGTGGCCTGGACGCTGGGGTCGACGGTCAGTATGTTGGTTGAGTTGCTGTTGGGCATCGCCTCGTCCTCGCTGAACTCAGGAGGAGGAGGAGGGCCGGAGTCGTAATCCTGAGGGCCGCCAAAGAGGTCGTCCATAGCAGCCATGGGAGGTCCTGGGGGACCGGGAGGACCTGGGGGTCCGGCCTCTCCTGGAGGGCCCTGTGGGTTTAGTTTTATTTAGGGAGGATTTTGGTTCTTGGGTGTTTTATTTTTCAGTTTTTTTTACTGCTTTTACTAACTCACAGAGACTCTGACAGTTTTTTACTGCAGTCTCTCATGAATTAAACAACACACAGTAAAGCTTCCACTGTATTGTAAAACAAGATAATACCTCTGGCCCAATTTCTCCACTGAGTCCACGAGTTCCAGGAGGTCCCATCGGCCCCGGCTGTCCGATGTATCCTTCCTTACCAGGGGGTCCAATAGGTCCAGGAGGCCCCTGCAACATATTCCAGTTACGAATTGTTAGTTTGATTCCAAAATGAATGTTAGTATAAAACTAAACTAAATATCTATTATGTTTGTTCCATTCAATGCTCATAATATTACAAAATACAGTATGATATTTTAAACATCCATGTTAACCTCCTGAAACAGATCAAAGTGTAGCATTTACCCTCGCGCCGCCTGGTCCAACAATTCCTGGAGCACCTTGCTCACCTGTTGTGCCCTTAAAGAGAGAAATAAATGTCCATTAGTCTCTTTAATGCACCTGCACTTGATGGATGATACTCCACCGTAAGAGACTCCCTACTATAAATACAAAAGACTCTGATATATGTTGATGTTTTTACTCTCTATTACAATGTGGAGAATATTTTTTATATAAGGCCACGTTATGGGAAAAGGTGACAGACAACTACAGCCAACAGCCTGTCCTGAGCTGCAGCACATTTTCAAGTAAGATAATGGTACAGTATTGGAGGACTGTTGTCCTCCAATAGATTTTCCCACCGTGCATCCACATACCTGCATTTTTATGAATCAGCATATAGCAGGTGGCTGTCTAGTGTGTCCATTTAAATGTGACTTCACAGTCATTATGTTTTTTTTTTGTTTTTTTTACCTTTGTCTGTGAATTAATCTTTCACATCAAGGGGCAAAAACAGAACAGACAGATTTCTTATTTTATTATTGATCTATCTATCTATATTATCTATTATTCTTATTTATTATTGAGAAATAAATGCATCAAATGTATGAAAAGTATAGAAAACGCAATCAAAAGTGAAGTGAATGCGTTTGAGCTTTTAATCACTGCCTCACTGCCACGGTCGGCAAAGTGATTCTGAATGAAGGAGAAACAAACAAACTCTGGGTGTGTCAGGAAAGATGAGTCAACATGTTCTGATCACTGAGCATCACTCTGACTTACTGGAGGTCCAGGAAGACCCTGCAAACCAGTGAAACCTCGATGTCCCTTCTGTCCTCTCTCTCCGTGATCACCCAGGTCACCCTTATCTCCTCTTGGTCCTTGGGGTCCCTGAATTAAGAAAGATTTAATACATTTCATATTTGTTTTTAAATGGGGGAAGTTCTCATAGTGGTTCTGGGCTAATAGCAGCAGTAATGTTCATCTAAGTCTATCAGAAAAGTCATTTACAATCATCTGGAGTATGTGAGCTCTTTTATAGTGATATTTTTCATAATCTCACGGTGTTCTAAGTAGAATATCGGAGACTCACCACTAATCCTCTCCTTCCGGCGGAGCCAGGTGGACCAAGAGGTCCTCTGGAGCCCTGCGAATGAGTCAAATCATTACACAGCCCTCAGGGAGCACAGACCTCTGCCAGCACTGAAGAACTCCAACTCCTTATTATACCCAAACACATCACTCCTATCACTTCATATTAAGTCTGTTCACATTCCAACATGCTCTCATGGGTGAAATCCAGTCCATCTACAGACTGTACTCATGTTCTGTGAGTGTGTCAATCTGTTATCACGCTCTTGGACGGAGACAAAAACTAACGCACAGGAGAGACAGAGGTGACAAAGTCCACTTACAGCCTCTCCTCTCTTTCCAGCATCACCCGGTGCACCAACAGGACCCGGGGTGCCAGGAAGTCCCTGTGGACCAACCAAGCCCTCTGGACCATGATCTCCTCGGTCTCCCTAGAGAAGTAAAACTTGTTAGTCTCTTGAAATATGCAAAACAATATGAAGCTCACAATTCTCTTTGTCTCTTACTCTTTGTCCAAGAACACCATCCTTGCCTGGTGGACCATCAGATCCTGCAGGACCCTGAAGACCACAGGAAAACACATCAAGACAACTGTAAACATCAGAGAAACATTTGAGGTAAAAAAAACTTGAGAACCATAATCATTTTAAAACTTGTACTTACATCAGGACCAGGATCACCACGAGGTCCATTAGCACCAGGAGAACCAACTGGGCCTGGGGGGCCTTTATCTCCAGATGTTCCTGTGGTTCCCTGTTTTCCTGGTGGGCCCTAAGAAAAGAAACAGGTAACTCAAAATATGACATTTAAAGGACCATTACACCCACCACACACTAATCAAAAGACACATTAGTGTCAAGCTACAAGTTGAACTCAGTTTTACAAATGATGTGAAGAAATAAACTCATGTGCAGTAGAGTCAGTGACACAGACCGCTGGTCCTGGAAGACCTGGCATCCCACGCTCTCCTCTCTGACCAGGAAGACCCACGATGCCTCTCTGTCCTGTAGTTCCAGCTGGACCTGGAGGACCATCAGGACCCTAAAACCCAGATCACCACACACAGAACATTTAGATTAAATATAAAACAGAATCCACTTTTAATGTTACGATTTTTAGATTGTGTTAACTTGTGTCTCCCAATTTCAAATGAATGAACACTCTCAGTCTACATCAATCTGAATGCTTGTCAGAACTAGAACATCAGTTTACCGTGGGTCCATCCTCTCCAGAGTCTCCTTTGTCTCCTGGGCTGCCAGGTGGTCCTGCTGGACCACGCTCTCCCTGTCTTCCAGGGGGTCCATGGTCTCCACGAAGGCCAAGAGGTCCCTCTTTCCCTGGAGGTCCAAGGGGTCCAGGTTCTCCAACTGGACCCTGGCAGGAGTGGTTACAGTCATGAGATAACCTCAGCTCATTGCCTTAGTGGCTAAAGATGCTCACAGACTGCACTTTACAGGAGCTACAGTAACTGAAACTGTTATTTGTTGCTCCACTTGTGAAACTAACAACAGAGCTGAGTGTTGGTGTCTCCTTCAGGTTAATTTAAGAAAAACTAAAGTGAGTATTCACATGTTGGTAACTGTTGGTGTTTCCAGTAAAGTCTGCTTTCTATTCAAAACTTATTTTCATATCCATCTTTCTCCCAAAAAGATACTGTCCGTCCAGTTATACTGTTAAACAGCAGAGATGGTGCAAATGGTGTTTCACTGTTTGGTGTGTGGAGGAATTTTATCAAACTCTTATTTGCGATCAGCTGCTGGTGTCATTTACAATTCTAAGATTATTTCTACCTGGTTCCCTGAATGTTTTCATTCACAACGAGAATATTACTTACAGTTGGGCCTGGTGGTCCGACTCTTCCTGCAGATCCAGGGAAACCAGTGGGACCCTGGGAGTAGAAAAATAATACAAGGTGCTCAGATGTTGCTTTACAAGTTTTATAACAATGTGTTTGCAGTCAAATCTGCATGAGATGAATTAAACGATCAGGAGTGATACCCTTCCTGTTTCACCATGTAATAACACCTACTATAACTATAATTGTTAAATGATCTTACTGGTGCACCCTGTGTTCCTCTTCCGCCTTTCAATCCAGCAACACCAATTGGCCCCTGAAAAAACAACACTTCATCAGAAAAGCTTTCATCAGCAGCATGTCTGCAAAACATGAGCGCTAACTTCTCTGACTCCTTGAACACATACAGTGAAGAGATTAATTAATACGCCAAAACTTCCAGACTGGACCAAATGTAGTACACACATGACTGATGACACTGTTTAGATGTAAAGCGGTTTCCTGCATGAAAATGTGAGAGAACAACTACTTTTAAATTGATTTAATTTATTCTCCATGTATGCAACTCACAGGAGGTCCATGAGCCCCAGCCAAGCCTTGAGGTCCTGGTGATCCAGCGTCTCCTTTCTGACCTGGCTCTCCAGGCTCTCCCTTGACTCCAGGTTGACCATCAGGACCCTGTAGAGAGGAGGTAATGATGGAAAAAATAGATCAAAAACTGCTAATTACATAAATAAATAGTTTTGGTAGACAAAGCTGAGAGGATTGTTGTATCTACTTACAGGGGGTCCAGCAAATCCAACTGCACCGATTGGGCCAGGGTCACCTCTTGCTCCCTGTGGTACAAGATACATCACTACTAAAGCACCATGTAATAACTTATACTTCATGTACTGCAGCACAATAAACAAGGACAAACAGACTTAATGTAAAAGTTGAAAACACTGGCCAGATCTACTCACAGGCATTCCTCTGGATCCTGGAGGTCCCGATGGTCCTTTGGGTCCGGGTTCACCCTGCAAAGATACAAGTTTAATTTAAACAAGTATAATTTCTAAAATCATTTATTGAGGCTGTGTATTATAAATCCAGTATTTTTATATCTGTAAAAGCAATGCAAGCCAAAGACTCTCTCTTCACAAGCTGGCAGATGCTATCAGATACAAACAAGACAACAGGCGGGAGGATTAACAGTATACTGAGCATCCTGGGAACTGACGCTTTACTTTACTAAAAACAACTTCACTTCCTGCAACCTTGACTCATTGTGACGTGAGCAGCTGCTTTTTAACATGGTTAAGAAAGAAAAGAAACACTGTACCTTCTCACCACTGGGTCCAGCAGGTCCTAGTGGGCCAACAGGACCTGGGGCCCCCTGTTGACAGAAAAGAAATCCGGTTGGAGATACCCGCTCATCGCTGTTACCAGTAGCTTGTACAGTCACATTTCTCTGAACAAGCTGCGACAAGCCTCAAGCTCGTACTGATAAATCATCGTTTTTTTGTTCATGGATGAGCTGAGACTAAAGGTGTTTGCACTGAGTGAAAGATGTTTTACTCACTCTTGCACCATCATTTCCAGGTGTACCCTCTGATCCTTTCTCACCAACTGATCCCTACACAGCAAAACATAAAAAGTGTAGAGAGAGAGAGAGAGAGACAGAGAGAGAGACAGAGAGAGAGAGACAGAGAAAAAGAGAGAGAGAGCACAGATCAGCGTCACACTCATCGATTGTAACTCTAGAACAACTGGCAGATTACTACAGCACTTTTCTACAGCATAAAAACGTTATAATATTTCCACAAATAAACATTTTCCAGTCAAGATACATTAGTGTTGTCATTTCGTATGTTTGCTATGATACATATATCAAGAGGAAGAATTAATATAAAAAGTAGATGATGACAAACTTACTCTGTCACCTTTAGGCCCAGGAGGGCCAGAGATGCCCCTCTCTCCTGGCATTCCCTGAAGACCTGGGGGACCCGCATCACCGAGTGCACCAGGGGGACCGGGGCTACCCTTCAGTGACAAACACCAGGGTTAGTTTTTTTTTTTTGTCTGTCAGTGGTGTAAACTGTTTAACACTTGGTAGTATTTTTTTGCTGTACACATTGGTTATGCCATTATAGTAGTACCTTTGGCCCATCTGGACCAGGTGCACCAGGGATTCCTTTAGGTCCCTGCAGACCAGTTGTGCCCATTTCTCCTCTCTCCCCAGGAATTCCACGCTCACCCTGGAGGAAAAACATCATCAGTTTTGGTCTCAGGTCGTCTGAGTGACTATCTACCTCAGAAATGAATTTATTCATCATGGGGAAATTCACCTACCCTTGGTCCAATCTGACCCACAGCACCGAGCTCTCCAGGAATACCCTGGAAATAACAGACAGAGTCCAAACTGAATCCTGATCACTGTCAACATCCGTGTGTGACATTTCAAATGATTTCACATGTGTTAGGACACTGAACAACATTAATGTATCAATGTAGCCATATATGGAGTTAAAGCTTTTGTCACACTCACTTGATCTCCTGGTTTTCCAGATTCTCCAGGGGGGCCTTGATTTCCAGGCAAGCCCTAAGAACACATAAGAACGGTTAAACATGGCCATCAGAGCAAGACTGCAGCACAGGCTGAAGTCGCATCATTTTAAAATACTTTTTACCCCAGTCTATGTTCATGAACTGTTTTACAACTTTCACATTCACATTCACATCACATTTTACTACCAGCCAAAACCAATTACGTACCTGGAATCCATTTACACCTGGAGGTCCTTGCTCTCCTCTGTCTCCTGCAACACCCTGTGAGAGCAGACGTTAATGTCTCAGTCACTTTTGATGGCAGGAGGGAAAATGCAATTAATGTAACAAAAGAGAAAGCAGACACTTACAGATGGCCCAGGGGGACCAGCAGGGCCAACCTCTCCATCTTTTCCAGGAGGACCCTGAAAACAAAGTGACAATTAAAAACCTGTCCCGCTCTGCCTGATCCTTTAGATCCTTTAACTGAAATTAGATTAAGAAGACACAAATGATCTCTGTGGTAAAGAGACAAAGTAAAGGAAAGATAATACAAACATTATTGAAGCCAGTTCAACAGACATCATACTGTCAGTCAATGCAGTGTGGTCATGATGCTGAGATATAAACTGGATTCTTGCTGTGCTTACTACTGACAGATCTATGACTGGATGTATATAAGCAAAATAAAGTGTACCACACATCGTTTCATTCATAAATGGTACTCACTCTTTGACCCGGCACTCCTGCTGATCCTTGTTCACCTGTCTTTCCTGGGTCACCCTTTGAAGGTAAAACATTTAGTTTAGAATGAGAAACAGAGCTGAAAATAAACTGTTTATGAAAAGTTTCTATTGTCTCTGCAGCCTTACATTGAAGCCCTTGGGACCTGGTACTCCCATGGTTCCTGCGGGGCCTCTGTTTCCAATGGAGCCTGCAGGGCCTGGACGACCGTCCTCACCTGGGGCACCCTTGATAAGAAGGAAACCAGACTTTGACTTAACTATCACTGATAATTTATGATAACCTTGAATCATATTTTATGTCCATTGACTAATCTGTGATTGAGCACTGTGACCTACCAGTGGTCCTGGTTTGCCCTCTGCCCCCTGGACTCCAGGGGTACCAGTAAGACCCTTTGGAAAACATATCAAAAATGTCATTAATGGAAATTGGGGAAATAAACATAGAAAATGCAGCGAATGAATTGACAGGTAATCAAGGGAAAAGTTAAAATATCAAGCTCTTCTGTGTTACCCTTGCACCTGGTAGACCAGGTTCTCCTGTACGGCCAGGGTCTCCTATAGAACTTTTGGGCCCAGGTGGTCCAGATGTGCCACGATCTCCTTGAGCACCCTTTAGACAAAAAAAAATTATAAATGATTAATTAATTTGATGATATTTAATCACTTGTTGGTGTTGCGTACTGTAGAGACCAATTCCTAGAAACAATGAGTCTAAAACATACTATACCTTAGGTCCTGGCAGACCATCAGCACCAGGGAATCCTCTGTTACCAGGAGCTCCCTGCAAAATACATCAACGAGTTAAAGTCTACATCATTTTATACTTATAACAGGATCAGTGGCGTGAAGATCACATCCTTGTATTAAGAAACTCCTGAAGCAGAAAATGTTGCATCTAGATGTGTCTACAAAAACCGTACCACTAAATGTGACATGGAAAACCACCAAAACTCATCCATCATTTACACCGGCTTTATTCTCTGCAGGGTCATTGTGGGGGCAGTCGCCAGTCTATGGTCAGTTTAGATTCTCCGGTTCACCTAATTTTTGGGCTGTGGCAGAAAACCGGAGCACCAGGAGGAAACTACACAGACATGAGGAAACCGTGCAGAATTCACACAGAGAGGCCACAGCTGCCTGGGATTCAGCTCAGGACCTTCTTGCGGTGAGGCGACGGTGCTAACCACCATATTTGCCTTCATCCGAGAATCAGTATATTGCCTGCATAAATGGCAGCATTTCCAATGTCACACGCTAATTTGTTAAAATGTTTCACTGTTGCCCCTCATTTTTCTTCTCCCCAGAGTGATTACTTTTCTGGATTGAATTCATTACTGCAATGACCCCTGATGACCCCAAACTGCAGCTCTACGTCTGATGAATGATACAGTAGGAGGCAGGATGCTGACTCACTCTCTCACCAACGGGACCAGGAGGGCCGACAGACCCGGAGTCTCCACGTTGTCCTCGCTTTCCTTCCTCACCCTGAGGTCCAATCACTCCCTGGGAACCTGACGGACCCTAGAAAGTTGACACACAAGCCAGAATATGCTTGAAACCAAGTCTCACCTGTTACCTTCCTTATATGAAATGTCCTTTGAGTTTTACTTGTATATGAGTGTATATTTCTGGATGTCTGATAGAGCAGAATTAAAGGTCCCATATTGTATAAAATGAGATTTCATGTTTTTTTTTCGTTTTAAAGCAGGTCTTAAGTGTGTTCAGTCCACAGAGAAATAGACACAACCTGTATTCAGAAACTGAGCCTTAAAACAAGCCGTAAGGACTTCCGTAACCTGGTGATGTCACAACAAAGCAGTCACCGTTTTCAGCCATGCCCCAAGCCCCTCCTACCATCCAACCTTGCAGGATTTGGTTTCTCTGATTATTTACCTGAAATCTGCTATATATTTATTCAATCACTCAGAAAACAGCCAATCACAAGAGAGACTCAGAGCCTCCTCTCTTCTGATTGGCTCACTGACTAAAGCTCCAGAAAGAGAAAGGAGATGTAAACTACACTGAGTTGTTTTTTGGTTCTTAAAACCACAAATATATCTTCTTATGGACCAATGCTTCAAATAAAATGTAGAGAAAGTGTAAAATATGGGACCTTTAAAACTTAGTTGTTTCTGCAGCTACATTTGGAACTTACAAATTCTCCTTTGGGTCCAGCCTCTCCTTTAAATCCTGGTACACCGACATCTCCCTGTAACACAAACATTAAACATGTTTAGTGAGGATTTTAAAAGCCAGCAATAAAAAGCAAGGATTTTCAAAATTTAAATCCAGTTTACCAGTTGTCCTTTGATACCAGGCTGGCCAGTGCTTCCCTGAGGTCCTGGTGGGCCAGAAGGTCCAGGATGGCCGCCTTGACCTTGTGGACCAAGATGACCCTGTAAATAGTCAGTCATGTTATATGTGACCTCCGTGCATTCACATCATAAATATACATAGTATGTTGTTTAAATTAAATAACTTCACACATACCACTGGTCCTTTGGTACCTGGTCCACCATCTGTACCCATGGGTCCCTTTAAACACAAGTCTTCCAGTTAGATGATCATTTGAGTAGATGTTTAGTAATGTGATAAACTAATGTGACATAATACCATTCAACTGTGAGGATGCTGCCAATCACAGCAGATCAAAAACTTTTCTTCATTAAAAACCTCCTCATGATGTACAGTATGTGATGTGTAAGTATAAGTAAAGCAAGACATTAACCCTGATGCCAACTGGTCCAGCTCTACCCAGATGACCGGTCTCTCCTCTCTGTCCCTGTGGGCCCTCAGGACCCCGGACTCCTGTGGGACCAGGTTGTCCCTTTGGAAAACAATCAAAGTACGGTTAACAGACAGAAATGTGAAAATGATTCGTTTTGTTTTGAATTGTCTTTATATAAGTTTCAAACAACAACAATTAATGGTAACAGTTCATATTATAAAAGATAACAATAAGAGCAAACGAGAATAAATGACTATTTATTGTAAAGTCATAAAAGAGCTCATTAGTATGAGAATATAATGTAGGCGAAGTGTTTTTCTGTACTTGCCTTCATTCCTGGGGTTCCTGGATATCCAGGTGGACCACTGAGACCCAAGGGACCCTGTTAAACAAACAGCGATGAAAATGAGACTTTGATGATAAACAAAAAAAGTCTACAAGCATACTGGTAGTCCACTGATGGGAGATACAGCTGCTTGGTCAAAATCACTGCCTTAAGTGGAGTTTACATGCCCAGTCCCATCAACAAAATATGAGCATTCACATTTAAGAAAAACTATTTACCAAATACTTTCAATAACACACTGCAAGCAGGACCTCCTCTACATGCGAATATATTCTACACTGGTCAAAAATAATGCCATGTTGGTTATTGAAGTGTGATGTAAATACACAACAGTGGTGATGCTGACTTACCATTGGACCAGGTTTTCCAACATTACCAGGTGAGCCACGTTTTCCCTAAAAGATAAATTCAGACATTTCACTTTGACTCATAAACCACTTTGTAAGAGGCCAGTTTTAAACAGCCAACACAAAACTGTATTAGTAACACACAAATACCCGTCAAATTCTAAATTGTTGGATATTAGTGACATTGAAACATTAATATGGTGACAGATGTTTCTGTTGCATAGTCATATAATCCTTACCGCTATACCGCCGGGTCCAGAGCGTCCTCTCTCCCCTGGCATCCCAGCAGGACCCTGTGACACACACAGACCAATAAATTACAGCTGTCCTCCACTCACTGTGCATGTTTAAAGTTAGGAAGTTCCGAGGGTTATTTATAATGGTCTGGATAAAGCCTTGAGGAATTCAAGGAAAGAGCTTAATCAGAAATATGTCAGTGAACTGTAATCCACATACATTGATAAGCATTATAATCTGAATCGGTTACCCCTGGCTACTTATGAGTGTCAGACTTTCTTAACCATCCACTAACTCCATCGACACCTTAAAACAGAAATTTGAAAATATAACTCACCATGGGTCCAGGTCCTCCCATTGGACCAGGGGGCCCTGTAGCACCCTAGAAAACCAGAATAAAACATATTTGTTTAGTTACATTAAGATAACACTACTACATGACAAGATATTTTACAGGCCTTTCAGCAAGGCAGGCAAGTCAAACAGGTATTATTTAACCAATAAACAGTCATCCAATCAATCAGTCAAACAAACTGACTGAAAATACATAGTATAGAAAAATGTATACCTTGGATCCAAGAGCTCCAGTTTCACCTTTTTGGCCAAGTGGTCCACCATGACCCTGTTAGCAAAAGAAAAAAAAAAAGTTAAACTCCACTGCTCCCTTTTGCTGTGAGTGCAGAGCTGAATGCACTGACATGTCCTGACATGGACCGCTGTCCGGCAAAATTAGTAGATTCACTTTTATCTGAAGACTTCTCAGTACTTGGGCAACCATGAATGTTTCTTTTATATTTCAGTAGCACGTCCATGAATGTTTGAGAAACTTCATACTCACTCTGTGACCTTTCAGTCCTGGAGGCCCAGGAGTACCAGGAAAACCTCGGGAACCCTAAAATATGTGACGGAGATCAGCGTTGTCAGTTTTATCTACTCGGGACTCATAAACAAGAAAGACGAGATTACAGCTTCATCTGTGTAGTGACACAGTTTAAGTGCTGCACGTATTGAGGTGGAGAAGCTTACTGCCGATCCAGGGAATCCAACTTCACCACTGTTTCCTGATTTGCCTGCTTCTCCCTGTGTGAGGACATGACATGCACATGTTACAGACGTATTTGACCGCAAAAGGTTTCACTGTAAAAGTGAAATTAATCACACATTAGGTTTTTTCTCTCTAGTAGTGTGATGGTGAAGGAGCGTCTCATCCACGTACTGCACTTGGTACTGTGGAGAAGGTTTAGAGCTGGAGCCTTGTTATACTGTGGTGGGTTTTTGGCTTCTTGTATAAAACACAGGAAAACCATATCTGATCTGACTGGTATACAAAGATAGAGCTACTCCATCCTTAATGTAATCTGAGGTTGTTTGTTAATGTCCATATTTTGTTCCCTATGCTTTTTTCATGACTTTTTTACTTATCAATATGTTTAGAAACACAGAGACCGTTATCAGCTTCCAACATGTGGCCTCTTATTTTCTCTTTCTCACTCATGAAGGAAGGAAAAAGAGAAAAATGCTGTACGACATGTTTAAATAATGTGTCTGGATTTAAGGGAGACTCAACCTTCTGTCAATCAGGGGTGGAAAATAAAGTGGTTTCAGGTCGATTATGGTACGTAATTATAGCAACACTCTAAACTTTGACAGTTCAGATAATGTCCGTGAGCGTATTATCTGTCTCTAACTGTCAAGCGGCTCCAGGATCCTCCACTTGTTATGAATCCAGCCGGGCTTGACAAACTGTGGGAAACACTAATTAATCATTACAGATTTACATTCAGCTGCTCGAGGCTGGAGTCTTTTCTAACTTCACAAGTGTAATGGAAATGTAAGATTGTAATGTAAGACTGACTATTAATAAAAAATCCTGCAGTTTGCTTAAAGTAAGATGGAATATGATTTTGTGACAACAGACAAAGAGCCCAGAGCTGACTTACATCTTCACCTGGTTTCCCCGGTGGACCCTCAGGTCCCCTCTGGCCGGATGGACCCTGAAACACACAGTCAGAGTTTAAACATCCAGGAATCACCTGCCCTCACAGTAAAATCTAAATGTATTCAGGGTAATACAACTGTCAAGGTGACAGGCGTGCTGTTGCGCTTCCAAGCAGAGGGCAACATCATGCAAATCAGTGTATCAATAAGTGTATTAGTTACAGAAAAGTAATGTTATACCATATGTCCTGGATCTCCAACTTCTCCAGGAGGCCCTTGTGGTCCAGATTGACCCTTAGATGAGGGAGGGAAACAATTAAACATTTAACATATGAAAGTAATAAAATGCCACTCTAAGCTTGTTGAGATGTTGTGTACTTACAGGAGAACCATTTGGCCCAGGAGGTCCTCGTGTTCCAGACTCTCCCTAACAAAAAAAAATTTTAAAAATCAAACGATGAAAGAAATGAATGTGCTCTCTGGGGTTTGAGCAACAACATGGAAACATACAGGGAAGTACTGAAATTATTTGTAGTTTCTGAGACGGATGGATTCATTCGGTGGATTCATTTTTAATGGAGAGAGTCTACGAACCAATGATTAAAACAGCTGTCAAAGCACAGACTTTTACTAGTGGTCCATTCCTAACCTGACCAATGTTCACACACACAAAACGCAGTGGGTTGTAACTGTGCTGAAGTCTGACTACAGTGCAGACAGATGCCATAAAAGGATTTTTATGTAAAAGTTTAAATGAAGCTCATTTACTGTAAAACATCACAGAAGTTACCAAAACATTTACGTCTTCACAAGAACTTGCTCAATCTTGTTAATCTTGTAAAACCAGATTATACATCTTCTACTCTTTATAGCCATGCCTCTGCTTCGTGGTGACTCAGTTACACAGATAAAGATTGAAGTCATTGAAGTGTGCCAAAGCAGTGTGGTCGTGTACTTGCTAATAAAAATGTAAAATGCACTTTCTAATTAAAACAAGAGTAAATTTATCCTAATCTGAAGTCAGTAGCTGTCAGGCTATGAAACTCACAACGACATGTTTAATGCTCTTTTTACACCTCAGCAATGAACCAAAATTATTGTCAGTTTTGGGACTGTTCAATCACCTCATGCTTTAAAATGTTTCTCATTTGTAGTTTCCAAAGTTTGATATTACACAGAGTTCATTTGAGGCTAAATATACTTGTAGACCCTGATGCTGCAGCTCTTATAACATTGTTCAAGGACAATGTTTATGCAACATTCAGCCACTTCCTGTATTTGATCCAACATGTCTGCTGAGACAGTGTGTGTGTGTGTGTGTGTGTGTGTGTGTGTGTGTGTGAGTGCGTGTGCGCGTGTGCGTGTGCGTGTGCATGCGGTGGTAAGTTGATCCAAAATTCCAGTGGTTTTATTGCAGCGAGCTACTTCTGGATGAACAACATACAGTATTCATGTTTAAAGGAGAACGCCACTGATTAAACACATCAAGTGTTTTTACTTTCTACTTACTATCATGGCGTGTATCATTCACACAGTGAAAGCTGCATAATGTTGTATATGTAGTATATGTATGTTTCTCTGGAGCTCTAGATTCTGAAACAATAACATCAGGGTATTTTTTTTCAGACTTGTAGAGTATAAATTTATAATAGAAACAACCTGGGGCATTTGTATCATCCTGTATAGGGTATTCATTAGACAGGGATGATCTAACAGAGATCAAAGAAAGACGCATCAAAATGCATCATGGGATATGTAGGATCCAGTGAGTTTTGGAGCTTGACTAGGAACCATTATTTTTATATGTCTCTCTCGAGTCCCCAGACTTTATGAAAGTGCAACACTAAATAGATGGAGTACAACTTTAAATCTAAATCATTATATCCAGTATCAGACCTTAGAGAGAATGTGGTTTGATTAGTGTTTGTCTTCCTCTTTTTGCTTTGACAACTAAAGAATAAAATAACGTTTATTTATACAACCCAAAATTCAAAAATTGTCATTTACAATCTGTACAACATATGACTCCCCGGAGTCTTGTTTAAAAACCTATTAAACAAGTATTGGCAGCACAGTGCACAGATCTATAACACTGTACCTCCAGGCTGTTCTTAATTGCCAGCGTAGCACTGTTCATTCCCAAAGCTAAAAACACTAATTTTCCAATACACAATCAAAGCTCAGATATGTAAATACTGCTTCAGACAGGTTTTATGGATGAGCGGCTTAAGAAGAGGTTTTGCTGACATCCTCTTACCCTTGAGCCACTTAACATCGCTTGGGGTCCGGTTTTTCCATCAAACCCTGAGGCCATCTGAGATTCCAGACCCTGCAGGTGAAGCAGACACACTTCAGATTAGGTTAATTGTGTTTAATCAGTACGTATTTAGCATTTATCAGTGTGGCAAATGGGTTCAAATGCACAGCAAATATGGGTACAAATGATATATAACAAAACACAATACAAGTATGCAAAATGAATTTAATTTGTACCAGTGTGAGCACAAGAAGTCAGTGCAAGTACATGTACAGCTGAGTCAATCTGTCAAGGTAGCAAGTTATTTTTATTTTGTTTCTGCTCAAATATGATTTACATAAAATCTCAAAATGCACAGCGGCTGGGGCTGGCATCATGTAAGCACTCGTCACGGATTACGTCTTCACTAAGTTTAAAGTGTAGTGTAGGCTTCAACACATCCTTTGAGATCATTTGTCTTGTGTTTGCATGTAGGTGTGCGTTATGCGTTTTCCGATATGTGAGAACGCTCCCTGTACAACTCACCCCTGGGTGTGTTGGATGTCCTGGAGGTCCCGGTTCACCTGGCTGACCTGGCACACCGGGCTCTCCATCATAACCCGCAGTACCCCGCAGTCCCTAGAAAGAAGAGAGAGAGAGAGATGCTGATTCACCATTTTATTACTCTGCTCAGCCTGAGACTGATTCATTCATTTTGTGTCTATGGAAGCACTTTGCTTCACTTTCTCGTTGTGTTTATTTATCTTGTGAACTTAAAAACTGAAATATAGACTGGTCAATCAGTCAGTGCTGCTGAGATACTCTGCCCATGATGCAGCTTAATTTCTGTTTGTTTATGAACTATGAGCTGTAAAGTGTGTGCAGGAGGGAAACCGTTGGTTATGGACTAATAAATCACCCTCAAAACGCTGCCCTCAACTGGATTGCAACTCCACCAAGAGGGGCACATTCATTCATCAACCTGCTACATTTCTGCTTGGTAAGCACATTATACATCAACTTTCCACATTACATTATGTTTTGACTGTTAGTCTCTTGCCCTTGACCTGAAAAAATGTTTTTAAACAGCAGTATTTTTTTTTTTTTTTAGTTTGACCACTTTGACTAGTTTGACAGAATAAGGAGTAACAGGGTCGTTCTCATGACCTCAGTAATCAAAGAGACCAGAAGTCATGTGAAATGTTGCATTCAGAGAATCAGCAGAGGTTCAAATAGACTATATGGACATAACTGTTTGTCAAAAATATATTATTTTGCAATATGTTCAAAACATTATACAATGTACATTAATTATATTAATCTGCATATGAAATAGGCTAAGAAACTCAATATATAATATTACTGCTGAAGTGACAGAATTAGACACAAGTTAATGATTGCACTATATTTGAGTTCATAAAGCTCTTGCATCTCTAAAATGATGAATGTATACTTTAACCCACTAAATACTGTTATTGTTTATCACACTCGGTGCTACAATATGTCCTCTAAAAACTCCAGAATAAATATTGAAATGACATCAGGCAAAAAGAGACAGAAGGGTGAAATCACAATCTGATCATCCTACTTTGGCGGTGTAGGGTGTAACTTTAATCTATAATCTACTGCTTTTTTTCTGTGGAGACTTGTGGATGTGACTTACAGGCCTTCCTTTGTTTCCACGTGGTCCTCTGTCTCCTGGGGAGCCGGGAGGTCCCTGTTGTAATTAACAAAAAGCAACAATAAAGATCTGAGAGCGACAACACTGCAATCACGTCACAACAATGTGCTGTATTTTAAATATACTGTGGTGCTTAAAAATGTCACAGTGACTCAGGCGATTGCAGGGCTATTCAGGTTTTGCAGACATCCTTTTAAGGTGAAGTTATGCAGGAGGTAACTGTCCTCTCATGCCATCTAGTGTCAATTCAGGTGGTTGAACATTCACACTGAAACTGCAAGCAACAAAGATGCTCACCATAGGTCCAGGACGGCCTCTAATACCAGTCACCTGCAGGGAAATCATATAAAACACCAGTTAGATCCTGCGTTTAAACCGAGCCTTTCTGGGCTGTGTGAAAAAAAAAAAAGAAGTTTATTTTTAGCAAACACTCACAAGTGGGACATCCCCGGGTTCACCCTTCTGACCCTGAATAAACAGACAGATATGACAAGACCTTTTAAAACTTTTTACATATTACATGGTGGTGATAATATCACTAAGAATGATAAAGCACAAATATCCAAAGTAATTAAACTGCAGCCTACCTTATAGACCCTTCCCCCATCTGTAGGAAAAATCATAAAAGATCACATCATTTCTTCATCCTATCATATCTCCACCATGACTATTTCAGGGATCAGTAGGAAAATCCTAATTAAATCCTCAGTGTGGAAGCTGAGGGTGCTGGGTGCATGCTGAAGAGATTCATTTATCATCATTATGCAGGTCAGACAAGGTAAACAAAGGCAAACTAGTCAATTAACACAATCAATCTCGTGTCACTCAGCTTTAGCACGAGTGCAGCAGCCTGATAATGGGAGCAATTTGCTCATTGTCTCTGACAGATAAATAGATCAGCTCTCACTGACAACCTGTCAAAACTAAAAAACATCTGTCAGGGTCATGATGTCGTTATTATTCTTGATTGGAACTTAATGCTTGTCGTCATTTGAGGCTGTTAAAGTTCGTGTTAAAACAAGGAGTGAGTGTGAATGAATGCGGCCTCCGTCTACAATAGAAATGAAAAGTCAGTCCCTCGCAGAGCAACTGCTCACTCACCAGGAATGGTCGCTCCGCCGCCGCCGCCGCCTCCGCCGCCGCCGCCGGAATCAGACTGACAAACTGGGCAGCACTCGCCGTCGGGGATGTACACCTTCTCACAGTTACTCAGCTCATCGCACTGGATTTCATCGCAGAGCACCTGAGCGTTGTCACAAACACAAATCCGGCACGGCTCTGGCTTCCAGATGTCCCTGTTTGTGTACACCTGGCCATCTACCGTGCAGCTCATGTCATCTCCTGGAACAACACAGAGGCAGGAGGTGAGTCTTAGTTTATCAACTTTGTATCAGTTCAATTAAAAGCAAAAAAAAAAAAAAAAAGAAAGTGAATCTGTGAATCTACAAAAGGTTTGCCAAGCACGAGCGCATCTGTTTTGTTTTTTTTTTAGCGATAATCCTTTTGAGACATAAACTTCTTTTCTGAGATTTCAGGTCAAAATGTACTTTTGGTCAAGTGCTTATAGTCATCAGGTCACAAGGAAGAAAGCACATGTTTAAACGGACAAACAAAAGGCAAACATCAATTTTCTATTAGCCCTATTTTCTGCTGAGGGGGGGCTGTAGTCTGTTCCAACTTGTCCCAACAGCCTCCAGAAATGAAGCTATGTATTTGTCCGTGGAGCAGCTGCCTCATGGGGATCAGTTGGTGAGTTCATAAATATTATGTGTAATTCATTTTAAATGCTAAAACTATGATCTTAGGTCTGTCTCAACTATATGAAACAATCAATCTAAATAAGAATCTTAAAAAAAAAAAAAACATGAAGAAAATGCAATGCCATATACTGCCAAACAACAACATATACTTTCTGTATGCAAACGCACCATATATTTCAGAATGTAATATTCTGCACAGAGACTCAGAGAGAACAGGTCTGGAAAATGCAAGCCTTTGTTGTAGTGAAGTTTCCAGCCGTTAGACATGAGATCATTTCCTCCAGAGGCAGCGTCTCAAAAACTTGACTCATGTTCAAAAGACAAAACCTGCAAACCACCTATGATGAAGCCTCTGTGTCTCCAAGACGTCTCATTAACCACTTGGATTTGAAAGTTGGCTTTATACTTTTATTGTGCGGCTACTGAGCATATCTGAACATTGAATAATGTGGCACATGGTAATTTACACTTGAAGCTGATTATTAACAACTAAATACAATATTTTCTTCACAACAAGCCTAAAGAATATTAATAACTTCTAACGTTCATCTTTATTTTTTTCTTTCCAGAATATATGTTCATGGAAAAAAAAAAGAAGTGAACGCAGAGGGAGGCCCCCAGTGTGCTGCGGGGGGGGGGGGTTCGGCAGCGGTTCTCTGATCTGAGCTCACATCTGTCAGGTCTGCAGAAGCCTTCACCTGTTTCTACTGTAAACAGCAGGTGGCAGCTCTGAGCTTCAGACTGCAGGTAAGTCAGGTTGGGAAGCTACAGGGACCGAGAAGTTAGAGAGAGGAACCTAACAACTGATGAAGGTTAATATAATCATGCATTATCCCAAGAGACGACCCATTAACAACACATTAAGCCACTTAACGTGTGAAACCTGAGAAAACTGCCTTCGTTCTACCTCATTCTACACTGTGGAAGTCAAAGAGCAGCAACAACAGGTAGGAGTGCAGCTCCGCTTATACTGAGGTCTTAAGCAACGAGACTACATGTTGTAACATGACCCAGCTCCAGATTTATATTGATGTTAGACACGCCTGAGAGAGAAAGTAGATAATAATACTTGAGTTGCTTACACTCTATGTGAGTGGAATATGAAAGGAGCTGACTACAACATGCTCATTCCGAGTGGGTCAAAGTTGTCAGTCACAGGAAAGTACTAAATTTACCAAATCACTTTTATTTTGTCCAGCATAACTTTACCCAGCTGTAAAAGAAAAAACTCAAACAAACCTTAAAATGTATGAGAGATGATCACAATCAGAATCTACTATTGACCATGACTTTAGAAATCTGATTCCACTTTTCTGTGGCTCTCAGTGAACTCACACACACACACACACACACATGCATTAAGATGTACAACCAAGACAAATGATATTCATATAGACATTCATTGATACTATGTACGGATCGTGTGATTTGTGCGTAACATTCACATGAACTTTACTGACACTAATGTCTTCCTCTGGCTGTTCAGAGCGTACTCTATGCCCCATTATACTTCTCTCCTACAATAGAGCCTGTGTGGGTTAAAGGCTGATCAGTCTTGAATGTTACTGGCACCAATAGATTTAAACAAGAAAAAGTCTGAAATGCACCATTAACACATGGCATAAACTAAATGTTCTGTCAAAAAATCTCAAACTTGGTAATCAAAGAGTCAACAATATGTACTAAGGTAGAATATTTAGAGGGGTAACAATAATAATTAACAATATACTGTATAAAACACACCGTTTTCTATCATTTACTTCAAAAAGAGTTTCAACTTAGTAGTAGCAAATACCATGGCCATATGGCAGACGTCATTGAGTGACTGATGTTGAACGAACATATGGCGAGGCATTCCACAATAAAACATCAGCCAGTGACACCTGTGCCGTTCATTTCCATATTATCCATAGGTGTTATCTACAGTGATGAAGTCAAGGGCCCCTGAGACGCATCGAGACTCTCGGTACAAGATCAAACAAAGTTAATGTACAGATAGACATAAATTACATTTAAACTTGCCTTAACAAGACATCATCGGGACGCCTGAAACTCCTCTAATTAAAGGAAAGTCAAGGCTTGGATGCTGTACAAATGCACCATGTAATCAGACACTCTTAAACTCATTACATCTAATCTCACAAAAATGGGTGGTTGGGATTTGGGTAAATACCCACAGACGATATTTCTTTTTCCTACCATTTTTCGTTTGTCCATTTTTCTTTCCTGTTTTTCTCTATTTGTCCTAGATCTGACTCCCATTAACATCCGTATGAACACAAAGTCACATTCACCCACACACAGAAGGCTACAACTGTAAATAACCCCTTGACACACAACAGCCAGGATTTAACATAGACTCTTTATTGTCATGCGTCTCTCATCCAGCTGTGTTGGCCGAGGACTACACCTTTTTATCCGTGTATATTTTAGAAGATCAACACTCTAACAACCTGAGGGTGTGCTTTCTCAGTTCAGCCAGCCGCAAATTAATCGACGACACCGAAAACACAACATATTTCTGCAGTGAAGTTTGTTGCCTTTTAACAGCCAGTAACATCCCGCTGTCTCAGTTGTGGCCTTTTAAAATGGAAACCAGTCCTCAACGGAAACGCAAGAGTGCATGAATCAAAGTTTTTGGAAAGAAGACATTTCTTTTACTATAATGATCTGTTTTTGTTTTTTTTTTCCACAAGAAGAAGCTTAGCTGCTCTCTAGAAATACTTTAAGTAGCTAAAACTGACAGAATTTGATTGTTATTGTTGTCCTTAATTTTTTCTTTAGCCTCAAACAAACTGGATTGTCCCATTGCTGGAAGAGTTTAAAGTTAAAATGTGTGTAACTTCAGTCCTTTTCAGAGCTCAGACGTAGCTGGGCAACAATTTTTCAATTCTGTTGGGTTTTGAGAGATTTTCAACACTGTGCGTTTGGAGAGTTTGAAATTTACTGGAAGAGAAGTGTGGTTTTCAGAGGAGTCTTAAAAACCCCACCGCAAGCCTTGAGGAGGAGGGGGGAGGAGGCGGGGGGGGGGACGTTCACTTTTTCCCTCCTCTCAGCTAATTCAATGCAGGTTCCACACTTTTCCACC
>NW_019525242.1:1000638-1005368 GCF_002814215.2 Seriola lalandi dorsalis | reverse complement strand
CCTTTGGTGACTGCTTGATCTGGTTTTTCCACTAGTCAGCTCAGAGGGCAGACAGTTTCCTCTCCTGATTTAAAACATGGAGTCTGGGGCTCTTCAACATGACTCATCTGTCTACTCTGCACCTATCGTTTAGCACAGTCTGTCAGACATCAGCCAGATAACAAAAGAACCTAACTTCCTCTCTGAAGTCGTTCAGAGCTGAACGGTGAGGAAAAAACCTGGGGAAATGGACGGTTGCATTGCCACAAATGTGATGTCGCTGGCAGATGTGAGGAAGCAAAAAAAAAAGAAAAAAGAAAAGAAGCAGATAGTTTATGGATTTTCCTTGGCTAATATGGAAATACTCATAACATACTGTGTTTGGGGAGAATATATTGCAGCCAGAAGTTGAGGGGTTAGAAAATGACCTTATGGAAACAATGAGTCATTTTAAAACTGGATCTCTCATTTCCTTTAGCAAAAAAAGATGTGCAGACCCAGAACTGACAGTCACACTGTCTGATTCTCAGAGAGATAGTGCTCGTTGGATGGTAAGTTTATGGGATCAAACCTCATGTAAAAATTAGTTTCCATTATTCTTTTGAACATCTTCTTCACTGCAGTGAGAGTAACTTGCCCCAAATGACATGGTTAATACCGTGAGGAGTCCAGCCTGATTCCTAGTCCAGATGCAGATGAGTTACAGCTGCCGAGGGGTGGCTCTGCAGCAGCTGCGCTTTCCTGCTCCAAAACCCTCGGTGTCACGGCCAAACATAAATCTTCCCTCTGTAAAGGACCTTTAGCTCAACCTGTGGCTGGTCCACTGATAAAGCTGTCCATAAAAACAGCCGTCCCACAGGCGTCAGTCAAGGCCCTTGCCATGTTAGCCCAAAGCCTGAGGTGTAATAGGTCAAAAACAAGGACGCCCACCTTTTGGCTGACATGTTAACACGGTGTTTTGCTTCAAAGTGAGTCTACACCCTGTGATTATCCCTCACACTCTTAGCTTTTTTTTTTAATCAGGATTTTAATATGTCAAGAAAAAGGCATCCTGTCTGTTCGATATTCTGAAGCGTGGAGGATTTGCAGTATTATGTTGCCAGGACTTGAAATGTAAAAGAACGCCTCTAGTTTGAACATGCTATTCACCTTGGCTTCCACAAACAAAGCTCAGTATCGCGAGGGGAGGGGGGAAGGAGGTTCAGGCCAGGAAAGTTGCAATGAATAAGTAGCTCGCTGATTACATGTCTGGGCTTTTCCATCAACAGACCCCATCTCCAGTGGGCTCTTCCTTTAAAGAGGCAACCACAGTTATGAGCTGTCCTCATCCCATGTTAAGCCATGGGAGGATTGTGGTCCTGCTAAATTACCCCCCCACCCCCACCCCCTCTCGCCTCCATCTATTCTGCTGATGGAAAAGAGCTGGTGACTGCAGCACAAACCTGAATACTAGAGTTGCCCACATAATAATATTTTCTGAGTCTAATTAAATTAGCTGCAGGGGGAACATTGCAGAAAAATTTAGATGTAGCATGTAGCCACACATTATCAGGCATCCCTCACTGTTATTGTCATGAAATATTGTGACAGCAATAACACAAAGTCCTCACAGTTGTACCAATCGAACAGGTTCTTCGTCTTCACGCCGTATGGAAAAATGAAATTTACAGCATGTGAGTTTGCTCATTATGAGCTGAACATGCTGCTCAACAGATGGCAGGCTCTAACATGAATAATTAGCTGTAATTAGATAATTAGAAAACACAAGCTGTTGGAAATGGGAATGTGAGCGACTAAATCAATGTTCCTCACTACAAAATGCCAAAGTTCAAATCCTCTTTGGCTCAACACGAGGCTCTCACCCAAGTCAGGGTCAAAGTTGAAAACCAGGGCAGTCTTTTCCTGGTCCGGCATAGCAGCGCTGCATGAGAAAAACTCTGTGCTGCAGAGTAAAGTAAAGTCCACGCACTGCTTCCACACAGAGCATGTCTTCACGAGGATTATTCTTCTGGTCTCCTTTACATCCAACACCGTGACTTTATGTCCAATAATGACCACATACGTTCATCAGGTTCGTTTTGTTGCAGACGTCTCACTGCAAGAGGCAGTTTTGTTCAGTAACAAACGTAAATTCCATTTTACAGTATCGGTGAGAATGTAAACACTGATGTGTAAACCTGCACAATCCTTTATGTTTCAGCTCTTAACCCTCACTTGAAAAGTGCTCTCACACTCTCTACTCTCTACTGCTAAATCCATCCATACACATGAATTCATACAATACCAACCGATAGACTTAAGATACACATTAAAAATAGAGGGCACATGTTGCAACACTATGAACTAAACCGACACACTCTACAACTATATGAAGCAAGGGAAGTTGTTGTCTTTGTGTTAGTGTGAGTCCGTGACAAAGTGCCTGAATGACTATTTAACTTTACCAGGTGGATCTGTTTGACTTGAAACCAGATCTTACACAAAGTCCTGGTAAACTGTCAAACATGTGGTTTTCATATCCTCTCCTGATGGCTCCAGCGATCATTGATCAAGCTAAATAAAACACACTAACACACTTTACTAAATGTGAACAATGTGCTGCCTCGACTGTCCTTTACTTTGTGAAGTGAACTGGTGCATGTACCTGCAGTAACGCATCAGTCGATACAGACTGTGATCAAACCCACGAAACACTGACCTTTCCTGCTGTTGATACCGACTGTATAACACACAGGTGATGTGAGTGTCACTGCAGAAGGAGAAAATTGCTAAATGCTCCACACACATAATCAGTGTGAAGCAAAATATATTGTTTCACATATACCATCATCATCTAATCATCTAATCTCAGATACATCTGTTAAATAGGTTCATATGAATAAACAACACTACATTCGACCGGTTCATGGAAAAACAGGTATGCGGCAGAGGAAAATAGGTGACGTCAGACATTCCAGTTTACCAGAGCACAGCGTTAACATATACAAGGGGTCGGAGCGCCCCGGTGTTTTACACACAGCCAGATGTGAAAGAATAAACTGTGGACTCGGTACACAGAGGAACTCAGAGGAAAGCTGTTTCCAGCACAATGTGCTCAAACTGCATGATCGAAACACAGAGAGATACAATAAAGGTTTTAGATTTAAAACCACAAATGTCAGTGAAATATGGTCGCTATGGTGCTTGTATTTGTTGTCTTATCTTCTAGATTCTTAGCTTTGATCCACTGATAATTTGTGACTGCAATGTATGAATATGTTTCTAGCAAAATTTCCATAAAATTCTATTAATGCATAAAAAACCTCTGATTACAAGGTTTTAATGAAGCTTCAAGTGTTGGATGAGTCTTTTCCTGGCGAGTCAGGCCTCTTGCTACCAACTCGATGGATGAAAGTTGTCCTGGTTTTCTTTGAGGAATGTGTCAGTTCTGTTTCAACACGGATTATATTATGCGCTGTACACTGTAAATTTACCTGCCTGTCAAGTGATCACTACCATGGAGGGTTTAGGGTTTTAGAAAGTCGTGAGAGAGAGCAGACTGTGTTATACGAGGTTATCAGTAGATGGGTGTAGGTATTAAGGCGGTATTGGTTACCATTTGTAAAATACCAAAAAAAATAGCCTAACTGTAATCTTGTTGCTTGATGTCAGGCAGTGTGGTGCAAAATGTTAAAGGGTCAGTCACAAAAATGAAAAAAACAAAAAGAGATGTCATTTAACCCCTTGGGGTATCAGACGGTTTCAGATCAGAAACTTCAACGTATCTCTAACATCAGAAGCTCCAGAGACAGAAAAACATGTTCAAATGTTCATGCATCCTTCCCACGTCTGTAAAAAACCACAATCTACGTTCACGTAACTTTTCATGTTATTGGCGTGGTGGCACAAATCTCACAGACAGATTGTTTCAAAACTTTAGCAGTCAATGTGACATTATCTGCATGGTTTTCTAGCACTAGATTTAAGTGAGAAAATCTGTTTTTTTGGGTCAACCAACAGTTGAAATCATTAAAACCACTCTGCACTGTTAAACACGCTGAACACATCTGTTCGCCTTTTCGAGCGCAGACCGAAGTGCTGGCACAAAATGTCTCTCTCTCGCTCTGTTATTCTCCCTTGTCTCTGCATCTCACTACAATCACTGTATGTGAGAGTCCATGAACATAATGGCTGATGATTAAGTCGGCTGTATAAACTTAACGTGTTGTGAATCACTTCCTTGGTGCAGACTTGTGGCTTTCTCAAAACCACAGAAGTCCAGCAAATGCAACACAATGCAACCTAAAGTTTGCATTCCGCAACATTTCCAACCATCTTCATGCTGTAAAAGACAAACGATGGAAGACACATGTTCAACCATTATCATGCTTAAGGTGGGGAAGGACTGAGAGTTGTTTTATGAGGCGTCCTGTATTGGTGGTGAGGAGCGACCCTGAAGGCAAGAGAGATTTATTGCCTCCACATTTTGTCTGACCTCAGAGCTACAGCAGTTTAAAGATGCTGCATCCTCTCCTCAAACCAAATGGCTGCCTGAGGCTCCTTTTTTTAAATCCCACGTTTTCTTTCGCATTAGCCTGTGTTTTCTCATATCCTCGTCAAGCTCTCCAATCTTCCATTCCCTCTCCTAATCCCTATCAAAGCACACCATCTCCTTTTGGATTTTACCTTCATGCTGCACTCTTTCTCCCTTTTCTACTCTCCTTACTTATTCTTTTCCTTTCCTACTGTACCTATTTCAAGTGTGTACTTCT
>NW_019525242.1:993264-1000618 GCF_002814215.2 Seriola lalandi dorsalis | reverse complement strand
TCCCCCCCCCCCCCCCCCCTTGATCTTTTTTAGTCTCAGTCTCCATTTTGTTATCCTGAAAGGCTGAGAGAAACGATGCAGCTGTTCGGCCATGACTCCAGCGTACTCTGAATCATATGACCAGCCCCTCAGGCAGAAGATGTTTCCCATAAATATTTACATTTTCAACTGGACTGCATATTGTGAGGCCATAAGCTTGGTATTATTTATATTTACATTAGCTTGTGAGCTTCAGCCAATTCTCTTATCCAGCAAAAAAATGATACATGTATAATACAGCAGGATAAGTTCAATTCAGACTGACATGATTATAAGCAATCAGTGCCACTATGGGACCAATTCCCCTTAAATCAACTGACAACAAAAAACCTTAATCCTATAATCTACAGGTCTGGTTAATCATAGCTCTCAAATTCTTCAGAGTTTAAACCCATTTTTTCATTCATTTAAAAACTCACTGTCATAGAGAATAAAATCGATTACTTGTTCCTCAACGTTTCCCCTTACAAACTCTCTATTACAAGAGGGTTTGAGGGTATAAAAGAAAGTGAGTGAATGCACAATGACACAAACCACTGCGAATGTTTTCCAATGCAGAAAATCGCGTCACGGTCCATCCAAAAACAGCACTGGAAGACTCTTGTTTTACAGTTATGTGACATGATTTACACAAATACAATTTCACAAATGGGTTACAGTCCTGAAAGTCAAACACAAAGCCAGTGTTACAGAGAGGCTTTTGGAAGCAGACACTGAATCTGAAAAGAAAACAATGTCAGCACAGATGTTTAGGCCAAAAAATCCGCAAAATATTTTGAGTTATGCTTGATTTGGCCTACGTCCAGTATCATCTCCAAAATGGAAACCATGACTTAATTCCAGGTGAACTACATTAAGTGTTCTCTTTGTACTTTTCCAGAGACGCAGTGTATATTATTCCTTTAGTTTAGCTAAAACCAGGCAGGATTAGCAGCTTGGGTAGTTTCCAGTGACAGACTCTCTGCAGGTACAAACCACCTGGGACCCTCGTTCATTGTAGAAGACTCATTTAAAGCCAAACGGCACATAGCTCAGCTGGCCAGTAGCCATATTAGCTGTAGTTAATGTTGGCTATAGATAACAGAGCACAGAGAAGAGCCTGGAAGTCCCCACACTGTGGGGGCCCCTTCCCTGTGGAGATATCACTTAGGCTGAGGCCCCGGGGGGACACACCAGAATTTATCACTTTCCCTTTATTGCTAAATGGAGCCTTTGAAGTTTACTGCAGCCTGCATTTTTGTAAAAGCTGGAGACAGATAGAGAGAGGTCACGAGGTCAGAGGGGCAGTGTTTAGCTCAGTGAGGTCACTGCGGCCTGAGGTGGCCACAGGTATCTCTTTTGAAGAGGTTGCATCTGAGAAACTCACTGGGTGAAAAGTTAAATTATCAAAGACATATGACACAGGTGTATATTTTGACATATTATGACATGAAATTGCAAAATATATATTTGCAGTAGTTTACAAACAGGTTCACTATTACATAATTTGTCCACTAGAGAGCACTGACAAATGTATTTTTCAGCTGTAACATGTTCTGTTCAGCACATATCATGGTCACAATTGTTTGTTTATGTGATGTTTTTATTTTAAAAAAGTACTGAGCAAAGATTTTTAAAATCTCAACAACAGAAAACTTTATATATAAGAAAGAAGAAGAAGCTGTACTTAAAGGGATGGTTGCATTGTTTTACTATAGATATACTGCAGTGATGTTGACAGAATTGTGCATGACTGTGCTGTCATTGAACTGAGTTACTGGACTCAGTTGCATAGCTGGTGTTAGAGTGTCATCAGATCTCAGCAAATGACAGTAGTGAATTAAATATTATCATAACCAATGGCAATGAAGTCCAAAGCTAAAAAGAGAAGGTCAACGAAGGAAGAGAGAAGAAAGCTTTCCTTTATCTTCCCTGGAATGATTAAAATGGAGAGTGTTGATATTCAGCCTGTAGTACGCTCATGGTTACTCACCCACACCGAGCTGCTGGTTAGGAGGACGTTTTGCTGCACTTAAGCTTCAGTTTATCACTTTAACACCTCCAGCCTCTAGAGTTTAATTTTGCTGCCATCATTTTATTTCTTTAAGGGTGGATCAACAGAGTGTTAATCCATGGGCTGGGATGCAGCTGTATGTAATTTAGGTGTGCCTCCATATAAATGTCTCCCCAAAAGACATTTTTCATGTATTCTGTAAAAACTGTGTTATAGACAGAGTCTGGGGCGCTTGTTAGTGACTTTAAGAAGGACAAATGAAATGATGAAATGCCGTATTACTTAATACAATTTCATGTTTTGAGGGAAATTATGTCCAAATTTAATTGTGCTTAAATGTTCTTACAAGTAAACTACCTCCCTCTCTGTCCCACACACACTCACGTAGAGACCTACATTTCTCTAATGAGAGAAGTATGAGGGGTATATTCCCACCATGTCCTCGTGACTGTATGACAACAACCAGTGAAGCACTTTTTTACTTGTATCTTGAGAGCCTTCATCGGTGCCAAGTGGTGGATTATTTCTTGGCAGATCTGTAGCAGTTTGTTTGCTCTAACTCCTCCCTTTTCTTAGTAACAGTTGCATACTTTATTCAACATGTCATAAACAGCTGTGTGAGTCTTCAAAATGTCTTCCCAAAGGGCAGAAAATGGCTCTAATCTTAGTTTTCTTGAGCTAACAAATGGCCAGCTGACCTAATTTTTGATAAAAGTTAGAAAAAGTGAAAGGACATTTTGCAAAGTTAACATGTCTACACTGAATGCAGAGCGCCATCATTGTTGGCAGCGGTGCATGTTTCTTTTATTTTGTGCACAATGGGTGCATTAAAAAAGGCAAAAGACAAACATTTCTAGTTATAATATAAAAAAAAAAGATTTAAAAAAAGCAAACCTTGTTTTGATCTCATGTCTGTCTTATCGTGAGCATGAATCATTAACAATAACCAGAGCTGAAACACGTGCTCTTCCAGAGGAAATTCCAATTTGACATGACTTCCTGTGCAGGAGTTAGACCAGTCTGTTGCGATGTACACAGAGGCATTTGCCCTTGTTGACATGCACCAAACAATCCTCCGGGTTTCCTTCACATTGCCTCTTCTTCCATCCCTTCACATTCTCACTGTTTAGCTTTAGCTCTGATCCTCTGTCCCTGCCTTGACTCCTCTCTGTCCTCCTCCTTTCTCTTACATCCCCTGTTCTTTCCACTCTCATCTGCAACTGTGCCAGTGCGTTCTCTTGATGAGATGAATTTCTTTCTCCTTTCCAGTCTTATCCCATATTTAAAGTTAAGGCCAGGCCACATCAGTCAAACACTGACAAACAAGAAGGAGAAGAAGATGAAATACAAATCAACACTCAGAGCTTGTAGAGCTCTAATTTAGCTCAGGTAAATAAATACTGGCGTGATGCACAACACAGATCAAGCAGTGTAAAACTCAGGTATTTGCTGGTGTGGCTGATTAACTGAAGCCTTAGTGAAAATGTCTATACACCAAAGCAATTACAAGGTTATTCTGCCAGATACTGTTTCTTTAGGCAAACCTACGAGTCTTTGCTTTAATTCTGAAGTATATTTACAAAAATGCAAAGTACTACCATTACATGCTACTCATATGGATATAATTTTAAATCTGGTAAACTGTAAATTACAAAGCCAGCATTTGGATTTGTTGCTTTGCTGACCGAAATGTCTCTAACTCTCCGCAGTGTCATGTAAACAACAAAGCTTGAGCAGCGAGGACGCTTGCGAAGACTGGTGAGTAAGTGCTGGCTGACAATTTGAAGTCAAACTAAATCATCTCGTATTTAACGTTAGCTTTGCCAGTTTAAGTCATTCTCAATAACTCCGGCTCTTCGGGACACTTCTTTGCAGCAGCAGTGAAATCATCGAGGTTAAATGGTAGCCATGAGTCACCGGCTACAAGCAGACATTTCCACATATCGTCGGTCTGGCTCAATGTGAGAAGTGTCTGTTTGGGAACACTGACTGGACACTGCAGCCAGTGGGTAAGGGGCAGCACAGACTCACATTGTGTTGAAAGAATGCACCCTTCTTTTTACTGAATGACTGACTTCCCTACTGGAAATGTTTTAACTCCATCACAGAGAAACCTCACTGAGCAATGCCATTTTGATGTAACAGACGATGATCTAATGAAAAAGAACCCTGCAGCCAAAGATTGATCTTTTGATCACATTTGATTTCCTCTGTGGTTCACAGGAACCTCCAACCTGACGCTGCTTCCAGATAGTACAAATATCCTTGCACACAATATGAATGTGATTGTAGATGACATTTCGAGAAACATCATACCCTCTGCTGAGACCTGGCAGTGTTGCATAGAGAGGAGTCCAAGCACTATGTGCGTTGGATCTCTCCTAAGCCCGATATTTTCCCCTCTGAACATGAGCCTCTTGGTGAATATCCATGTTTGTACTATGGAAGACTGTTGTACATTCATTACGTATTGATTCATTCTGCATTAACACCTTATTCCATTGATGTGGTGTAGAAATATTAAACACATAAGACCAGGCGTACAAGTCTTAAAAGGAATTCCAACTTACTGGGTCCAAGTCAGTCAAGGCGTCCATCACACACATTCAGCATGAAGTAAAAGAAATCCACTGTTTATTTTCTTTGTTCCTGTAACTAAGCCCCAAACTTTAAAGTAATCATTAGTGCGAGAACATGTCGTTTAATATTATTGCATTTAACAGACTGCAGTAATGTAATTCCGGCTGGTGGAGGACCACCTGGATTCAAAAAGCACCTCTGGGCACTTTACCCCACTTATATGAGGCATTTCACCGTTAAGTCAATCAGCTGTCCAACAAGTTGTTAAGGGCCTAAACATATCTCAGGCCACATTACTAACCCTTGTCACCCACCGTCACCCATGTAGCTCCACTTGTACACGCTCAGAAGTTGTAATATACATAACATGGCTACAACGTAGAATTTAGGCTGGACCACAGCGTGTAATTATGGCCGACAGTCACCATTTTGTGGCATTTACACAAGTAAGCATGGTGTTTGAGAATCTGACCGACAATATCATCCCATGCTTAAGAATTTATGAGTTAATGTTGCCTTCAGAAGGTGACATCTAAAAAATATGGGTGTTAAATGCCATTAAATTTAAGGCAAAGTATTCTCCCACTGTATTTTAATGTCTTCCAAAAGCATAGCTCTAAATCATACTCACATTTCCTATATTCCTAGCTTTTAATTACTGACAATTTACATAATTTGAAAATTTACTCAACAGCAATTGTAATCTAATTTACTGAGTCATTACCTGTCAGAAAGCACTTCACCACAGAGAGGGAGAGGTTCCCAGTTGGGACATAACTTCTCATAAAATTGGAGGATTTAAAGCAATTACAGCACCTCTGAAATTGTGAGCAGGGAAGAGACAGAGAACATGTTGGAGGGGAGTGCCATATTACACTAAGACCTGCCAACCTACAGAAGATAAGCTCCAGAGGGCAAAAGTCCTCCTGATCTCCTGTAAAAACTACAACCAGCTGTATAAACAGCCAGTGTTCAGGCAGACTTCACTGTGACTAGCCATGGCTGAAGTATCAACATGACCGTCGGGTTTGTTTCTCTGCCGTTTAGGAATGGATAATATTACTTTTTAATTGTGTGCTTACATTGGCTGACAATTAACAATAATTACTTTTTATTGAACGATTTAAAGGGATATTCCAACACTTTAGTTTGCCTTTCTATAAAGTTAGAGAACTGACAAGTGACAGAGCAAGGAAAGAAGGGTCGAAACTGAAGTAGCAGAGGATGAGATATCCTTTAGGCCTTAGTAATGGTCAAGCTAGAAAACACTGGATCCTACATTTCCCATAATGCAACTGAATAGCATCTTTCTTTAGATCCTCCCTACCTGGCCAATGCTGATTGCTTTAAAACTCTAAATCTCCAGGTTGTAAAAGAGACTTAAAAAATTAAAAATGTAATTTTTTTTTTTAAAAGTCTTGATCATGATGACATCATCAGGGTTGTGTTTTTTCAAACTTAAGAAAGCTCCTCCAAGATCCTGTCTAACTGATGGTACCCATATAGGGTTAGGATCTGAATTAGGGAAAAATCATAACAGATGAATAGTTCCTAAGTTAATGTTTCTATCCTAACTGTAGTTAGGAGAAGTGTATCACACAAGCTTCCTCACTTCCCAAAATCTTTAATAAACTCTCCTAACTTTAGGATTAACCATGAAGCTGTCCTAACTTTCACTTTTCCACCACTTAGCAAACTTATTCATGTGTTGTGGTTTGGTGACAAAACGCTAATTATTTGTACATTTCAATGAGGAATCGAATGGGTTACAAAAATACCCGAGCGAGATGAGATAAGAAAAGTAGCATCGGTCGCTAGGTAACAAACATCAAAGTTGATAAATGATGTTGGATTGAGTATTTAGGATTTCCTAACCTGAGATAAGTTGGATGAAGTAAGAATAAGGATAGGATTCCTGAAGTTAGTTAGGATTTGCTTCTGTAATTCCGATTTGGGAATTATACATTATTCTTATATCCTTCCTTCCTTAACTTAGGACTCAAGGTAGGAAGTTTCTGTAATACAGCCCCAGATCCACAGGGACACTTTCACAGGCTGAGTAGCTATTCCTTACAAGTAAATTGAACCTTACGTGCCCCTTAAATGTTGAACTTTTTTCTCTACATTGGTGGGAAAAAGTATAAACTCTTGTGCCTGTGAATCACCTGTGTATCAACTGAAATTAGTTTTATTTATTCGATTATAACACGTCACGTGCAAATTTACTGGCCGACCTCTTGCTCTGTTAATAGTATGAGAAGCAGCGCTGGCACATTTTTAATCAGAATGAAATGAAGACAATTAGAGTGTTTGGAAAACCCTGCCCATTCTGTGTTTATGTCCTGACCTGTCATCCTCCCACATGGACAAGTTGAGGATCACAGGGGAGACTGGTGAGTAAGTGCCAATCAAGCACCAGGAAACCTTACAGGAGGAGCCATAATTGCACGGCTTTTGAACAAATAGTTACTTTAACTTGAACCTGCAGAGGTGTTCAGTGCAAAGATAAGAGAGATTACACGCTCTCAGGCTGCTTGGGCAAACCGTGAGCCAATAAGCACCACATCTATCCATGCTCGAGTCCCCCTAAAGCAATGTTGACACGTCATGTCTTACAGTACATCAGTAGTTTCACGTCCTCCCCTTCCAACTCTCTCTAAAGCTAAGACTTTTCTTTATATTTTCCATATACTGCCAAAGCGAGTATTTTAACATCTGGAAGTCATCCCCCCACCCCAGCCC
>NW_019525242.1:977581-993244 GCF_002814215.2 Seriola lalandi dorsalis | reverse complement strand
GCAATAATTTGGTTTATAAGTAGTTCCCATGAAGCCGTCCTCACAGGCACAAGCTGCATTAAAAATCTATCAGCTCTGCCACCAAGACATCGCAGGTTCAGTGCCACAAACACTACACATCAGATAACTGATAAAGTGTCCCTCAAACCAGAGACAATGTACAATCTTGTGAACCCGACCCCCCTTAACTCTGGAAGAAAAGAGGCGTGTAATCAAGTCATAGCTCAAAAATGCAGCATGTGTTTCTAATCAAAGCCGTCTGTGGACCTGGTTGAATTCACATGTTTGGCTGTTGCAGCTTTGGTAGAAAACAGCCCATTTGTTGCGATGTCAGTGATGTGGCAACAACAACTGGAACCAATTTAGAGGACAAAGTGACCTAATGTAGGTTTGTTGATTTGAAATACCAGATTTTTTGCTCCCAGCATGTGAGTTTCTCTCAGTGAGGGAAAAGTTGATTTGTTGGTTCTTGGCTGTGATGACCGTCAAAAACCTGGTGGTGATGAGACGAATGTGACTCCGCTTAGAAACTAAAGAAAGACCGAGTGTTGAGCCTCTTTGATGTAACGCTCTAAGTGGCATCTTTGAAGATATTTTACAGCTATGTCAGTGTCTGGGAGGAGTAATGTTCAAAATCTCTCAAACATAGACACACACACACACACACACACATGGAGGCATGACTCTCTGGCTAAACTCTGGGCACACACTCTTGTTTTTTTGTTATTGGAGTCAGTGATCTACTGCTGCTTTTTTTTTTTTCCTTTTTCCGTGTTCACATCCCTAAACCTTACTCCAAATATTATTAGAACACTTCTAATATAGGTCGTAGGTTTTTCTATGAGGGCTGTACTGTATTTTTATCCCGGTAATCTATGCTGGCGTCACCATTTCCAATTGTGAGCTTTAAGTCTGCTCCTTGATCTGATTTGCCAACTTATGTTCTTCTGCAAGCAAACTTTCCGCACATGTGCAGGCATATGACTTTCATCTAGAGCTGTATAACTGCACTGATGAAAGTTTTCAACATTTGCTTTAAACATGTTTTCAGTCTTAAGTCTTCAAGCACCATATTTGAAAGTCAAAGTCAGGTCCCTCAGAAATCTTTCCAATAATTTCAGTGTCCTTTTGCTGACTTCTTTTTATTTTCTGAACAGACTGAAAAATAGTTTTCTGAGAGTCTGGGTCTGCTTACAATTATGTTCTTTCATCAACATTCAGCCTGACTGAGTTTACAATTTTCCAAATAAAAGTTCCAATTAAATGGGTAACACTGGTAATCAGAGCTGTGGTCATGCACAATATCGCACTTCAAGTCAGTGTTTCTCACACTGTGCGTGCTTCAAGTTTTACTTCATCTTTCAAATGAGCCTAAAGCTCTTCCTGCCCCACCAGGTTGGTCAGCATCGCACATCTATTCACGCAGCTATGCAAATGCCTAGAAAACTGCACATCAGAAATCCACACAAATGCAAATGGTCATCATGTGGAACAGGCCTTGCATCGCCCCCTCACACACAAGTACATTGTCTCAAAAAACGCTGGTGAACCACATTTTCCCTTACTCCGCAAAAAACCATGAACTTTCCACTGTTTTTATTTGGTCGAAATGCAATCACCTCACCCACCACTGTTCCATGGAAAGAAGCCTGCAAGATCACTGTGCTGTTTCACATGAACAAATATGGACAGAGACAGTTCCCCGACAAGGGCGGAGAAGCTGACTGAAACAGAGCCTCTCACAACTTGTGCACTAATTAAGACAAACATAAATGAATTCATACTCGTTTTCCCTGCTCATGTCACAGTAGCGCAAAGCAACAGAGGTTGGTAAAGTTGTTACCACAGTTCGAGAAAATGTTTTGGGCCCTGTGCTGCTTTCACCACAGGGTGGCGCTCTATCTGGCACCGCACTATCACACAACTGTCTCTGCTTTGTGTGAAACTGAACTTAAAGAGTTAATCCAGCTCCTTCCCTTTAATGATATAATGAAAGAAAAAGTTCAACTATCCAGGAATGAAAGATTGAAAGAAAACAAAGAAAACAAACAACACTGTCTGCACTGCACTGCTCAACACCAAACTCCATCAGGGGCCCATCAACTGATCTTTCCAGCGCCCGGCGAGGGCCATGACATCATATGTAGAGACAACACAGCCCCTGTGACGACACACGAGATCAAACACGCACACGGCTGAAAAAAACCAAAAAAAAACGGGGGAAGCACAGTTCAAGTAAAACAAGAGCACTCAGGTGTTCCAGCTCTGGGTGTTGCCAGCTGAAGACATCAGCAGCCCCACAGTCTCAGTGACTCAGAGAATCCAACAGCATCTCTGCTTCTCATGTCTCCTCACATCTGCCTTGAATTAACATGCAGTCTGTGTTCCCTCAGAGGCACGTGAGCTCTGGTGCTGAAATTCTTTTTGCAGATGTACAATGTAGTCTGAAGAGAGGGGGAAAAAACGGTTGTGGTAACACTTAATGAATGTTCCAAAGTGCTGGAGTGGTGCTGGAGTAATGCAAAACCGCAAAGGTGCTCATTTCCCTCCGCTGCACATTTTCAGTGCCTGAGGGTGACATCACTTGCAATCACTGACAGATGTCCACAGGACTGTTTCCTGACATACAGGGCTCATTTGCCAATTGCAGATAATCCACACTAGAGCTACTCAACATCTATTTTAAATCTTCTCTAAGCTGCACAGACTCTTCAATGTCCAAGTCTCAATCATCTCCACCAGAGATGCAACTTTTCATGTTCCATGCTGTTTTTTACATATCCATCAGTAAACAGTGTTAACAAAGGCAATAAAAGGAAATAAGTCGTCATGTACAAGGAGAATTTACTTTGGCAAAGCAAAACTAACACATAATGTAAGAAACTAACAGTATCTGACAAATCTGTCTTATCTACAATAACTTCTCCCTTAATCAAAAGCACACTGTCGTAAATTACTTTCAACCACTGGGAAAAAAAAAGAACTGGACTAAACCCAGCTTCTGCTTCAGAGCTTGAACAAGCACAAATAAAAAAAAGTCAAAGGTAACGTTTGAAGGTCAGCCAACTTCACACATTATAACCAACAGCAATTAGGTGTTAAAATAAACAGCAGAGGGGTTCACTTACCACTGGTTCCATCTTGACATGTAACAATCAAAACCTGAGCTACGGAGACCACCAGAAAAAGGAAAGTCCTTAAATGCACAAAGCTCATCATGTCTATAAGAAAGACATGAGACTTCCTTGTGTGCAAAGGGGAAAAAAAGGGGTGAAAAGAAAAAAAAATGCTCAGGTTATCACTGCACCACCATGAATACAGGAGTGCCTCTCCTTGTAAGCAGCAAGCAGACCCAGCCCAGACTGCGTGAGTGCTTTTTCGTGTAGTTACAGCTTTAAATGAGAAGAATGCTGGCGAGCCTAATTTTCCTCCCCCTTTTGTCAGCCCTCTCCCATAACCATCCTCTCACAGGCTTTTGTGGCTGTGGGAGAACTACACCCATGTTCACAAGTTCTCATACTTTCCAGTGATTCTTTCTGTGAGTGGAGCTGTCTCAAAATCTAATCGTCTTAAATCTGAACCACCAGAAAAGAGATGCCAGTGAACTGATAAGGAAAAACGACTTTGCTAGTTTCAAGATGTCACTGATTTTTTTTTTGCCTCTCTTCAGAGGTGGTTGCTAAGGAAGATCATAAAAGAGCTGTTTTATTGTAGTCTGTGGGACACCAAACAAGAGACGGAGTGAACTGAGAATCCCACTTTACAGGGCAATTAAAAGTAAGAATAGAGTTTTATAACTCTTTTCTTTACTGATGAATTGAAATTGAAGTGAAAAAAATTGGAGCACACAAGATTGCTTGTCGACTTGTTTGCTTATAAAATCAGGTATCTCTTTAATTAGACTGTCCTGAGTAAAAAGAAAAGTGCAGAACTGTGTGTGACAGTCACTTTGGGTGGTCATGGTTGTAGGTGGTCATTCCCAGAGTGTAAATTTAGAGAGAAATCTGAGGTCAACACCTCTTGACTTATAGTGAGAACATGGAATCCGCCCACAGAGCCAGTTCAAGTTTTACATCTGATCAGAGTGCAACATTAAACTAAGAATAATACAAACTGTTGGATTTTTCAATATATATAATTTCAGTGTGTAGCACCAATCAGGTTTTTTTTAAATCCTTAATCTTGACCCTAACCTACAGGGACATACTGAAGAGACAACTTTCAACAACGCCTAATATCTTTCTGTCACTGCTGGCAATGTACATGTCATGTAAACCCTGCATACATCTAATGTGTAGCTTGTATACAGACCCGGCCGGTTTATATACAAGCTAGCTAGTTTGAATATGAGCCCTAGACAGATACATATTTGACCATGTGTCAGGGACTACTTGGAATGATGAGCTAGTCTTTTTTCCTCCCTAAAGACATTGAGGAATCTGTTGTGGTTCAGCTGTGTAAGTCACTGAAATGGCTCGTAAAGGAGGGAATGATTCATTTGTGGGAAAATTAGAGACATAGGAGGAAAAAAATAACAGTGGAGAGACTCAGCAGTTAAAGTGAATCTTGGATACAAACATGTGATTGATAATAACAATTTAACTGAAATCACCTTTATCTACACTCAACTAATTAAACTGACACTGAATTTTGCCCCACACGACTAACCCTGAACTGTATGACAGGAAACAGCTGTGCCATGTTCACAAGGTGCTAAAAGCATCAGGTGATCGGCTTTCCATCAGACAAGAGTGTGTGAGTGAGTCCGTGTGTGTGTGTGTGTGTGTGTAGACAGGATGGGGGGGGGGTTCGAGAGACTAGAGCAGAGCTAATGAGAAAGACAGCTGTTTCAGTGTTGGCCCTGCCCACAAACCAGGTCGGCCAATTCAGAGTCCCTCAGCTACAGGACTCACAAGAAGCATCAGTTGTATTTTCTCTGAAAACTGAAGACTACAGGAAACATCGGGGCACTGCTAACACTGCCTGCTGCCGCCTGTTTGCCAAAGATTTTGTCATTGTAGAGAACTGTTGCCAAAGGGAGTGTAGGTGCTCTGGGACTCAGTTTGTGTAAACCATGGTTTGTCCCCGAGGGTCTGAATACAAGATAACTTTGCAACTGATTTGTTAGAGATAACTTAACTCTGCTTTCAGAGTCAGTGTGCCTCACTACTTGCACTTACTGTGTGGGCCTTCACATTTATTTAAAGTTTAAGTATTTACAGTTTAACTTTCCAGCTGGGCAGTGTTGGTTTTAGCAAACATTAATCAAAGTAAGTAGTAAAGTTGTTGAGGACTATTTCCAGCTGCGGATGAATACACATTTGGTTGCATAGTAAGTATTTACGGCAGCAGGATGGTGTATGAAAGACCGACTCAAAATAAACTACATATTTGTGTTAATGACAGAACATGTCGTCCTCTGTGGCAGAGAGGAACAAATATATAGCTATTGGATGGTAGGATCAATACATTGTTGGTTTTGGTCTTTTCATGGAATTTATTTACAGCTACAGCATTTACAACTGCGTACACAAAGTACCTTAATGCAGATTTGAACACTAATGGAGTACAACAAGGATACTCAATGCATCAGATTTACCAACTGACCAACTGGCCTCTACTATCAGAACAAAACAAAAAAGTGCTAATATTACTTATAACTCAACAAGCGCTCCAACCTTAACAACCATATTGGTCATTTGTTCCAACCCTCTGATACGACCCATAGGTGTGTCTCATCAAATAGCGCAGGCGTACTGGACTTTGCTTCTAATGGTTACAATGATAAATTGTTGGTGATAATTGGTGACAATGATCTCTACTACTGTGGAATGAAAGGCTGCTTTATGGCATGGCTCCCTTTGCTTGGATTTCTTCCTGTATTAAGATTGCATGAACAGGGAACATGATATTGGTTTTGCAGGAATTTGAGGAAGATTTCCCTCGGGCATGTGTGTATTTTTAAAATAATATTAAGCCACTGTTCCTCCTGAAGATTGTGTTCTGTTTTTGCCTTATTCCCAAGGCAAATTTAGCTCTGCCACTATGCAGATGACTTTGTGTTCAGGAAACTGATGTCACTGTATCAAATCCTTTTATGTTTGTCGCTACAACACTGTATATTGTACATTCATTGCGCTAAACAGCAGAGGGTATGAAGGTTTGGTTCATTTCTGAAACTTACTTAACTGCAAAGTTAATCGTAGATACTTAAGAAAATAAAAAGAAATTCATAATATGAGGACTTTGCACACACAGTGTACATCTACTTCTTAGGTGATCCCTTAATCTGTCCGACAGACAGCAGATCACTCTACAGTCCTGGTTTCCTTTTACATAAAGGCACAGAGTCATGAACAAATGTCAGGTACTATCATTATCCTGTCATCACTAATAGTAATATAAAAAAGAGAAGGATTATTACAATTCAGATTTGAGGGGTTTTGGAGATTATTATCCAACTCTGCTTCCTGCCTTAATACTTGAGACCTTCCTTGACTGCACTGTGAAATAGTACTCTCCTTTGTTTTAATCAGGCTGAATGAAAGGCTGCAGGCTGGAACAGGCTGCAGGGTATCAGGTCAGGGTTATAAATAGTGTGGCCAGAATGGAGACTAGGCATTGATAAGATCCATTTCCTTCAGGTACCGTACAACTAGCTAAGACAGCAGCAGAGAACCTAATCCAGCAGTAGCTGCACAGCAGCTGCCCAAAGACAGTCCAAAAAAAACAAACAAACAAAAAAAAACAGTAGCATTTGATTTGTTGACAACATTTCCACCATAAATTGATGCCAAAAACACTGTAGCATCCAGTCTGCCTTGAACAAGTTTTCCACAGCTAAATTTATGTTAATTTATGTTATTATGTTAGCGTTACCACAAGAAAGGTTGTTAACTTTACCTACGGTACAGCTGCAGCTTCTGAGCTTCAACCACTAATCGACACCAGCAACTAGCTAAATAGGCTTTTGTCACAGCTTGTCATAGCAGGAATATCACAGGTGTTACTAATGAACGACATTAACGACGGCTGTGTAATATTCAAGTATTCCAGTAAGGCATGGCAGCGTGACAGTGAGACAGGTACCACGGCTACTAAATAGGATTCCTCCATCAATACCTGACAATTAATTTAAATCCACTATATTGTATCTAAGATATAAGAATTCTTCCTAGTGTTGAACAAATGGTAAACACAAATTGTGGATTACCACTAACAAAGCAAAAAATACATTTTGGCTGTAATACAGAAGTGTATTTCCTTTCCTGTGTGTGCTTTTTCACTTGCTTGTAAATCTGTCTTGGTATAGTGAAAGTCAGAGCTGTGTTGAGGGGGACTTCACTTCAAACTGAGGCATAACCTGACACCAGCTATAGTGAAGGTAAACATGTTTTTCTCCGTCCAGATGTATCTCTTCATGTCCAGTCCGACTAGTGCTGAGGGGAGGCTCCCGTAGCCAAGCTCTCAGCTTGAAATTCATATGATCCTTTATTGAGTCCAAAATATATTCAAGGTAAAATACACAATATGATTGATAGATTTTGATATAACGCATATAATTGTTTTCTTCAGGATACTTGATCTTGACAGTTACAAGATATCAGAAGGAGTGGCTACACAGCTTTTATACTGTATATTTGCTTTTATGTATGGATTCATTCACATGCAGTTTCTGCAATAAGCACATATTTAATAGCCACCAGACATCAAACACATTTTTCCTACTTGTGGGCTCTGTGTGCAGTATTTCTTCAGAGACTGGTAGCAAATAGATATCTGGCATCCCACAAGAGCTATTGCATAGAAACTGCTGCTCATCCATTACAATAGACAAGATTTATTGTTCATTAGACTGTGAGATGAAACACTGATAGTGCTTTCTATCGGTTACACTTCTGTGAGTCATTGGTCCCAAACAAAATCCATGCAGACAAGATTTAGACATCACAACTTATGTTGTTCTTGGTATGAGTCCAGGTTGGGGTTTGTAATGCACTGTATCGGGTGTGCAGCATTTCAAGAAGGCAGAATTTGATTTTGATCCAAGGATATTGTTTTGATAAGGCTTCTGTAGGAGGAAGTAGTTAACAGAAACTCTGCTATGGGACATCATCCTCCATTTCACTCCATCGTCTCCTCCCAGAGTAATAAACTCCTCCTATTAAGATTTCCTCATTTCATTGCATTGTGGAGGTCTGTCTGCAGAGTAAGATGGTATCCAATCACTGCCAACCAAAGCCCTAAGTTCTATAATTGTGCCTAAACTGCATCACAGCATACGTCACACATTCTCCTCCTCTAATATGATGTTCATTTGTCCCTGTAGCTGAATTTGATGACTGTAGCAGTTACTACACCAATGCTGAATAAGCATTTCACCAGTTCAGTTACCAAAAAACACTTTAAATATTTGAAGCACAATGAGGCCAAGCTCTTAAAAAGAAAGTTGTTTTGAAATGTTTTTTTGTCTCTGGGCTACATGTTTTTCTGCAAAAAGACAAACCTTGCAATGACGGTACAATCTGTGCTCCCTTTACATACATCGTAGGTGCACATGGACCTGACGGTATTGACAGACATACTGTAGGGGGCCTCTTACATACAATCCCAAATAACCTTAGCTTTGGACTTAACCAGGGAATGGAAATAATTAGCAGTGTCTAAGTCACCAGGGCTACGCCTGCCAAAACATTGCAATAAACAGACTCTGTAGCCAGAGCTCTCACACACCACCAGAAAGCTCAACCTTCCTCATAAAATAGTTGTCCATTACCAAGAACCAGCATCATTTCCACCTAGGATTTTCAAAGATCCCATTTTAATCCACAAGATGGACTTCCTCTTACTCCTGTTGCTGTCTTGTAAACTGAGCTATTGGATTGGACAGGAAGAATGTCGGAGCAGATGGAACGCACATGGTGCCTATTGTAAAATGCAGACCTCCATGTTGTATCTGAGAATACATGATCCTGTCAGACACCACTGCACTATGATAATCATATAAATAATAACTAATTATATAGCACTCTGCTTCACAGTTTATCATACAACAAAATAAAAGTAGGAATAAAAGAGCATAAAAAAGAAGAATTAATAGAAACCGTAAAACTAATGAAAATAATAGACATAAAAGACATTCATAAAGTGACGTTTTAAGGGAGATTTAAAAGTAAACACTGGGGGAGCCCTGGTGGTCAACGGATAGGTGCTGACCATCAACCCTGTAGCCAGGCAATATGGCTACTCTGCAAACTCTCCCCTCATCCCTCATTATGTTCAATGCCAAGGTTTTACATTTACATTTACTGATTTGGGAAACGCTTTTATCCAAAGCGACTTACAAGTGAGGGACAACCCTAAAGCTTCAGTGCAGTAGGAAACCTTTGTGTAAGTACAGGTGGAAGATCAGGTGAAGAAGTCCACCAAGAGTGCATAGTAAGTGCCAGTTAGGAATGTTAGGGTGTTAGGAGAGGAGGTGCACTCTGAAGGGATGAGTCTTAAAGAGATTCTTGAAGACAGAGAGACGCCCCTCCTCTGATAGCGTTCAGTAGCTTGTTTCACCATCAGGGAACCTCAGACAAGAACAGTCTGGACTGTGATTGCTGTGTGTGCAGGGATGGCAATACCAGATGACATTCCTTGAAGGAACGCAGTGGTTGAGAAGGAGCATAAGGCTGTGGGGCTAATCATGGTTTTTTGGTTTATTTGTCCAATGCCACTGTCCATTATGGAAAAATTCCTTGGGATACTGAGCTGCCACTAGTATGCCTCATCAGAACCGGTTGTCAGATGGTCAAATAGCTGCTGAAACGTCCTTCCTCCATGCCCTCTCGACTTTGAAATTGGGGGAGGGGTTTATGCCCAACAATTTCTGTAAGTTTCCAAAACTGTCAATCCAGCATTCACACCCAGATTGGTCAGCTGTGTGGAGGTGAGAAAGGATCCAGGGTTCTTGCTCTCGTTTTTCATTTTTCCATATTTAAACTATATCGCACCTCCCCCCTCTCTATGATGAGAAGTTTTCCACACCTCCTTCAAGTGTGCCTGTTTGGAACAGCTGAACACTTTTGGTTACTGAAGTGGTTGGGCGACACATTGTAGGACCCAGTTCTATAACCCAACCCTAACATCTCCAGGTTGTGTCCGGCCAGGGACCTTTGTTGCATATTATTCATCATCTCTCTCTTCATCTCTCTTCTGCTGGCTGTCTAATAAAGGTGTAAAATGTCCTATAAGTAATTATATAACAAAGTAAACCACTGAATTGGGTATTCTTATTGATTCAGGCAGACTGCTCCAGAGTCTGGAAGCTCTGACTACTTATGCATGATTGCCCTGTGAGTGTTTGGGAAGTTCAAAGAGGAACTTATTGGCAGACTTATGGGTACATTCCAGAGTGCAATGAGTGCGAAATGTAGGTTGGAGCTGAGCCATTAACCACTATATATGTGATTGGAAAAATCAACTTGAAATTCAGCTGGAAACCTGTTAATCCTTGGCCTTTGATAAGAGCCTGGCTGCTGGGTTTTGGGACATTTGTAAACAGGGGTGTTTTTCATTTAATGCCAGAGTAAACAGAGCTGGGGCAGTTGCAGAGGGATGAGATAAATACATGAAATATCTTTTTGTTGTTTGTAAAACAGAGGAAAGATGTAATTGTGGATACCTCTGACCTTGAGGTTTGTATTTTCTTCTGATTCAGAAGGTGCCAGATTTGCATAAAATCACATAAAACTTGTAGGACTGAAAGTGAAACTCCTGAAAGAGCAGAGTGGACAGGCAGAACGTTATGACAGAATCCTCCCAGGCAATGTAAGCTGTGAGTGGACTTCCTACAGCGGAAAAATCTCCCCTGTGCTATCTCCTACTTGCACTTCAACAACCCTCCCTCCACACGAAACTAAGCCCGAGTCTCTGCCTGCCAAGGCTGTGATGACTTTCCCCTCTTCCTAACATGTAGTTTCACGATCCTGGCTCATCTGCTAAAGTCATCTCGCCCCAACCCCCTCCCCCTCCTAACCCAGAAGACATTTGAGGCCAATAAAACAGAGATAATAACAAGAGACAACTTGAAACAAGAAAATCTGATTTTCTTAACAGAGAGAAATGCACATCCAAGGTACAAAATGTCCAACACAAACAAACATTTTCAATGTTGAGATGTTTTTAGTTTTTTTTTCTTTTCGTTATAAATCTGCCTTGGAGAAACTACAGCCATGGGCCTGTCTGCAGAAATGATATAATATCTTTGTTGTAATCTCTATCAAGCGGATTGGGACATATTCTCTGTTTTCAAGCAGAATAAATGAGCTACAATAGCTTAGTAAATAATGTGTTACTAAATTTGTATTATACTCTCATTTTAAAACAATATGAACCTTTGCATTGGGGCTTTTAATATGAATTTTTCCAATTTGTCCTCCTCCCCTCTTTCAGCCTCAACAATTACTTGTAAAGTCTTGCAATTGAGGATTAAACTGTTCTCACCTTAATTAGCTTCTTTGATCATGTAATCCAAGAGTCATCTGGTCGGCAGGGGTATGTTGTTTTAAGCACGAAGCACATTTCCGTCAAGTATGAGTGAAGGAAAGTTTGTAACCTACTCCAGGGGCCCTCCTTGATGCCCACATGTGAACACCGTATGCTGCAGTGACCCCAGGGTCAACTTCCTTTACCCCAAAGAGAAATGAATTGTTTCCTCCGTCTTCCTGCTGAACTCTTGATGCGAGGGCACAGCATCCTGAGGAAAACAGGCCAAAGCAATGAAGTGAATCACCAATTACTGCATCTGCACTTCATTCTGTCAGTTAAATATAATACAGGAAATGAATTATGGTCCTGAATGATCTCCTAGTTTCACAAAAAGTTAAATATCGTTTAAAAAGTTATGTTATTTCATGCAATATATATTCACTTATTAAAATCATCACGATGTCCTGTCATGACATTAGAATAAAGCTGAAGCTGATGTTTCTGGGCCACTTCAGGACAGCAGAATTAGCCATGACATCCATATGGTGAATGTGTTACTGGACACATCCAGCAGACATGGAGCAACATTAACATGGAGCCAGGTTTAGCTTGGTTTTTGCTCTCCACCAACTGAAAATGCTGTCTCTTTAGCTGCTAAATGTTTTTCCTTTTCTAACCCTAAATCTCAACTGATTTTTTTGGCCAACTCTAGCAGTGGATCAAGCTTACATTGATAACCTATCACCTTATTAGAATTCTGTTGACAGACGTGTTTGCAAAGAGGTGCCTTTTTATACATCAAGCCGTCACAGAGCAGCGTTGCCATTCACATGTGTTTCTGGCCACTGGATGAACTTAAGTCCCTATGCATTCTCCTTTTAACTTGTTTTAATCTGCCCCAACCCCCATTAAATCAGTTTGCCTGAAAGCAATGAGTTAAAGAAAGCTTTAAGAGAGTGGGCAGCATTGTTTATATCCTTCTTGTAGATTTACTCCCCCTCCGAAGTTGCTGAACAAGCCAAGTGCATGTGTCTATTTAACCTTTCACTGCCCATGTCTCTCTGATAACAATGGTGCTGACTTCGTAGTGGTGATGAATGTTCCTAAATAGACTGTCGATGAGCTATCAGAACAAGTCGCCACAAACCTCTCGAACAGAACGTCCGACAGGAATGTCGGGTGACAAATGAGGAAACGAAGCCAAAACACAACAGTCATCAGTCACAGTCCCAGACTAGCTCCTCCGTGCAGGCGGATAACAGGCAATCTGGGGAAGGGATTTCCTCAGTTATGTGGGAGGACTAAAATGTGAAGTAAGCAGAAGATCTCATTTAAGGCAAAACATAAATTCACTTCAGCAGAGAGTATTATGGAAAAAACCATCCATTCCCCAGTATGCATCAGTCTGTCCCTTGATGTGCTCTAGATCATTAATGCAACCACATCTTTTTGATGTTGCATTGAGAGATAATGAAAAAACCTGACGTCATGACCTGATTGTCTTCAAAGTGAATGAGGATAACTATTTTCTAAATGTGAAAAGGTGATTTTGGCAGTATGTTTTAGTTGGCTCTGACTAAAACCTGATAAAGTCACACACAGTAGTTACACGTAATTCCTTTCTTCCTACAAATGTAAATCTTCTTATTCTGTTAAAACTAGCTTCAAACAGGATGGGAGGTTGCACTGATCCTGAATGGCTTCAGCTATTCTTTAAATTAGCAGGAACAACCAGAGAACTGGAAGAGCAAACGAGCAGTATAACGGTTTTCAGAGTGGCCTGATGCCTAACCACATGTACATTTGGTTTTACATGGTTGTGGGGAAATGATTTGCACCTTGTGGAAAATGTGAGGAGGACTGAGGCGAATGAGCATGAGTCATTGGCCAGCTATCTTTGAGGGGGATGGAAGTCCTGCCTTTGAGTGCCGGACTCAGACATTTGTTTACTTTCCAGACAGAGGAGTTGAGAGGCACAAGAAGGGGAAAATGGTGGGCAGAAATGCAACTTAACACATTTCACTGTTACAAGTGACGTTTTTGATACAACATTCTTACCATAAATGAGCTTGTAGAAATGATTTCAGACATTGCAGGGTTCGGCTGTGTGTATGTGATTATCACCTGGTTTGGTTCACGCTGGCTTCAGCTGCAGATGTTTCCCTAATGGATGATATTAACTAGCAGAAATTAAAGTAAATAGTTCAGTTGCGAATGAGGGCGAAACACATGACCAAAATTTACATAACCGTCAATTTCTCATTTATCACAAAATTATGATGTGGGTCATCTCTCAGAGGGGTTTCAATTTTTTCAAACAGTGGTTTGCCGCTGTGGATCGAGTTCCCATGAGATCATGGCGAGTCAGAGGATCTCAGTGTCTGAAAGAGAGGCAGGATGCAGCTGACTGGGAAATTATGACTACTGCTCAATAGCTTATCCAAATCTTTGGTGGGATGTGTGGACTGCCACTGGGATCAGACATTAAGGAGCTTCACTAGAACGTTGCACGCGACAAATGGTAAACGTGTAGTTTTCATGTGATTCGTAAAATTTTAGTCTTGACTATAAACTGTGTTTTAAAGTGTCAGTCCCAACGAGAATGAGCAGTTGGCCTGTCTATTGAGGGGGATTTGTGATATGTTTGTTTGATTGTTATGAGTCTGACACCAATCCTTGGTCTCCCTCTCAGCTCCACCCAAGTATCCCCCCTTTTCCAAATCTGGATTCTGCTTAACGTTTAATCATGTAACTGATGCTTCACTTCAAGTTTTCAAAATTGTGATTTTTTTTTTAATAAGGAAACAATAAATGATTAAACTACATAGTTATTTTTCAGCAATGATAGCAGTGTGTTCGATCGGTTTGTCGGTCTGTCAGTTGCCATGAAGTTTTGTACAGACATTCATCCCCAGAGGATGGAGCCTGCTGACTCTGGTGATCACCTGACTTTACTTTTAGCACCACCAGCAACCATCAATTGCTGGGGGTGGAGGAACAATTCCCATGACTTTTGTTTATCACTACCATGAGGAGGACATTTTTTTTCCAGAGTGAAATGTTTCGACATCTATTGGATTGATTACCAAAAAATTTGGTGCGGACAGTCAGACTCCCCTCAATATATCCTCCTGACTTTGTTGACTTTTCATCTAGCAACACTATGAGGTTGACATTTTTGCTTTTGAGTGAAACACTTTGACAATTAGTTGAAGGGATGTTGTGATGTTTGCTACAGATGTTCAAGGTCCCGAGACGATATGTTCCCATTAGTTTAGTTTTGCTCTTACTTTTCATCTCAACTCAACTTTATTTATTTATAGAGCACTTTAAATACAGCCAAAGCTGATACAAAGTGCTGTACATAATAACATAAAAACATAAAAACAATTATAAAATAGCAAATAAAAAACAATAAAAGCAATATCCTAAAGGAGTTATTAAATCGAAAAAACAACTGGACTTGATTATTTGTCAAGTCAAATCAAGTCCAGTTGTTTTTTCGATTTAATAACTCCTTTAGGATACTATGACCTGGACAAATGAGAATATGCACAGGCTGAATAAAAGCAATAAAACAAATGCTGTCTCATGCTGGATCAAAAGCCAAGGAATAAAAGTAGGTTTTTAGACGGGTTTTAAAAATGCTAGCGCCAAGATTAATTTTTCCACCACCAAATACCTGCAAAATGAATGGCACTCCCAGCAGCCTTAGCTGTACTATGATTGTGTTTAGTGCTAATTAGCAAATACGAGCATACTAACATTGTCACTTTGAGCATGTTGCTGTTAGCACCCTGATGTTGGCATTTAGCTGTAAGCACCACTGTGCCTTACTACTAACTGCTAGCATAGCTGTAGACTCTTAGTTATGTTACAGTGGTAAGAAAGAAAAAAACATTACGACCCTTTGGAACCCTCTGGTTTTTGCCTTAATTGGTCATAAAATGTGATCTGATTTTCATCTCAGTCACAAGTATAGAAAAACACAATCTAATAATTCACAAATGATAACAATCTTCCCCGTCCTTATTGAACCCATTCACAATCCTGGTGGGAAAAGTAAGTGAACGCTTGGATTTTATAACCCCATTAACCTCAAACCAGCTCTTCCAGTAGCTGCTGATCAGACCTGGTCAATGTTCAGGAGGAATTTTGGAGCTCCTTCAGCTAAGACATAGCGTCAGG
>NW_019525242.1:976642-977531 GCF_002814215.2 Seriola lalandi dorsalis | reverse complement strand
GGGGTGTGAATTCCTTTGTCCAGTGGAGCAAAGAAACATTTGGTCTATTGAATGACTGAGTCCCAACAATAACATAAAAACATAAAAACAATTATAAAATAGCAAATAAAAAACAATAAAAGCAATATCCTAAAGGAGTTATTAAATCGAAAAAACAACTGGACTTGATTATTTGTCAAGTCAAATCAAGTCCAGTTGTTTTTTCGATTTAATAACTCCTTTAGGATACTATGACCTGGACAAATGAGAATATGCACAGGCTGAATAAAAGCAATAAAACAAATGCTGTCTCATGCTGGATCAAAAGCCAAGGAATAAAAGTAGGTTTTTAGACGGGTTTTAAAAATGCTAGCGCCAAGATTAATTTTTCCACCACCAAATACCTGCAAAATGAATGGCACTCCCAGCAGCCTTAGCTGTACTATGATTGTGTTTAGTGCTAATTAGCAAATACGAGCATACTAACATTGTCACTTTGAGCATGTTGCTGTTAGCACCCTGATGTTGGCATTTAGCTGTAAGCACCACTGTGCCTTACTACTAACTGCTAGCATAGCTGTAGACTCTTAGTTATGTTACAGTGGTAAGAAAGAAAAAAACATTACGACCCTTTGGAACCCTCTGGTTTTTGCCTTAATTGGTCATAAAATGTGATCTGATTTTCATCTCAGTCACAAGTATAGAAAAACACAATCTAATAATTCACAAATGATAACAATCTTCCCCGTCCTTATTGAACCCATTCACAATCCTGGTGGGAAAAGTAAGTGAACGCTTGGATTTTATAACCCCATTAACCTCAAACCAGCTCTTCCAGTAGCTGCTGATCAGACCTGGTCAATGTTCAGGAGGAATTTTGGAGCTCCTTCAGCTAAGACATAGCGTCAGG
>NW_019525242.1:955793-976355 GCF_002814215.2 Seriola lalandi dorsalis | reverse complement strand
ATCAACAAAACTTTTTCCCAGTAGTGTTGTGAAGTGTCAATCTGCTCTCTGGCAAGTTTCAGCTGAGTGGTGATGGGTTTTTTTTTTGGGAGAGCAGCAGCTTCCTCTGTTGGTGTCCTGCCACGGACATCATGCTCCATACAAACATGCACCATGATCTGTGTATGGTCGACTCATGTTAACCAGCTTCAGTGATTCCTTTAAGCCTTTAGCTGTTACTCTGAGGTTCTTTTTTACGTTGATCGTTTTGTGTTGTAACCCTCTCAGCTTTCTGCAAATGAACAATTCTTGATTGTGAGCTCTTTTTTTTTGTGAGGCATAGTTCACATCAGCAGCAACAACGCCTCCAATCTGGTTGACTCCAGATTTGCTAACTCTTGACTGCAATTATCTTTAGTTGATGGCATTAGCTGAGTGGTTCACTTTATCCAATCTACACTGAGAATATTTTAATGATGGAGTCAGTATGGACAAGAACAATACAATGAATTGTGTTTTTAATTGTGTGTGTTTGTTATTGTCACTGGTGCAGGTAATTCCAAACTCTTCACTTACTTTTTCTTTCCATATGATAACACTTTAACAACTATAATTTAATACATATTACTGACCTGCTAGTGATGGATGGCAAAGATATTCATGATCATATGAGGATGATTTCCACTGATTGAGATCTGACCTTTCCTCCAACATATCTTGGGGACTACTTGCTGGATTTCCATGAAATCTAATGTGGATTTTCATGATCCACAGAGACTTAATAATAGTATTTTTCATGACCTCCCAAACTTTCCTCTTGCAAAATTTCCACTCCAGTTTAAGAAATATCAGAAGCTAAATCAGAAATTTCACAGACTTAACTTCTCCAGCCAAAGTATCGCACTAAAAGAATTTCAAATGGAACAGGACTGAACTTGAGTGTTTGTCAGCGCAGCAGAGGCTTTATATAGGCTTAAAGCACTTTGCATGGCCTCAGGGTTTGCAGCACAGTTGTCAAACTGTTTGGAAACTGGCAGGCAACTCGGCTGTTTGCTGTATGTGCGCTGATGTTTGATGGGGGCCTTAGACTTGACTTGAAGAGAAGAAGAAATACTTGAGTTCATACTTCTGAGCTTAATCTGACACACTATGTCCCAGAGGCATTGAGACGTTAGCCATGCAGCGAGAGCTTAAACAATGAGAGACGGGAAGGTACCAGCAGATTAGGGAAAGTCTGTGACTTCACTTTGCAACAAAGCACTTCTTCAGATCATCGTTTTCAGGTTACGAAGCACTCATATGATTATACAACATCTGGTTCAGCAGTGTTGATCAAGCTGTTGAAATATCCTCAAGCCAGTATAGAAAATCTCTGTAAAATAAACTAATGACCAGATTGAAATTTCAAAAAATACAATGTTTTAAAAATCCCATATTTTACGCTTTTTGTATGTTTTATTTTAAGTTTTGATATCTAAAATAAAATATATTTGTGGTTTTAAGAACCCGAATCCGTCTCAATGTAGTTTTACATCTCCTCTCTCAGGCTTCTCTCTGGAGCTCTAGTAACAACAGGTCAGTGAGCCAATCAGAAGAGAGGAGGCTCTGAGCCTCTTTTCTGATTGGCTGTTTAATGAGTTATCTAATACAAATATAGCAGATTTCAGGTAAACACTTTGGTAAACCAAATCCTGCAAGGTTAGATGGTGGGTCAGGGTGGGCAGTGCTTGGGGCATGGCTGAGAGTGGTAACTGATTCATTGTGACATCACAAAGTTTCATTTTAAGGCTTAGTTTCTGAATACAGACATCTACCTTAATACTGTATGGGACCTTTAAGCATATCATTAGCAGACATGTCATGCTATAGCAGTACATAAACAGTAGGCTACTTTATTGTACTTTGTGCATTTTTTTTATTTTGATTATCTTTATTTTTGCTGCACTATTTTTCCAGAGTAATTTGTTGTATACATTTCATGTCTGTTAATCCAAGAATCACCTGCCTGACTTCCTGGGGTTCCATTTTTTTCTGGTTCAGAATACAAGACTCTAGAGATGGCAAGCAAGGACGTGGGGTCAAACTGTGTCTGTGAGATAACTGTGAGATAAAGAGTTGACAACAGCATGCAGGTTAAGGATAGAGTAAAAGTGAAGGAACACTTAGTTAGATTCAACCCAGGGTTTTTCATGAGTTCATCACCCACATCTGTATCGGTACTATCTTATCAATCCATCCATTTTTTAAAAAAAATATGCTGCAGTGGCTCTGCTAAAAAAAAAGTAGCCCAGATGACTCTTCTCGGCTACTTCTACTAGCTCCTCCTCCGTCTAATCAGATGCCATAATCTCACTTTTTTTCAATGTGAAGGAGGAGCGGCTCTACATCCGGCTCCCTCTGGACGTCACAGCTCCTCACCCCGTTCCTACACCCTGCAAAGGAAATTTATTTTGGTTGCTTCTGTATGTGATCTCATTCTATTGGTCACTACCACAGTTAGATTTGACTCCAATCCTGAAACAAACACTCACCACAAAAAAATGTATGGAAACATCCAGTGAAACTTCTTAAATCACTCCTGCATCGCATCTTTCATATTAATCTACTCCATTGATCTCAATGAGTTCAGTCTGTTCCAAAGACTCTTCTCCATAACTAAAGCCACGTATCACACACTATTGCTTCCTTATTGCCTCTAACTCAAAAACTCTTTCATGAGTGTTGTAAGTGATTTATTGGGAAAGGTTTATTTAAGATATAAAAAGATTTACACAGAGCAGAAAGGAGCAGAGAAGGAGTTTTTTAGTGGACATTTTAGTTCTTTCTTTTTCATGACAGTGGGTTGCCAGTAAAATCCAAGCTAACTACAGCTGTTGTCCTCCACAAACGAACAAGCTTCCAGCCTCTCCTAAGCATCAACTAAATTTTTCTGTATTCCAGTCTTCCTAAAATACTAGGAAGTACTAGTAGAAAGATTAGTATTGTCCTCCTCCTTAGTCAGTCTCATGTCTGCCATCCACTTACTGAGAGAGACTTGGTTTTGGAGATGTGCCGCCTCTGGTGACACAGCATGATGCCCTTTGATGCAGAATTACAGCAAAGTTCCTAATCATAAAAAAAAAGAAAACACATCCCTGACACATTAAATAGTGGGACCCACCCTTAACCACCAGCACTGGTTTTTACATGATCATACATTCCATTTCATCTCAGCAATACGAGCTACTTGAACCTTTCACTTCCATTTCAAACCAACTATTGCACAGAGCACTGGTCCAATTAGGAGAATTTGGTGTAATAGCGAAAGTAGTATTCATCCAAGCCCATGTGACCACAAGATGGGGAGCAATTCTGCATACGGAGGCAGAAACCATGCGGGCCTCAGAGAGCTGGGGTAATCTTGAGCCTCTCTCCTTACAATGCACTGAGGACGAGGTCAAATGAACCCCATAGTCCCAGGGAATGAGAATATGGGACACTGTATTGAAGTGTAATAAGAATAACACCTCTGGCTACAGCTTTTTATTTAATTACAACCCTCCTCCATCACTTTTAGTGGTTGCATGGAAGAAAGAGATAGTGCTGCACATTTTTTGCTGTAAGCTATATACAATCTATTGACATGAAATGAAATAAATGAAAATAAGAGAGTGTGATTTTCACTGAATCCAAGACAGAGAGAAGCAAAGGAAAGAAACTGGAGCCTATTTTCTTGCAAGAAAGTTATAATCCACAACACAGGGATAATCACTAGGTATAAAACAAATGCATGTACTCCGGTGATGTCACGCTTTTATTAGGATGGTGTGTGAGCCCTTTCTTTCCACAGCCGAGAGGGGAAAAAAAATTCATGGCCCTCATATTCCAGTTGCTTCTACAGATGGGTAAACCACCCCTGTGTGTCTGGTGAGTGGGGGTCTCCTCCAGCCCAAACTGGAATGTACCAGAGTAATTTATCACTCTGAGGTCTGTGAGTCAAGAGGAAAGAAGAAGGATCATTCTCTGAGGAAAAAAAGAAGTGTGGTTTAGGAAATTTGTGTGTAGCATTTCACAATAAAAGTTTTTAAAGATACTATTGTATAACAAAAATGCCATCAAAATAAAAGGCAACAAGTCTTACTTATCTACGTATCAACAAGAGAAAACTAAATGGAAACTTGAAACTACTTTTCAGCCACAGCCTCTTAGTAAATCATGGCTTTAAAAGACAGCAAGATACTCCGAATAGTGGCGGTACAAAAGTTATCACTTCAGCGCTTGACTCCTGTAACAACAGTATCTGTTTGCCTTAAAATGTTCTTCGCAGCATGCCTGCTGCATGCCTGTGCAGACACCCCTTAATGTATACAGAGGCCTTAAAGCAGAATGACTCTCCTTCGCTGCAGAGCTGAGTGATGGAGAAGGAAAGCTAACCTCAGGCAGGTACTGTTACAAATAGCTGATGGGTGAGTAATGACAGCTCTTCAAAAAGTTATTTATTCAACCGTGTCGGCTGGCAGTTGGTACAGGTATGGAGCATTCGCAGCGCTGCTCGACCCTGATCCGTGTGTCTCTTGTCAACTTTTTTTTTTCTTTTAACTGTGAGGCACTGATGATGTGTTGAGTTTCCTTGCCAATAATTCATGGCGTACACCTTCCTCATCTTGTAGTGACTTGTAAAGCTACAAAAGAGAGAGAGTTGTTTTATCTTGTATGCAGATAAATTAGATTTATACTTAGACTTAGACTTATTTCTCCTGAAGTGAACTATTTTCTATGCCAGTATTACTGGCCATAGTGTATTACCCTCAGTGTCTTTTTGTTATGATGCCAACATATGAATTGTTGCTTTGTTGTAGTCTGATATGAGTTCTGCTGCAGTGAGTTAATACTAAAGTCAGTTTGCACGTGTTGTGATTTGGCCACCTTGTCTATCAACATGCAGACTGCACGCACCAATACACATGCACAATACATGTATATGAATACATATGCGCATTTACATACATGTGTTCATGCGCAACATAAAAAAGCCCCTGTGCAAATACAAGTCTTATCCTCTACAGCTCCACTGTCATTACACGCTCATGTTACGCAGCCAACCATTGTTCAAACCCACAGAACTTTATTATTCCCACAGTGTCCAAAGATATCAAATATGTCTGGCTGGATGTTGGGGAACTGTGCATAAAATGATGCACAAGACATGACGAATATATTTCCATTTGATGAAATGGTGCAGCCATAGAAGAAAAACATGGAGTCTAGACTTGAATATTCTACTCAGTATAAACACTGCACTGCTTCGATGAAGAGCTAGAACCAGGTGATAAAGAATACATACGTGATACTCTCAGACATCATTAAAGCTACAGTACCTGGGAATGAAAAGAAACTGGATGTTAGAGTGATAGTTCAGGTTATGTGATGTGGGGTTGTCCGAGGTAGTTATCTATAGTTAGTGTGTTACCCTAAAGTTATGTCACATGTCTACGCTAAAACGTTAACATAGCTGACAAAAGGTGTTTGAGGAGCAGACTCTTAATTTGGACAAATAAGATAAGGTCCAATATATAAAATGGCTATATGTTTATATAAGAATCACAACTAATCAGTACTACGTTTGGTGCACTGTGGCTCAATTCAGCAATTACAAAACCAACAACTGTTGGTCCAGTTTGCTTCTTCACACTTGTTTGATATGTGCACCTCATTATATCTGAGGGCAGCCTTTCCTTTTAGATGTCCACTGTTCCTTTTATACCATATACCATTAATCTGAGAGTATCTGCCTTTTTCTCTCTGGGCATGTACAGTAAGTATTACATGTTGCCATTCCTTCAAAATGTACACTGGGAGTTTTCCTTTCTTCCAGGATGTGTCATATTTCAGTATTTCATTTGATCCCTTTACAGGCACTGTGGGCTTCAAATTCATATGCTTCCTTTTTATTTTCTTTCTCCGTTCAACATACAGGAGCCGGGTTGTGTTACAGCCTTCTTATAGTCTGCCAGTCATAATGCTATACCTCTTGTTGTTTGGTTCTGTCTCAGTTCTTTGCTATCTTGCTATACCATCAGTTTTTTCGATGCAGATCATACTTAAACTCATGTACTCATTTTTTTTTAACCAATTTTTTAAACGTATTTTGAGTTTTGAAAAAAATATTCATAAGTCTCACACCCAGGGAAGGAACAGAGAAGAAGGAAGCCCCCCCCCCCCATCTGAGACGAATGCTCGACGATGACCTCAGTGCTCAGATCTGTTCACCACATTAGACTGGAAAGGCTGAGTTAATTACGCTTGCTTCCTGGAGGTACAACGCAGGCTGGGGGGTTGAACTCCCCCAGTCCGGTGAAGGTTGAATCATTTTGCCGCCTATAAAGTCGTGGTTAACTGCTGTGTCACATTCCCAGGAGTGGGTGTGGGTACAAAGGTACAGTGGACACACATGTTGCAGTATTACAGTGGCACGGTGCTGCTGGAGGGTTACAGTGGGATGTGTGCTGCGTGTGTAGGGTGTGATATAAAGTTCGGGAGCTGGCAGCAGTGCATAGCTGCACTTCCAGCATTTTAACCTCAGAGCAGCATCGTATGCCTTCCCTTCTGTCCCCCGTTTTTCCTAGTTTTTGAAAGTTTTCTCTAAATTCTATTTTCTTTTCTTATTTTTATTTTCAGTACTAGCACATTCACATAACCAGTGTTGGGACGGTTCTGTTAATGTGATAGTACTGAAAATACTTTTGAAATGCAATAGGATGCAGAGTACTAAGTACCCTGTTAAAAATGTAAGTAAGTAATGTAACTGTTTCATCAAAGTAATGCAACCTATAACATTTGATTACTTGTCAGTACCATTAATTTAGTCTGCTGGTGCCCTGTAGGAATTTCATAACCTAAGGACCTCTCCAAGATCATATCTAATGAAAACACAATGCTCAGTTTAGTTAGTGGGTGTTATTAGATGTCACACCAGTGGCGTGCCATCAGGGCAAGTAAAGGCCTGACCATTCAGTTATTCATTCATTCAAAGCCATACCGCTTGTCCTTTTAGGATACCGCTTATTTTAGGATCTCTAGGGGCCTGGAGCCAATCCCAGGTGACAATCAAACAACCATTTACGCTCACATTCACACCTACGGACAATCTAGAGTCACCAAATAACCTGCATGTCTTTGGATTGTGAGAGGAAGCTGGACTACCTGGAGAGAACCCGCACAGAACATACAAACTCCACGCAGAAAGACCCCAGCTGGCTAGCAGATTCAAACTCAGAACCTTCTTGCTGTGAGGCAACGGTGCTAATCACTGCTCCACCGTTTCGCCTTATAGTGCTTGACCAGTTAAAGCTAAAGACAGACATCAAGATAGACATTTCAACAAAACCTAATGGTGCGATATCTCTCCTTATATCTGATCTCATAAAGGATCTGATGTTGCCTGTTTGTATCCACCATGTAATTTACCGTCCAGCTCTGGCAGCAGCACACTATTGTTTCTGGAAGCTAGCTCGACTATCAGCTGTTGTAATTATCATTTCTGTCATTTTCGTGGTTGAGACTGTGTCCTGTCGGCGAAAGCTGGAGCTTGTCGATCAGGGAGGGGAGCAACATTTTTTGGACATTTGTGCATGTGCATTGAGGACGGGTGATTAGCTATAGGCAGAGTGAGCTTGTCAAGCTATCCTTGACTCAGCCTCTACTGTTCTGAGGTCAGTTATGGTATTGCAGATTGCAGATGTGTATGGAAACTAAACTTTCTCAGCAAGAAAATTACGTCAACTGTGGTTGTTGTTGGTTGTTCAGCTCTGCTTGCCTATCTGTAAAAGTTACCACATGCCACTGTGTCACACCTGTCTGCCTATCGCCATATTGTCAAAGGAAGATGTTCCTGCTCGGCCAAAAGATACAAAGCAACAAAATCAATGTTTTATTCTACATATCAGCTTTTTACCAAAAAGAATATGTCAGGATGTAACCCCTCAGTAAACACCAACATTTTGATTAGTAACTGTCATTTCTCAGTATCTGTAACGTATTGTAATTATAATATGAATACTATATTTATTTTGTAATTTAATCACCTAATCCTGCTAAATTATTACTCCCCAGCACAGCACAATACAAGTTGTCAAACAGCCTGGTAATTGAACTCCTTGTTCAGCCTTGTTTAGCCAGAGCACATATATGAGTCGTGCCACAGCGTGCACAATAACATTTAGGGAGAGGTGAGGGGTTTTGGGGGGGTGGGGTGGGGTGGGGGGTGGGGGGGTGTTGTTTGACACTGTTTACACAGTTCCACTCAGGCAGCAGGCCATGTTTTCTTCTATGTGGATGTGTCTGGGTTTGTGTTTACGCAGGAGTTAGCATTTATACTGACATCCCAATAAAGACTGTCAAAATCCAGCAGACGGCTTGATGTATGGCTCACATGTGGGCAGAAAGTTGCACTTTAAAGTGGCATCCAGCATTTCTCATCAGTGTCCCCTACAATTTGGGTTCACCCATAAAATACACAGAGGTCAACAAATGTTTCTTTCAAAGTCTGGACTGACTTGAAGAGATACTTTAAAGATACAATGTGCACATTAAAGAGCCAGATAAATTTTGGGTGGATTTTCACTGTTCGGCCCAAAATCAGGTCAAATTTAACACAGAAGCTATAGGTTATCAGGCAAGCTAAGAGAAAAGTTTTTTATTTTGTTTATTCATCACCAAGCATTTGTTAAAATGAAAAAAAACAATTTAATTCAATTCAATTATTAAATTTTCCCAATCCTTTATTATATTTCTAAGCCTCTTCAGCGAGCCAAAGTAAAACCAGACCATCAGGGTTCTTTTCTAGAAGTGACAATACAGCATTAAAAATCCCACTGACATTTGTAACCATGCCATGTCAGGTAGCTAGCACCATTTAGATTAGAACGTTAGTTTTTATTGTTGTTATTTCAGACATTCATGGATTTAACATCACAGCTCAACAAAAGAGGCAAGTCCATGAGTAAGTCAAGGGGTCGCAGCTGGTTCAGACCATAGACTATACAACGATCAATGTACCCTTCCTGTCCTCACACATAGGTTTATGAAGAGCAATTGTGAAGCTCAGAGTGAGCTGTCCCACCATCGCCATCTTGGCAGGGCCTCTACGTAACCCCTGGCTTATCCAAAAATGGGCAAAGAGGTGGAGTGTTAGCGACTATATAAACGTTAGCTATCTTGTCATGTGGTCAATGTGTTTCATTTTCAGCAGTGGTACTGTACTGTGGATTGGATCTTTGTCCTTACAAAAAGGCAATATCATCTTTATGGGATCGAACACTGATCTGAGATCAGGTACTGGACTGGTACTGGACTGTTGCTAAGTAACACATAAACAACCTGACCTGCAGAGTACACACAAGCTTGCTTGTGCGCTGAAGTATCCAGGCTTCTTCCCTCCATCCTCTTCTGACCATACATCATTTAACTTGAATGTTATTTATGGAAATATTTTCATCTTTGCAAAGTTTGCTACAATCTAAGACAGATAACGACCGTTAATGTAACGCTGATTAATGGTTAATAGATACAATCAAATCAATTTTATTGGTTTTAACTGGTCAGGCTTGCTTTGATGGCTGATTTTAGGTATTTGTGTTGGTGCTCTGGGTCATTTTTGGCATTAACAACAACATCTTTTTAAAGCAGTTCAGTTTTTTCACTCTTTCAGTTTAGTGTGGGAGAAAGTTAATGTTGCAACAAAAAAGAAACAAACTGAGGAAATAAGAATTATATGCATTGTTTTATGACTTCTTAGGTTTCACATGGTCTTAAATAGCTTTGGTAATAGCTTAGATATACAATTCAACAGGGAACTCAGTTGTTCTGTTGTTACACCCTTTGGGTCTTTGTGGGAGCTGAGGCAACACAGATGTTGTTTGCTGAGTCGTACATGGAGTTAAAGTTCTTCTACTGTTCTACTCCCTGCATTGTGTGGCCCACCACAGCATTCCCCTTTACATCTCACAGGCCTGCCCTCTGCCTGTCGTGGGTTGTCTCCTTCTGAGAATCTTCCTCACAAGGTTTTTTCAATGATTTTATCAGATTTAATTTAATTTTTACCCACAGCGCCTTTCTTTCTAGCTCAAGATCCGAGTCTAATACACTCTAGATACTTTTCTAAAATAATACTTTGGACTCACGTTCGAGACCACGGTTCATCTTAACTGTTGGACTGTTCCTTTAAGATGTTCAGCTCTGTTGAAGCAGGCTCCCAAGGGTCATGCTTTTCATCATCTGCACAGTTGCAGTCTCAATCCTGCCAACTTCCTTTCAAAATGTCTGCTTTGGCTTCACTGAACGCCATTTTCCAGCACAGGCCTCTCCTGGCATTACTCTCAACAAATCATCATTTACACTTTATTTAAATGATTGAGCATTGTGCTCTTAAGGGAAATAAGCAATGCTTTATTTTGACCAGATTTTCCTCCTGTTAGAGGTAATACCACAATAAAAAGAACAAAAAACCTGTTTGTAGAAAAATTTAATATCTGATAATCTGTTAATGCCACTGACAACAGCCATGTTTTAACCCATGTTATCATACATACGACCTCAAACTGATCACCTGCAGCAGTGTCAAACCCTGTCAGTAATAAATGATTAGTGTGATGAGTGCTTTGTTACAACTAAAAAAAAATCATAAATATTCTTATACCTTTGATTTTGAAAAGAGATTGCACAGTAGTGGTCAGGGAGTGGAGCTGTGGCACTGAGGTCCCGCCCAAATACCTGCTCAAGCCAATCAAGAGTCACAGCTGTCAATCATCATGTTACCTGATGTGATAGCATCAAATAACAAATTAAAACCAAACTTATCAGAAAAATGAACACTTGAACTATACCTAAAATGACAGAAACCATCTTTGGGAAAAATGTATATGATGTGCACTGAATTTTTAGTTTGACCATGCTCTCATCCAAATACTCTTACTTGTAAGTACGCTTTTTTTTTTTTAAAGTATATTTTTTGGGGCTTTTTACGCCATCATGACAGCACAGGAGAGAGAGACAGGAAACGGGGAGGCAGAGAGAGGGGGAATGACATGCAGCAAAGGACCGTCCAACGCGGGACCCAAACCGAGGACTGCAGCCTCCACACATGGGGCGCCCGCTCGACGCCCCTGTAAGTACACTTTTAAAGTGTGGTACTGCTATTCTTGCTTAAGTAAAGGAATGAAATACTTCTGCCACTGACACGCATCGGTATTTATAGAATTTAAAAGTGAATTCATAGAGTCCTATCAATGTTCAAGTAATATTTAAATTAATTGTCACAAGCACCTGGTAAGATAAAGAAAAAATGAATTTTGGGTAATTGAATTAAGTTGCAAAATCCCTCTCTCATTTTTAGTGCACAAACATGCACAAAAGGAGCCTATTTATACATTCAGCAGGAAAAGAGCCACACTGGCGTTTAGAGTCGTGTTTACATGAGTGACACCTTTCAAATTACACAAAGGAAATGAAACCATTCGTAATATAAAAAATAGTGATCAGTGCAGCTTTAAGTAAACAAATGGAAAAGATGTAACCATAGACAAGATGTCACTGGTCTGTAGCAGTGTGTTATAGTACAGCATGAAGACTGAGTTGTCACTGTATGTCAGAAGCAGAAAGGTGTTTGAACAGAGTGAAGGAAATGACTGGTGGTCTTGAAGTGTTATTTTCCTTTGGGAGACCTGTAATCACTTGACAAACAACCTCGCCCCTGGGCCGCGAGACCCGAGTGTCAGGTACTGACGGAGCCAAATGAAACATCCTGTAAGAGCACCTGAGGAAGTCTGTCTGAGGTCACATTAGCAAACAACTGATCGCCACTTTAAACTGAATTTAACTTACCTCCTACTGCAACAATATGCAAAGGGTGCAGAGTGAAACCATCTTCATCAAATCGAAAAGGAATTCATGGCACTAAACCTGAACACAATAAGTGACATCCCTGCTACCATGGGAAAAGAACATGGTCAGTTTCTTTTTCCCTCAGCAAACACTGACAGTGGAAACCGATCCAGCTGTGAAACGTCTGTGTTGCAGATCTAAACATCTTTAAACTTTAAACATTAGCAGAGTTTCCTGCCGCCATTATAAAGTCTGTCATGTAATCAGTGGCAACCACTTGCCATAAATTCATCTGAAGAATAATGCAACAAATGTTCAGTCTTTAAATTAGGTTTCATGTAAAAATGCATTAGAGCTTGTTTTCCATGACATGGAACAATCTACAGCAAAAGCTGTTAATCAGCTTTAATTATGTTGAGATACTGTGGCTCATATACAAGTAACTCTTATACTGTTTCAAGTTTTTTTATATTTAAAGCTAGGGCTCCCTCTAGTGGAGTAAACTCATATTGCATATTGTCACATGCACGACTACAAATTGTCTTCCCTTTATTTCAGTGTGTTCACTTTAAGTAATGCCTCACAACGTTTATTTAAAAATGGTTTTGCTTTTTATACATGTCTGTCTTGTGTGCAGCTCTGTTGTGAAATGGTTCAATATGTTCATCAGGAATCACATCTGGATTACTGACCGTGACAGTAAACTGACACATACTTGATGATGATCTGCTGCTAAAGACGTTCCAGTGTTCATTCAGCTGCCAGCTGTTGTCTGTGTTACTGACACGTAATGTTTGAATGCATAGTTGTATTAAATTGTACAGCTGTTACATTCAGGTTTCCCACCTCTAAACTTTACAGGCGATACATCACCTCCACTAGACAACAAAGACGTCCGGACGGTCCAGACCAGTCGTCCGTCGCGTGGTCCCAATCCACTGCACACGTCTTCTGTCTTGTCCCCCTTCTCTCTCCTTTGGCTGTGTGATTGTGATCTGTGTGAATGATTATTGTTATTGATGGAGACAGATAAACACCACACATCATAACATGTTGTCTCTGAGTTGTTGATTTGGCCGAGATTGTACTGTTATTGTTGTTCTATATGGTCGAAGCTGAGTCCGGGACAGCTTGAAAGGAATGATATTTTTCAAATGTTGTTATTTATAAGATTCATTAAATGAAAGGGAATATTCCTGATCAGTTCAAGACTTACTTTGAAGCAAATTCACAGGTTCCTTCAACATTAAACTGCTGTTCTGTGGCTAAACTGTTTCTCTCCATGTATTTGTTGTCCAAGTGTCCATGTTTTATTCGTCTCACTCACAGTGATGTGTTGTATTATAACTATTGTTAACAGAGGTGTATGAACCAATGTCCCCCTTAAAAACACAGCCATGCACATTTACGCTCATCACACACCACTCAGGTTTTTGCTTCTATTTGGATATTTTCTTTGTTTTTAGTGATATTTTGTTACTATTAGTTTGCCATCGCTGTTGTCATGTCAGTTTTTGTGTTCTGGAACATTGTGAAGTTTTTAACATTACTTAGGTGGAGGCTTCAAATAACCCCACTGGATTTTCTGCCTCTCCCTGCACTGTTCATTTTTTATCTATATGAAATAATTTCTTCTTCTCTGAAGAAAAGGGAGTTTGAACTGTCAAGTCACTTGATAAAATTTTCTGTATGTACTTGTATCTGTTAGAATAGTGGAGGCAGCTGTAGTGCTCTGGTCCCATGGGAAACAGATGGTAGATTCAAATTATTTTCATGCCTCTAATCTGAACTGATTTAAACTCATGAAATTTTATTCAAGTCTCCACAAATTGTATCTTCACCTCACCGTTAGCACAGCACAAAACAGAACTTGAAGGAGACAGAGGGTGGGAAGGGTGAGAAAGGGGCGAGAGAGAGGAAGAGGGGAGGAAAAGGGTGAAGAGAAGGGGGGAAAAAGGGGGTGTAGGTGGGAGAAAGGGGTGAGAAAGAGAGTGGTAAAGGGGAGAGAGAGGGAGGAGCAAGGAGGGAGGGAAGGAGAGTGACTGAGATAGAGAGGGGAGAGAGAGAAAGAAAGCGGGGTAGGTGGAGGGAGATAGGGGACAAAAGGAGAGGTTGGAGAGAGAGGGTGAGGGGGGTAAAGATTGACAGTGAGATAGAGGGGGGGAGTGAGAGAGAGACAGATAAAGCAAGAGAAAGTGGGTAGGTGAGAGAAAGGTGGGAGAGAGGGGGAGAAAAGGGAAGTTGGAAAAGGGGGGGTGAGAAAAGGGAGAGAAAGAGAGAAAGCGAGAGAGAGGGAAAAAGAAAGGGGGGTAGGTGGGAAAGGTGGGAAGAGATGGAGGAGAAAGGTGGGAGAGAGAGATTGAAAGAAAAAGGGGTAGGTGGGAGAGAGGAGGGAGAGAGCGAGAGGGGACAGAAGGAGAAGTTGGAGAGAGAGGGTGAGAGGGGTAAGGGGGAGAAAGAGAGTGACAGTGAGGTAGCGGGGGGAGAGACAGAGAGAGAGAAAATAAGGGGGGTAGGTGGGAGAGAGAGGAGAATGTTTGAAAAAAGAGGGGGCGGCTGAGAAAGGAGAGGGAAAGCAAGAGAGAGAAAGAAGGCAGGAAAAGGGCTGGGGGTTAAAGAGGGAGAGGGGGGAAAAAGGACTGAGAAAGAGAGTAGGAGAGAAGCGGTAGAGGGAGACACAGGGAAGAGAAAGCTGGAAGAGAGAGAGAGAAGGGGACAGAATCGGAGGTGAGAGAGAGAAAGGAGGGTAGGTGGGAGAAAGATGGGAAAGAGAGAGTGGGGGGGTTGGAAAAAGGGGAGAAGACAGGTGAGAAAGGGGAGAGAATGAAGGGCAGCGAGAAAGAGAATGAAACGGGGGTAGGTGGGAAAGGTGGGAGAGAGAGGGAAAGAGAGTAGGAAAGGGGGGGTAAGTAGGAGAGAGAGAGGGGACTGAAGGGGAAGTTGGAGAGAGGGTGAGAGGAAGAAGGGGGGATATAGAGAGTGACAGTGAGATAAAAAGGGGGGTGAGAGAGCGAGAGAGAGAGAGGGAGGTGAGAGAGGGGGAAATTGGAAAAAGGGGGGAAGAAGGGGAAGAAAGGGGAGAGAACGAAGAGCAGCAAGAAAGAAAAGAAAGGGGGGTTGGTGGGAAAGGTGGGAGAGGGAGAGTGAGGGGGAGGAAAGGGAAGTTGGAAAAAAGGGGGGAAGACAGAAAGAGGGAAAGCAAGAGAGAGGAAGAAGGCAGGAAAAGGGGGGAGGGAGAAGGGTTGGGGGTTAAAGAGGGGGAGAGAAAGGACTGAGAAAGAGAGTAGGAGAAAGGGGGTAGAGGGAGAGAGAGGGAGGAGAAAGGTGGAAGAGAGAGAGAGAAGTGGACAGAAGCGATAGTGAGAGAAAGAGGTGAGGAGGTAGAATGGTGAGAAAGGGGGGAGAAATAAAGTGAAAGAGAGGGTGAAGGTAGGAGAGAAGGGGAAGTTGGAGAGAGATTGGGGAGACAGGTGAGAAAGGGGAGAGAGAAAGGGAATGTGAGAGAGAGGAAGAAGGCAGGAAAAGGGGGAGAAGGGGAGAAAGAGAGTGGGACAGAAAGGGAGAAGGGTGAGTGACAGTGAGATAGAGAGGGGTAAAAGAGAGAGAGAGGGCAAGAGAGAGAAAGGGGGGTAGGTGGGAGAAAGGATGGTGAAGGGGGGCAGAAGCACAAGTTGGAGAGAGGGGGTGAGAGGAGGGAGAGGGGTGAGAAAGGGGAGAGAAAGAGAGAGTGGGGGAGAGGGGGACGTGTGAGAGAGAGAAGAGAAAGGCGATAGGGGTAAGAAGGGGTAAGAGAGGGGAGAGAAAAGAAAAGGCGAGAGAGGTGAAAGGGGGAGAGAGAGAGAGGAGAAAGACGGGGGGTGAAAGAGAGGAGAAAGGGGAGAGGGGTGAGAGAGAGAGTAGAATGGGGTAAGAAGGGGTGAGAGAAAGGGTGAGATAGAGGGCGGGTGAGATGGGGGGTGAGATAGAGGGGTGTGAGATACAGAGGGGGGTGGATAGAGGGGGGGTTGGGATGGTTGGAGGTGAGATGGGTGGGGATGAGATAGGGGGTGGGATAGAGGAGGGGTGAGATAGAGGAGGGTGGGATAGATAGAGAGGGGAGGTGAGAGAGAGGGGGGTGAGAGAGAGGAAGGTGGAGAAGAGTTGTAGCTCCGGTTTATTCGTCGTCGTCATGGCAGCAGCAGCAGCAGCAGCAGCAGAACAGTCTCATGCACAGAGGTTGTTTGGTTTCCTTCTTCTTCTGTTCAATGATCAAAAACAACACGTCAGGACAGAAGTCACAATAAAAGGCCACAGTCAATAAAATCAACCCGAGCAGACATCTCACAGTAACAGACCACCACACTGCTCCAATGTTCCTGAGGAGAATTCATCACCTCACAACTCACAGAGGTTCTTCTGCTTTCAGCTCAATGAAGAAGAAAAACTGCCTCTGACTTGTGGCTCATCATGAAGCCTTCACACTGTCTGTGCTGATTCCTTCTATGTAACTGAACATCATTTGAGCAAATCTGTCCTGGTTTACTTCCATTGTGGTCTCACTAATTATAATTCCATGTAAATACTGCCTTACCTTTGAGGTGGTGCTGCAGACCTCATCTGTTGTAGCTTCAGACAGGGGCAGGTCTTTTCTGGTGGAGGACGTCAGAGGAGAGGGGGAGTCCTGTGTCATCGGCCTTGCAGAGAAACTTATCCACACCGGCTCCTCCATCTCGGTGTGAGGCTCCGGGGTTTTCTGTTTCAGGACCCTTTTCTTGACGAGAGAGCCTCGTCCTGTCAGGATGGATTTCATCGTTTTAATGGCTCCTGCCAGAGTATTCTTCGCTGCTCTGTTCTTTGACATGGCAGGAGCAACAGCGCTGGAGGATCCTTTAACCACTGAGGCTTTAATGGCCACAGAAAGGACAGGGTTGACCACATCGAGAGCCTCAGTGGCGATGGCCTCCGTGAAGTCAGGTGAGATGCTGACGGGGATATCTGCACCGATGGTATCACTGACAGCCTGACTGAAGGAGCTTTCCACGCTACTCTGGACGTCATAGTTGAAAAACTTTTTCAGATGCTCGGAGGAAATGGGGCTCTTCAGGATGGCGGTGCGAGATGTGGTGGATAACTGACTGAGTGACCGCAAGACGTTTCTTATGACCGAGTCTGAGATGAACTTCAGCACGTCCACGCACATATCGATCAGCTTCTCCTTCACATCTCGATTGTAGACGCCTTCGCTTACTTCCCTCCATTGTCTTCAAAAGAAAGAACAGAATCAAAGGGTGAAACAGAAATAATGCACACAAATGTGTAAATGTCTTCAAGTATCCACTAGAGTTTTAGTGAGAAAATAAAGGACTTACTCGTCAGTGAGACTCTGGAAGAATCTCCTTATTACAGGAGACATGTTTGGCACAGGTGTCTGGTCTGCTGCTGCTTCATTGTCCCCCTGGGAAAACTCAGTAGATCCGTCTTCTTCTGAGGATGATGCTGAATGTATCTCCATGACCAGGTCATCTTCAGCCTCTGCACGTCTCTCTTCAAGAGGCTCAGTGAATTGTTGTTCCAGAGCGAAAGACGTTTGTTCAGCTGGAGCTTCATACTGCTCTTTCTGATCCTTGAAAGAATTTAAAGATCAACAACAACAATGGTTAGTAAAAACAAGTAAAAACAATATTTCAAAGTTGAACAAAAAGGCAACAGAAGACAGTTCAACATAATAAAAAGGATAAGATAGGACTGAACTTTTACCTTCACAGGGGAGCAGGTCAGGTTAGAACCAGGAGCCTCATCCTCGTGGCTCTGTGACACTAGTGCTGTCTTTTTGCTGAAGCATTTCTTCCAGTCTTTCTTTACTCTTTTGAAGAATTTGTTCTTGGCTGGTTTCTCGGTCTTGGCATCAGAATTAATGGACTCCTGTGTCCTGACATCCTGCTCGGTCACTTGGCTAATGGTCATATTTGGTTCTTCGTCGATAGATGAGGTGGTTGAAGAAGAAGCAGATGAAGCTTCCTCCTCACTCTCCTGTGACCTGGTGGAGAGTCTTGAGGATGATCCTGTCTCAGGGATCCTGACTTTCTCTCTCTCTTGAATATCTTCTTTCTCTTCTCCTTCTTCTCCTTTCTTGGAGATATCTGATTGAATTTCTACAACCTGTTCATCAGCCTGAGTCTCTTCTTTATCTTCTTCCTCTCCTTTACCAGAGATATCTGGTTGAATGTTTTTTTCCTGTTCATCAGCCTTCAGCCTGTCAAAGTCTTCAGTTAACACTTTCTCCAGACCAACAGATGTTTGTTGTTCCACTGTATCGTCTTCCTCCTCTGCTTCTACATCCAGTGGTGTCATCTTTTTGCTAAAACCTTTTTTTAATGCCGTCTTTAACTCTTTGAAGAATTTCTTCTTGGCTGGTTTCTCAGTTTTGGATTCATTATCAATGGCCTCCTGTGTCCTGATGTCCTGCTCGGTCACTTGACTGATGGTTGTATTTGGTTCTTCGTTGATGGTTGATGTGGTGAAGGAAGAAGAAGCAGATGAAGCTGCCTCCTCGCTCTCCTGTGACCTGGTGGAGAGTCTGGAAGATGATCCTGTCTCAGGGATCCTGACTTTTTGAATATTTTCTTTCCCTTCTTCTTTCTCAGAGATACCTGGTTGAATCAGGCTTTCTGTTATCTGTTCATCAGCCTTAGTCTCTTCTTTCCCTTCTTCTTCTTCTCCTTTCTTGAAAATATGTGATTGAATGTCTGTTTCCTGTTCATCAGCCTTAATGTCAAAGTCATCATTAAATAGTTGCTCCGGACCAACAGATGATGGCTGTTCCACTGTAGCATCATCCTGCTCTGCTTCTACATCCTCAGGGTTCATGTTTTTGCTAAAGCCTTTCTTTAATGTTGTCTTTAGGCTTTTGAAAAATGTCATCTTGGTTGGCTTTTCGGCTGTGGCTTCATTATCAATGGACTCCTGTGTCCTGATGTCCTGCTCAGTCACTTGACTGATGGTTGTATTTGGTTCTTCATTGATGGTTGATGTGGTGAAAGAAGAATAAGCAGACGAAGCTGCCTCCTCCTTCTCCTGTGACCTGGTGGAGAGTCTGGAAGATGATCCTGTCTCAGGGATCTTGACTTCCGCTCTTTTTTGAATATCTTCTTTCCCTTCTTCTTTCTCAGAGATACCTGGTTGAATCAGGCTTTCTGTTATCTGTTCATCAGCCTTAGTCTCTTCTTTCCCTTCTTCTTCTTCTTTCTTGAAAATATGTGATTGAATGTCTGTTTCCTGTTCACCAGCCTTAGTGTCAACATCATCATTAAATAGTTGCTCCGGACCAACAGATGATGGCTGTTCCACTGTAGCATCATCCTCCTCTGCTTCTACATCCTCAGGGTTCATGTTTTTGCTAAAGCCTTTCTTTAATGTTGTCTTTAGGCTTTTGAAAAATGTCATCTTGGTTGGTTTTTCGGCTGTGGCTTCATTATCACTGAGCTCCTGTGTCGGGATGTCCTGCTCAGTCACTTGACTGATGGTCACATTTGCTTCTTCTTTGATGGCTCTGGTGGAGCTTGAAGAAGAAGCAGATAAAGCTTCCTCCTCGCTCTCCTGTGACCTGGTGGAGAGTCTGGAAGATGATCCTGTTTCAGGGATCCTGACTTCCTCTCTTTCTTGAACATTTTCTTTCTCTTCTTCCTTTTCGTCTTTCTCAGATATATCTGATTGAATAACGCCTTTTGTTATCGGTTCGTCAGCCTTAGTCTCTTCAAAGTCTTCAATAAATAGATGCTCCGAACCAACAGATGTTTGCTGTTCCACTGTAGCATCGTCCTCCTCTGCTTCTACATCCACAGGGTTCGTCTTTTTGCTAAAGCCTTTCTTTAATGTTGTCTTTAGGCTTTTGAAAAATTTCATCTTGGCTGGTTTTTCGGCTGTGGCTTCATTATCAATGGACTCCTGTGTCCTGATGTCCTGCTCGGTCACTTGGCTAATGGTCATTGTTGGTTCTTCGTTGATGGTTGATGTGGTGAAGGAAGAAGAATCAGATGAAGCTGCCTCCTCGCTCTCCTGTGACCTGGTGGAGAGTCTGGAGGATGAGCCTGTCTCAGGGATCCTGACTTCCTCTCTTTCTTGAACATTTTCTTTCTCTTCTTCCTTTTCGTCTTTCTTGGAGATATCTGATTGAATTTCTACAACCTGTTCATCAGCCTGAGTCTCTTCTTTATCTTCTTCCTCTCCTTTACCAGAGATATCTGGTTGAATGTCTGTTTCCTGTTCATCAGCCTTAGTGTCAAAGTCTTCAGTAAAGACTTTCTCCAGACCAACAGATGTTTGTTGTTCCACTGTATCGTCTTCCTCCTCTGCTTCTACATCCAGTGGTGTCATCTTTTTGCTAAAACCTTTCTTTAATGCCGTCTTTAACTCTTTGAAGAATTTCTTCTTGGTTGGTCTCTCAGTTTTGGATTCATTATCAATGGACTCCTGTGTCCTGATGTCCTGCTCGGTCAATTGGCTAATGGTCATTGTTAGTTCTTCATTGATGGTTGATGTGGTGAAGGAAGAAGAATCAGATGAAGCTGCCTCCTCGCTCTCCTGTGACCTGGTGGAGAGTCTGGAAGATGATCCTGTCTCAGGGATCCTGACTTCCTCTCTTTCTTGAACATTTTCTTTCTCTTCTTCCTTTTCGTCTTTCTCAGATATATCTGATTGAATAACGCCTCTTGTTATCGGTTCGTCAGCCTTAGTCTCTTCAAAGTC
>NW_019525242.1:955037-955773 GCF_002814215.2 Seriola lalandi dorsalis | reverse complement strand
TCCTTGAAAAGAATACGGGAGGAAGGAGGCGGCAGTGAAGCTGGAGGTGCATGCGTTCAGGTGTGGATTTATGTGTGTTTATTATGAGAGACAGAAGGAGACGAGGAGTCAAAGACTGTCGGAGAGAGTGTGAAAGAGAGAGAGAGAAAGGCTACTTTTCATCCATATGTTCAGATGTCTGATAAGGTTTGTGGCAGACTGCGCCTCCTCCTGCCCTTCTCTCTCATCCTCAGCCAACTAATCATAAGACTGGACCCCTTTGATCCCACTGGCAGCCTGATACACTCTGTGTGTGTGTGTGTGTGTGTGTGTGTGTGTGTGTTACAGTGAAGTCTATGTGTGTGCATGCACTCGTGGAAACATGGAAAGTGTGTGTGCAGATCCATGCAACAGGAACAGTGTTCACAATATTTATGTGTGTGTGTGTGTGTGTGTGTGTGTGTGGCCGTGGCCACCTGCTGAGTTAAGCAGTCTAGCCACTCATGTTCCACTCCACCAGACTCACATCAATAATATTGGCTGAACTTTCTGCTTGCCTAACTGCACCTCATAAAAAAAGTTAGCTATAAATGTGTGTATTTGTGACATTTTTACAAGACACACAGAAGTATTTTATTCCTCCATTCTTATTCTTGGACAGAGCACATTCTTGGCCTTGGGACCTAAGTCTAACTTATCCTCACTGTGTTTCTTGTCTCCTCCTCTATTCATCTAAATTACTTTAAGTTCTTTCTTC
>NW_019525242.1:893035-954987 GCF_002814215.2 Seriola lalandi dorsalis | reverse complement strand
TTTTGCTAAAGCCTTTCTTTAATGTTGTCTTTAGGCTTTTGAAAAATTTCATCTTGGCTGGTTTTTCGGCTGTGGCTTCATTATCAATGGACTCCTGCGTCCTGATGTCCTGTTCGGTCACTTGGCTGACATATTCCTCTTCTTTCTCTGGTTGAGTTAGGCTTTTTGTTATCTTTTCTTCAGCCTTAGTCTCTTCAATCTCTTCCTTTGAGCGACTGTCCGTTTCCTTCCCCATGGTGTCCTCTTCATCTTCTTCCTCTTCATCTGAAGTGTCTTCGTCCTTCTTACTGTGCATTTTGCCAAAGCCACTCTTCAATGCAAACTTTATCCTCTTGAAGAATCGCTTGGTAACCGGTTTCTTTTCTTTGCTGGTGGACTGCCGTGTCCTGACATCTTTGTCCATTGCAGTGTTAGCATGTGAAATTTCTGTCTCGCTGTCTCCAGAATATGTTGCCTCGTTCTCTTTGTCCGCACGATGCTCAGCAAACACTCGGCGCATAGCGAAGAACTTCTCCAGATGTTGCTGCACCTTCTGTTGTGTGTAAGAATCAGCTGAGGATTCATCGTTACCCTCAGACATGGCACGTTCCTCTGAATCCCAGCGGCAGATTGACTGCAGCAGCTCGTCGAGATTCACAGCAGTCTGTTCCATGATGCCTGAGACGAGGCCGTCGCTGATGTCGTCCATGTCCGCCATCTCTTTGTCCGCGGCACTCAAAGCTGTGTTCTAGTGGGGTAAGACAAACATGTAAGCAGTCACAGAACGCAACCATCTCAATGTGAAATATTAAAAAAAAAAAAAAAATGAATACTTAACACTGTCTTCAGCCTTATAAATAATTTACTTAAAATTATCATTATATCAGCTCACATTTGGTAATAATAATGATTGATAACAATTAGTTCAATAACTACTGTGTGATCATTGTAGATCATGACTTGTAAGTTTTCTCGTGCTAAAACAAAGTTTACTCTAGGTGTGCTATCTCAGTTAATATAACCTCTTTTCAAAATACTTTGATATGTGATTTTTTTTAAGTCTTGATAATGTAGTTAAGTTTTTTGTAATTAATTTTTTTAATGCATTTTCTAAATAATTATTTTCTTGTATTTAATAACAATTAAAAAGAGGATGATGTGCTCTGATGATCTGAGGGAGATAATCTGTAGCTATCCATGCTATTCACGTTATTCTGTTCTATTCAGTGCTTCATCACCTTTTTTCAAATTGTGCAAATGAATCTCTGAAGTCAAAACTAACAGCTGACTTCAGTAAAGTGCATTTAATTGTCTTACCTGTCTGTCCTCAGACATCTTAAGATGAGCGTTGTTGACTTGCTCTTCCTCCTCCACTTTTCCTTTTCTTGTCTTATTGAGCTCTCTTTATACTGTGATAAGATACTTCTACTTGTACTTGTTTAGTAGTAAAGATACTGTGTCTGTTCACTGTGGTGAATAAAACTACAATGAAGTCTGAAGTGAGAGATCTACTGTATCTGCAGACTTCTGTCACACTGTGATGTCATAGAACCCTCAGTTCTAGTAGAACTCTCTGTGTTCTAGTAGAATGTTCATCTGTTGCTTTTGAATGTATTATTCAAATTATAGAGGAATATAAAAACATGCCCATTGTGGGGCCCATGTGGGCTCACAGTGGGCTGCCCACTGTTGGTGGTATAGAAATACTGAATACATTTTTTTATTTTTTTTTTTTAAGAAAAATGGCCACATAAGTACATTATGTGACACAATAAGTACATTATAAATCACAGCATCTAAGTGAGAACGAAAACAACAATTGCGTAATGTGAACAAAATTTCTGGGGATAATATGGCATTTGGAGTTTTGTCTGAATGCTAAGTTTGTTTTTAATATTAATAAAGAACACCAGGAACAATCGTCCAGGAACTCATACTCGTCTCACGTCCTCTAGTCAAAATGTAGGTTTAGTACCTGTGTTCATCAAAAGATTCTTGGTTCCCTGGGGAACATCCTGAGGTGCAATTGCCATAATAGTGAGGAAAACACAACTGTATAAATTCATTCATTAAAGAAAAATGCAACAAATCTTCAGTCAAAGAAAGCTTGTTTTCCATGACATGGAAGGCTTTACTCTTTCTATTCCGATATAAATTCTTAAGATGTTTCATTTTATTTCTACAGCAACGCTTTTAATCAACTCTCTAGTAATTATGCTGAGATACTGTGGATCATATACAAGTAACTGTCATGTTTTTTTATATTTAAAGTTAGGGCGCCCTCTGGTGGAGTAAGCTCATATGGCACATGCATGAAAGTACAGACTGTTGAATGTTGTTGGGACGGTTCAATATGTTCATCAGGAAACACAGGGAGGAATCAGCTGTTTGTCTGTCAAAGTCTGACAAAGATGACTGAGCAGAGATTGAGAGCTGTCGATTTCCTCCTGTCACATTTTTGATTCAACAACTGGAAAAGTTGAACTTTCCTCTTTCACAAATCCAACTGACTGTAACAGTGAACCAACACATGGTCGACGATCTGCGGCTTAAGATGTTCCCATGTTCATTTAGCTGCCAGTCATTTCCTTTATCTAAATTTTACAAGCAATGCATCAACTCCAACAGATAACAAAGATGTCACTCTAAACAATGTTTCATCTTTTTTCGGCTCAGCCACGGGAGGCTGATTAGGAACTAAAGAGAGTGAGAAATGTTAAGTAAAATTAGTTTAATTAAGAAGAATTAAATTTATTGTGAACTGTCTGCTGAAAGGACTCAAACATTCAAGCAAACATGCCATCACTGTTTCACTGTAATATGGAATATTACTTTATGTGTTGACCAGGAGTGAGATCTTTTAAAGTTGAATTAAAGTTTGAGCAAGCAGACAGGTCAGTTAACAATTGTTCTCAGTTTTAAATAAAAAGTTCCATATGTGAGGGCCACAAGAGGAGGATCTACCTTTCGGTGGCTGTTGGGAAATTAATTTCATAACTGCAGCACATAACTTTATCACTCTCAGCGATGTCGGTATGAATTTGTCTTTTGGTTTTATTTTTGTTTTCTAAGCCACAAGGCATGGACTTTGATTGCTAGCCATACATTTATGGCCACACTTTGATTTTAAAAAATGTTATCACTTATCATTTAAAGAATGAAACCTTAGAGTATGTCAGCTCCGTAGACTGAGCTGTCTGCTCCTCATAAGTGATGTGCAGCCTTTACGCCAGTAGAGGGCAAGGCACAACATTAACTTCTGCTAGTACTGACAGAGATTCCACCTCAAGCACTTTAACTGAATGTTGTGCTATTACTAAATGGACAACTTGTGCAAATGGGAGATTATGCAAAGTGTTCATTAAGAACACCTTTTTAATTATAATTCTAACTGTAAAATACACAGGTGGAAAAAAAACACCAACTTGAGAGGCTTTTGGGACGCGATAGAAGCGAAGATTCACAGAATTAATGTGCAGCTGACAAATCTGCAGAAATGATGTGAATCAGTCATGTCAACATGGAGCAGAATCTCAAAGGAAAGTTTCCAACATCTTGAACCAGTGCCATGAGAACTGAGCCTGTCTCAAGAGCAAAGGGAGGAAGTAACCACTATCAGTATGGTGTTCCTAATAAAGTGCTCAGTCGGTGTATATAATCCTCTGCCTATGAGTATTTTCTTGTTGTTGATATTAATGTATGTAATAATTATGTATGCATAATTCAACAAGCTCCTCCTTAATTCATCTCAAAGCACAAGAAGAACTTTTTCCCTTAATGCATAGACAATGGTATAATATATGGAAATGTATTTGTAGGCTGTAGGTGTCGCTTTGCATAAATAAAAAAAAAACTGCCAAATGAGTAAATGTAGAAAAAAATGTAATCAAAAATGTAATTGTATTATTTGATTGAGGTTAGCGTGCATGTGGTCTATACTTAGTAGTGATGCTGGTGGTGGTGCTGGTGGTTGCAGCTGAATGTATTGTCCCCGTGCGGACAGCATGTTATTGTTATTGTCCATCCATCAGTGACTTCAGATGGGCAGGTTGTCCTCCAGAGTCACGTGGTCATTCTGAGCATCCCTTGCAGATCCAGCAGGCTGCGTGGCGTGTCTCCACTAGGTTATTACGGTATGAGCCAGCTCCACTGCCGCCGTGTGTAGTCGCAGCATCTCTTGCTTCCAGTTTTTCTACCGCTGGACTCGATCTCCGAAATCGCAGGTGAGTCGGCGAATACGGCGATTACTAAAAAGACAATGTTAACAGCGCTGAGTTTCAAGTGGGCAAACCACGCACTGGAATCAAATTGATGCTAACTCGCTGAGTTGATATGCAACAAAGACTTACATGTGCCTGGGCAGAGGGACGGACTGTCTGACGTTACCGAGTTGAGGTTTTTAGCTCTGACTTGACATATGCAACCATGTAATTCAATGCTGGAGAGACCCGTCCCTGCAGGTGCAGTGTTGTCTCTGCACAGAGAGGCAGAGACGTCTTCATTGTGTGCAGGTGGAGCACCACTGCTCCGGAGGCGGTGGCTTACTGATTGTAGCATGTTGATAGTCGTTGTTGTGCCGCAGTGTTTCGCCTGTACAAAAGAAAATGCATTATCATCCTACATCCTGGCTCTAAAAAAAAAAAAAAACAAAACAAAAAAAACGAAACAAACAAACATCAGAAGCTCTGTAGGTCATCTGTGAGCCGTGTGAAGCAGATTCAAGTTCAAACAGAAGCTGGAGGTGGATAAGGTCACATAGTAATGACTCAGCAACCATCTCTGCTGAGGAATGAACTAATGGTGCTTCACAGGATTTCCCAAAATTGAACGGCTCAGGAGGCTGGCTGTTTTGTACTAGTGGAAACCAGCTGGCTGAGGTAAGCTGACACTTTCCAGCCTCTATGTTTTATAAATAAGGAATTTCAGAATTGAGTGCAAGTATTGATTACTGTACCACTTATGTCTGAGCAAGGAGGAGCAGAGAGTGGGATTTCCAAAGCCATGACAGTCCTCCAGCAGGGTTATCCTTATAAACAAACTGAAGGGTAAAGATTATAACACACTGATAGATTTGAGCCAATCTCTGTTTTGCATTTTACATACAGTAATAACAATCCTTATTTTACGTTACAACACAAGTTCTTACTACTTAAGATACAACTTGATGATTAACCATAAGTGATTAAGGGTCAGTTCACCCAAATTACATATGCTTAATAAACACTTTATCACCAAATAGTACATCAACATGCAGATATACTAGTTATGGTTTTTAATTATTCACATTTGAGTTATCTCTCTCTGAGATTCTGCCTTCATCCCAATGCAATGGAAGTTAATTGCATTTGTGTATGGTGCTCACAAATGTTTTTTCAATTAAAAAATTAAAAATTTAACAGCTCTGCTTTGAGTTAAATGCAAATGTCAGCATGCTAACAATGACAATGCAAAATGCGGATATGTTTACTATATTCATCATCCCATTTTCATGTTTTAGCGTGTTGGCCAAATTGAAATGATAATTTTAATTAATTTTAATTCATTAATAAATTACTCTTTTCACATTGCTAATCAAAAAAGTAATTAAATTACTGAACTACACATATTTAATATGAGTAGAAAAAGAAAACAAGACGATTTAGTTCAAGCAGCCAGCTCAGCTTTGGAGATACCGGGAATAGTATTTTTCCTCTTTTAGAAGAGGAACAGCTTCCCCACGAGGGCCAAGCCAACATGTCCAGCACGTTCAGGAGGCCAAACTCATACCAACTTCCGCTAAGACAGCGGACTACGTGACAGAGCGTTACTGGATAAGTAAGTGTCAAATAATTACTGAATTTCAAACTGTATTCCCTTACACAACATGTTACTAAAAAAAAAAGTAATGACAGTACTGTAGCATTGCAATGTTTAACTTGAGCTAGCTAGCACCAAACACAAAGTAGACTAACCTGAGGCTGTAGCTTACTTTGGTATTTGGTCATAAAGTATTGGACAAACTTTGACCTGATGATAGTGCTAGATGAAAAGTTATTGCAAATTTCCAAATTTCATGACAATGGATCTAGTAGTTGTTAAGTCATTTTATGCTGAACCATGAATATCAACCTCATGGTTAGAGGCTAGAGGAAAGGTCAGAGGTGAACCAGAGCTATTGAAATACATAATCTGGGAACCATGAATGTCTGAACAAAATTTAATGGTCGGCCTAAGGTCTCTTTCCAGTAATGTGTCCCCATTACTTAATTTATTAATAATCGCTGAATCATTTTGTCTTAAAATGTTCACTTTATTTCGATTTATTTTGTAAAAAATAGCTCTGTGGATTGTTTAGAGTAATGAGCACACTTTTTTCAGGGAAAGAGATGATGCTGTTGAATTTTCTTTAAAGGTTATTTATCAGTGCTGTGAAACCAATGAAATTCCGTTCACCTTGAATTTATTGGTGTAGAAGCAGAAATCTTAGACTGGTCTCACATAGCCTGGGCAAAAAAAACTGCAAGCCTATATCCATATTTTGTAATATGGAAAAGAAAAGAAAAGAAAGGTAAGTGTAGTGGAGTGTGACTGCATTTTTGGGGTAGTTTAAGCTGAGTTGTAAGTGACAAATGTTTGGTTCAAGTCCCATCAAATTTACTCTTATCAACCCTGCTTTGATATTATTGAATGAATTATTGATCATTATAGGCGGAGAGATTTGTTTGTTCCCACCACAGTATACTTTGGCTTTGTCCTTGGAGCGTGTTTTGCTGATGGACTGTTGTCCTCAACAACATCACAGTGGGGAAGTTTGATGACTTTGTACAAGTATGAGCCACTGTGTCTGTGGGTTTGCTGCCCACTTGTCTCTAAATATAGATCTATGCATCAAAAGTAGCTCACTGCTGTGTCTGGAGGTGGCTTGATCTGGGCTGGATTTGAGGGAGTGGTTCACAATGGGCAAAGATCTGTGAATGGCGACTCTGCTGGTGGTCACTGTTCAGATCTCAGACTGTCTGACCAACAGAGCGTTAGCCTTGTTCTTCTAAGAGACAGCAATGGCGTGCATGAACAATGTTTCAACAGTGCTGCCTGTTAGCTGTCAGTATTAGTGGTGCTATAGACTGATATGTGTGGTCAGCTGTGGTTTGCAGTAACTTGTGATCTTACACTATCCCTCTGCACTGTAAGTGAAATTGTGTCCATGTTTATCAGTATGTACTGTGAAACTCTGCAAGATGTCTGTGCACTGATGCCAAGACTATTCATGGTCAGTTTTCGATCAAAGTTATGAGTGTCCAGTTTCTGAGTAATAATTGCCAGATAATACCATCGACCAATGACAGGAATGAACGGCCTGTAAAGTGTAATCAGGGTATTCGTTGGAACTTAAGTCTGCTGAACATTTTATGGTAACACAGATTCAGGGGTGTCCTCACCAGCCGAGATTTTTCTATGACACACACATCTGAGTGCTCGCCATGCTGTCAGTGTTCTGTGTAAGCATCAGCTGTCACCTGTTTGGTGTCCACTGACCGATCACCAGCACAGCTCCTATTGCTAAAGATTTTGTCAAATTCTGAAAGTTTCAGTTTTCGCTTATGAAAACATTTTTTTCAATGAATGTCAGAATGAGCCAAGCCTCTCGTGATCGTCACATGAACACAACCCTGGTGTGTTTGTTTACACTGTGTGCTAGGTGTGTGATCAGACACAGACTCCTGCTGAGGGACAGAGCTGCAAAGAATGAGCTGGAATATAATAAGAATGCAGAGGTAATGGAATAACAGAAATTACAATTGAAAGGAAAATAGATTTATGAATTTTCACATTTCGCAATCATTTTACATATAAGCATCATAATGTTTTTTAATGCATATAATATGAATGGAAGTTCAGTTGGGTTTACAGTGTTGTTACAGAATGGAGGTCCTTCCTTGACAAACAATCTTTGACAAGTATTGACAGCAGTGTGCAGAGCGCACATAAACCTACAACAGCCAAGTATGACTTTGGCATCTCATCAAGTAACCGATAGAATTAACATTAATTAGTGTCAGCTGATATGACGTGTTCATCAAGTCCTCAGAGGTTGTTTTATACGGGTCGTTTATCCCTGCCATCTGATATGACTCATCAGAGTTTCTCCTGAAATAGTGCCCCCGCGGCTGCAGGCGTACCAGACCTCTGTCGTCATAGTTACAACAATAAACATGCAGTTAAGCTTATGGAACAGTTACGGTTTGGTTAAATTTAGCACAAAAACTAAGTGGTTAGGTTAAGATTAGAGTACTTTCGTTGTCATGGTTACAATAACAACACCATGATTAAGGTTGTGGGACAGTCATTGATAAAAGAAACAACACAGACTGTTGGATTTCCCACAGGAAATCCAACAGCAGTCTGCTGTGTGAAAGTCCGTGGAGTTGGTCGCTCTTTATACGTCACCTGACTTCTTCCTTTGCTCCTGTCGTAATTACTAAAGCCGTTAGAGGTCGCCTAACGATAAAAAGTAACTACGGGTCATACTGAGCCGCTGCACGGACGACTTATGGGCTCTTTTTTTTTTACAAGAGGACAGTCTGGATGTACCACCGGCAGCGTTTGTCATTTTAAACCCAGAAAGCGCCGCTCAGCAGCGGCTAAAGTGAGAAGCTGCAGCTGGATGTTTTCCACACTGCTTTGCTAATGATTGTTAAGAGTCAGAGCTCAGTGAACCTGTGTCTCTTTCCAACCTCAGTGAGTGTGTGAAGTCACAGGCACTCACCGCTGCTGTCAATTAATATTTCACTTTCACACACATTTTCTCTCTTGTTTTCAGCTGTTCCTTCAACACTAATTTAAACAAAATATTATTAATATTTAATAACTAGAGGAAAAAAAAAAAAAACATTATAGTACCTTTATAGGAATATTCCATTCAACCACAGTAACCATAGTGCATTATGCTAGACTAGACCTTTAAAGGGATGCTATTCAGCTGGTAGAGGCATTGGGATCAACATTAAAAAATAAATAAATAAATAAAACTCAAACCGAGAATTTAAGTAAAGCAGTCAACCAAGCTGAAGAATAATAGCTACATTACCTGTAATTGCTGTTGTAAGACATTATGAAAGCCTGCTCCTTACAGCCATCTGGAGGCCGCCATAGGGCAGACAGTTAGTTTGGTATCCCCGACCTAATTTGTAAAGTTTGTCACCAAAGCACACAGTCCCATTAGGCACGAATGATCCACTGTGGTTACTCTGATTAAGTGAAACAAACACAAGGCTGCTGAAGAATAATATGCAAACATCTGTGCATCCCTGCACATAAAAGTGTTCACATTAAAGTGAGCACTCTCTCCAATTAAAAGTTCTCTCTATTTCTCATTTACACTTTCCTTCTGTCTCTGTCTGTCTCAGGCGTCCTAGCTTTCATCCAAAATTGCCAGGTAAAAGTGGCATTTTATTTAAAGTTATTTTTTGGGGGCATTTCCCCCTTTTATTTGGATAGGACAGTGAGAGAGAGAGGGGATGGATGACATGCAGCAAAGAGCCGTGGGTCAGATTCGAACCCATGGCCGCTGCGGTCAGGACGAAGCCTATGTGGTATACGCTCCACCGGGTGAGCCATTGAAGCACCCAAGTGGCATTTTATTTTATTTTTTTTATAAAAATATTTTTGCTTCTAATATGATATGAGTAAGTCAAGATGTAGACTATCTTAAAGAATAGGAAAAATCACTCTGCCAAGTCATGTAAAAAAGGAAATCATTATTATTATACTGTATTAAACTGATTTGATTATATAAATGGCTTCAAAAAATGTATTGTTCATTCACAGCTTTGACAGATGTGACATTTTAACATTACTACAGCTAGTTGAATGCATTGACTGCTGGTTGACAAAAATATCAAAATATATTATATGACATTACACTGGGCTTGAGGAAATTATAATTTATTATTATTACTTTTTGCAGATGCATCAATAATGAAAATAATGGTAAGTTGCAGCCCGCAAACTAATTAATATTCTAACAAGTAAAGTACTGTAAAACAGAAATCCTCAGGTAAAGTTCAAGTACTTAAGTAAATGTACTTACTCTCTCAGGAGCTAAGCTGTTTTTTTCAGCACTAATTCTAGTGCATCATCGTACCATGTTATTTTTTCCTATCGTAACTTAGTGACTCTACCTTCATAACTGCTGCTAGTTGCTTGGTTAAGAGTTGTACTGATTTAATCATGCATCTTTGTGTTGTTATTTACACTATTTTTGTTCTTTGATATTGCTCACAACAAAAATCTGTTGATGAAATTTACTGTCACCATTCATTTTATATTCTTATGATTTGCTGATTTGTTTCCTGGTGGCCGAATTTGAGGATCAGGTTGTAAGTGTGCCCTCTCATCCGCACATGACCAAGCACTATTTCATATCTTCAATAAAATATGTGTTTCATTATTTTAAGTGCGTCCGTCCTGAATCACCCTCATCATTTGTTTTGTTGCTCCATCAGTCACCAGAAGATTTGTTTTCCTTTCTTTTTCTTTTTTCTTGTGCGTTGACATTACTCAGCTGCTCCTGCCCCCCCACCATAACACTATTAATGTCTGTCACTTCCCCTTCACACATTAAAAGGGCATGCCATTCCGAGCTCTCTGATTACACAGTCGGTCTGTGTCTTAGTGTGTGTGTGTGTGTGTGTGTGTGTGTGGGGGGGGTGGGGGGCAGGAACATTTGATATTACTGTAGCAGTGAGTGAAGTGGTTGACTCAAATATGACGTCAGCCTATGCGATTATATATAAATAAAAAAACTGCATGTGTGAACGTGACAGCGTCTTCTCTGTTTGCGTGCAGTCTGCTCATCATCTACACCCATAATAATGAGATGACCAATCAGCCTCTGTTTAGGCAGTGAAGCATGTGCATGTGCAGTGTACGGTCACACGACTACCGTGTGTGCAGACCAGGTGGAAATGGATGATGCTGATGCTGAACTGGACACATGAAAAAAAAAAAACATGACCCTGTGTTATGTGGTGATACTTTGGACTCAAGCACTCTAAAACAGTAGTAACCAATGGCTTGCAACACCCGATACCATGTTTTAGGCAATTTTGGAGGCATTTGTGATACTCAATATTGTCCACTATAATTGCAATATGACTTTTTAACCAAATTGTGGGTCCCTAGGGCTGAGCATGAGCTGGGCCGGCTTTGCTAAGTTGATTACACACTCCACAGGCGGGCTGTCAGGATGACACCCTGGCACAGTGTAGGAGCATGTGTGAGGGCCACATTTTCCTATAGCACATCTAAACAGCACAAATACAGTATTAGTAAGTGAAAAGGTGGAAGATGGTTGGAGATGGTTGGTTGCTATGCTGGCTTAGCTACATTTAAAGGCTGTTTATTGAGCTGTCAATACAGTGGCGTGCTGTGCGGGCAAGCAAGTCAAGCAGTTCTTGCCCAGTTAAAGCTAGAAATAGACATCAGTAAAAATGATACTGAAATGGAAGTGATATCTCTACTTACATCTCAGAACAGCATTCTGTCCCATAAAGGATCTGGGGCCTGTTTCGCAAAGATGCCTCAGACTTAATTAGGATCATAGATCAGTCTAATGCAAGTAAGACTTTCACAAAAATAAAGACATTAAGGCAAAAAAATTAGACACCTTACCCCCAGACTAACTCAAGTCTAAGACTAATGTTACCATGGTAACAATCAGTGAAACCTGTGCTGGCCAGTAGCATCCAAGAACAAAAAACAAGAAATCATGGCTCATAATTTGTGGTTTGCTAACATCATTATGGAGAGAGCAATGCAAATAGGAAGAGTTTTTAGAGACGGCAGTAACTGCCTCTCCTCCTCTGCTGTCTCATCCAGACCTCACAAAGAAAGGCCCGCTGAGAAAAATAAACACAGACAGCACTACCTTATTCTGAAGGCCAAGTTGTAGCGTTTGTTGACATGTTACTTACCAGTAGCTTGCACATAGGCTGTATCGTAAATCATAAGTAACTAGCTACTGGCTCGACCGTTAGCATACAAAAACCACCGTCACAAAGTAAAACTCTTACTTCTTTTGACTGCTGTCATTCAAACAATCACTAGAGACATTATTGGCCTTATGTTACCTGTGTTCTCTTGGCCGTCAATGGCCTGTCTGACAGACAGGCCATTGACGGCCAAGCAACTTGTGGTGGGGGCTTGTTGTTCTAAATGCAGTTTTCTGTGCCTCTGACCAGTGGAATAGCCTGGAAGCAGATGAATAAATTGATCCCCAAAAAACCATGAACACCGCCTCTGATGGGAATCTGGTGTAGAAGCTGAAGTCTTCACCTGAGGCACAAAAGAGGTTCATTTTGGGCTGCTGTTGTTTAAGTGTCAGCTGTTGGAGTTCAAGTTGTAGCTCCTGTACTTTTGCTTCTAGTTTCTTGACTGTCTCAGCTGCATCACCTGATGTACCTAAGCACAAAAATAAAACACAATCGGGTACATGATTATCCATCTGCATATGCATTACATCAGAGATTCTCTTTCAACTTTGATAAAAAAGTATAGGCCTGACTCAAAAACTGCAAGATTAACAAAAGGGAATACTGATTACTGTCATGACAACATAATAAAAAATAGTTAAAGACTCAAGGTGAAAAACAGCTACTTTATTTTATTTGAACATGTCCAGTCTGAATGCATGTCAAATACTCTGCTGCTGTTAGTTTTAGTCCACAAAAAACATGGTACCATGGTAGGTACAAGTGTAAACATCAACATAATTTTCATGCAAAGTTAGCACACACCTTCAAGTTTTCATTACTGTCTATTATAACAAGTTTTCATTCCGATTTTATTTAGTTACATATCAGTGGCGAGTGCTCTAAGACTGCAAGGGAAGCTCAGCTTCCCCTAAAATGTCAACAAAATAAGTGGTCAAATATGTGCTGTTGTGTGAACATTTCATTGACTAAATATGCGCCAGAACGCGTTCATCTTTTGTTCAGAATCAGCTACTTATCACAGGTAACCGACACGACTTCTTCTCATTCATCCCCGCAGCGCCACAGTGCTTTACACAGTGCAGACGCCGAGCGTCTACTGACTTCAATGGGGAAGCAGAGAGTGGGTTGTTCCACTGCAGCGAAACTAGACGGTCATTGGATAAATGCTGGGCTTTGTCCCGCCCATCAGACGCTTAGCGTCTCTGGGGGTCTATGGGACAGTGGGCTGGCCCGGACGCTTGGCTTCAGCATGATGATTGGATGATCTGTCTGAGGCTGAGTCCCTTTTTGATTGACAGCGAAATGAGCGAATCAGCGATCTTGAAGTATACGCATCCACCAGAGCAGTTTTCAAGTTTTTAATTCCATTGTTCGGAGTTGATCTGGAGACGTTACTGATCCTCAGCGACTTTGTCTTTGTTAAAAACGACTAGCGTTGTGTTTGGCGACTCTCTTCTGTCACTCTGCGAATTTACATATAAATAAACGGACACATTTTATGATGTAGGCCGAAAATGAGCTTCCCCTCCTTATAAGACCAGCAGCCGCCACTGTTACATACTGACTCACTGGGAGGCACATGAATTTACCAGGTGGAAGGGGGAGAGCATAATTATGGTCAGGGAGAGGAGGTGCGCCTACCGAGACAACTTCCTTTACATCCTCCTGACAACCGGCAGCCCTAACACCCAGTCTCTCACCGGCCCTCTCAAACGCCGCCTGTCGTTTTTGTCTCCTTCTCCAGTCATTCCAGGCAAACTTCGACGGGACAGCCCCTCCTTTAATACGTCTTTCGGGGTACAATAGATGTGATTGTTAAAATGAAGACAACAAACATAGGTGCTCCCACGAAGAATTTTGAATGTTGCGCCCTCCTCTCTTCTGATGGCTGTAACCCAGCCAGCTCGCAATTGATCCTCCTATGGAAAGTCGTGGAAACTTGAATAGGGATAACTTTGCTTGTTGTTGGAACACTGCAGTAGTATTTCTAACTTGATTGTGCCATTGTCAGTAAATGGTAAGATTTTTTGATGAAAGTGATTGTGTTTAGGTATGTTCTGTGGTGTTATTAATTAATTTATTGTACAGCTTCAAAAATGTCGAAAACAGCAAAACTTTCAAAAATCAAGAAATTTTAGCAAAAGCAGAACAAGTATTTCATTGCTTTACAAAATGCCACTTGTGATGTAATCAAAATTATATATTATTTGGACTTTGAATTTTATACAAGATAAAGAAAACTACAATGGTCAAAGCTGCTTTTTGTAAAACGTCTGATAAGATGAGATCTCAGTGAGGTGATGACTAAGAAGCTTTACTGCAGCTTGTTCTTGGCGTTGCAGCACAGCGTAATAATGCTATATTGTGCACAATAATTGCCCAAGTGCTCAAGAGATGTACCCCCCCCACCCCCAAAACTGCTTTGCATACTCATCTCAACAGCGTCCTTTTATTTGTGCAGTGCCTTGTGCATAATGTGAGCTGTGAGACAGCTGTAAATGTCTCAGAGGGAGCGAATGAGTCAGCTGAATAAAACTGAGACAGATGTAGAGCCTCTTATTGTGACAGTGGGAAAACAGCAGCTCCAAACAGAGTGGGCCGTTTGGGATTTATCAGCTACAGTGTAGTCCATCAGTTCGCATGACTACTTTATATCCGGAATACTTCATATTCAAATACTGTTTGCTTGTTTAATTCAGTGTAATATTTTTTTTTGTTTTGCCACCTCATTGCACAAAAGACCTCGTTAAAATCTTGCTTCCTCTTAAACATGCACCTAGTTGTTGGAATAATTCTTAATATACCAGACAATTATCACTTAACCATAAGTGTCATAATGAATCGAAATCCTGGAGATAAATGGAAATTGTATCTGTTAGCTTGCCCTTTGCTACACTGCCCAGAATAATTATAAACCAACAGTCCGTGGCGTGTTTACATGGATGAGAGGCACCTGTTTTTGTGCACATTAAAGTCAAAATAATCAGCCACGTCTATTTTGGCATCTTCAGGATAATTAAGCAGTCCTAAGGTGCCTTCTCTTGTTTGTTCGTGTGCATGCATATGCTTTAGTGGATTTCAAATTAGACTAAGAAATTACAAGAGTTAGATAATGCCTGTAGCAGGATGTGTTACTGGAAAATGTGAAGAAAAGACATAGAATGTGATGCGAGAAAGATTAAATCATATTAATTAAAAAGTACCTGAGGCTGGCTACATGTTTTCTTTTAAATACTGTTTACAGCTAAGTCAATCCAGCCAGATTAGACCATTGATACCACTCTAGTGCCTATATTGTAAATGTGGAACCATAGCCAGCAGCCAGTTAGCTTATAAGACTGTAAACAGGGGGAAACAGCCAGTCAGGATCAGTCTAAAGGCAACAAAATCTGCATACCAGCACTTATAATGTCTCTTAAGTCTTGTTTGTTTAATCCATACAAAAATCCTGTTGCAAAAACATGTTTTGTTGTCACCACCATGTTACCAGGCAGCAGGGACTCCAGACTGTTACTGCAGGCATCAAGACATACAGTAAGCTGCTTTCACACATGTAGTGGAAGCCGGAAGTTTGCGAGGAGCTGCAAGTGTGAACGCAAATGTCCAAATCAGTTGAACTGGACATTAAACAGACTTTACCCCCTGCCAGCTCCTTAGTATAAAGTCTGTGCAGTGTCCGATTGTGCCGATGTGCGAATAGAGCCGGTCATTGTCCAGAGAATGCACAGTGTGAGCGTGTTGATGACGTTTCTACCCTGCATGCTCTATCCCAGGTGCCACCTCTTACCTACACTAAACTGAGCGTTTCCAGTAGGTGTGAGTCTCCTGTTGTGGGCTTCACGTGTGAAAGGGCAACACTGGACGGATTCTGTGGACATATGTGAAAATGTCTATAGTCTGGCACACAACCCTCCATAAAAAAAGGAAACTCTTCACACTTTGTCTTTTGTAAGGATTAAACAAACAAGATTTAACATGTTTTACTGCTTAAGAAGTACCGGCAGGCAGATTTAGTCACCTTTCGAAAGAGCCAGGTTATTTCCCAGTGGCTTTTATTGGATTTTTACATAATTGTACACTGTGGATACCAGAAGTCAAAAGCGCCAAAAACGAAATAATAATAATAATAATAATAATAATAAAAAAGAGGCGCCCCATGTGTAGAGGCTCCAGTCCTCGCTGCAGTTGGCCCCGGTTCGAGTCCCGCATCGGACGGCCCTCGCTGCATGTCGTTCCCCCTCTCTCTGCCTCCCCCGTTTGCTGTCTCTCTAGTATCCTGTCCAATAAAGGCACAAAAGCCCCCCCAAAAAAATACTTTAAATAATAAAAAAGAGAATACACAGAGCAGAGATGACATGGGTGCAGCCACAGCGTCCGCAGTTTGCGTCCAGACTGATAAAAACACCGCGCAGACATGTGGATCCTCAGAGAAGAATTTACTCATTAAAACAAAACAAAAAAAGCATAAAATACCATCTTGTGGGTGAAAGCAGCAATGAATACCCTGATTTATCAGAGTGAGGTGCTTGATGAATTATATAATCCGGTCACATACTGTGGAACATATTTGCATAAACATAATACACTAATTCACAGTTTATTTTGCCACAATTTCTCTTAATTTTGAGAAATAAATTGAAACATATTGAGTTTATTTCAACCTGTGTGTGTGTGTGGGTAGGTGTATATTTTTCAGCACACAGTGATCACATTGTGTGTTTGGTTGCAGCCCATGTATACCTTCTATCGGACAGGTAATGTTGCCTCTCCTGTCTGTTCTCCCGCAGGTTATGCCACCCCAAAGGCTTCCTGGATCCCCAGCCGTGAAAGAAAAGGGCTGAGCTCCATTTCACCCCCCAGGTTCCTGCTGCTTTGCACCCCATCTTTCCCTCCTTCCCTCTTCTGATTATTCCCCTCTCCCAACCTCACCAGCCCCACCCGACTCCCACAGCTGACCCCTGCACCCCTGTCATCCTCCACCCCGAGACTTTTTGTCCAGTCACATCACCCCCCCCAACACCAACACCATACCTGGTCTCTCCTCCTGCTTTTATTCCAGTCCCACTAACCTCACACTAAGACCTACCCGCAGTCCCCTGCCCTCTTCAGAGATCTGCTTTTTACCTACTGGCTGCACGCCAGGCCCCATGGCTACAGGAGGTCATGCCCCTGAGACAGATGTGTTGATCAACCCACAACAGGTAAGAATTATTTTGAGGTGTTTCTTAAATTTTATTTATTTATGATCATATAAAACATGAAAACATCAGTAAACAATCAATCTACACCTATCAAACTTTGGATAAACCCATAGTGCTTTGTGTTATAAGATGTTAAAATTGACATTTCTCACAGTTAAGGCTTCATCCCCGTTGCAACCAGCAACATGTGAAGAAGTCTTGTGCAGCTCTAATGTCAATCTTTACTTTTATAAACCAAGAAAATCCATGAGCTCCTCTTTTATTTAATCAAGAGCGAGTCTGTCCCCTCTTGGAGAGATTCTGTAGTCTTTTGGCCAGCAGCCCTCTCAGGAGGTTAACTATCCACCCCGGTGCTTTGAATGGCCTTGTGACAAAGGCAACAGCTTTCAGCTTGATTTGCATTGACCTCATTAGACCTGAGAGCTCTCACAAGCAACCATGTGATTAAGAACAGTGGTGGAATCCCTGTGGCAGGTAAGGTAGCACACACTCTTACAGTTGTATCCCGGTTTTTTGGTATTCTGTATTCTTGGAAGAATTTCACATATTCACATATATGTCTGGCACATACAAATATGTATGGGCTGTATATTTATATTGTTGACATATATCCCATAAATATATATCTAAAGCCTGTCAATATATCTTAATGTTGTATACAGTAGGCTCCAAAAGTCTGAGACCACTTTAAAACACATGCATATAACACATACAGAATTTTTTAATAAATGTGCATATATATAAATTAAATATATGTTGTTAATATATATGATCACAACATGTTATACCATATAGAAATTCACCATATAGATATTTTTAGTATATGTACTATGTACAAATCTTATGGGTATTTCATATAGTATATGTTATAAACTTATATCTTCATATATCCAGAGGATCTATATTTATATGATACGAATATATCCCCTTATGATCAACATATATGGCATCATCACTCTTGATATAGGGACATATATGTCATATATTATATCTGTGTATGGGTTTGCTTCATTCAGTCCTGTTTATTTCATTTATCTATGTCCTAAAGAAGCCCACTATGACAAAAGAGGAGGGTATTTAGTTCTGTATTCCCTTTAAATATATAAAATCTGAACAGTTTTACATGTTTTGAAAATACACTTATTCACTTTCTTTCTGGGAGTGAGATGAGATGATAAATACAGTGTCATGAAGGGGCATTAAGTATAGATCTAGAGCCAGGAGATGTTTAGCTTATAGAGTAAAGGCTGGAAATAGAGGGGGGATCAGCAAAGGTAAAAGGTTCAAAGAAGCACCACTGAAGAACACTAATATCTGCAGTGTATCTCGCTTGTTTAATCCGTGTGACAACCAAAGTGTAAAGATGTCGGTCTGATAATGCAGAAAGAATAGAAAAGGTTATGCTTTCTTGGCAACAGCAGTACACAAGTCATACTTAAGTGAGATCTGGAGTGGATTCAAACAGCAAGTCTATGTAAAAAAAATAATACAATACAATACGCACTGGCAGTGGTGCTGGTTTGCATTGTGGGTTATGGAGATTTGAGAAATGAAGGAGGCGTAAGGATGGAAACATGGATATGCAACATCTGGACAACAAGTGTGTAGCAGACACTACTATGTCAGCTCGTACAATGGAGTAATGCTCAGTGAGCTACAGTGAGTGGCCTTTTTTAAGTCGGGACATTAATGCTGGCAGCGTGGCTGGAAGCTCCAGATTGAAAAGTGAAGTGAGAAAACAAGTCTTCAAATGCTTGTTTGACAGATAACTATGAGATACGTCTTTGATCCAGTGTGGACTTGGTTCTTAGCTGCAAAATCTCTGACACTCATTGCACAATTTTCACACTAATCAGCTGCCAAGCCGCTTGTTTATTATGAGCCAGTGAACAATCCCTGTGGATCAGGTTATATGCCGTACTTTATGTTGAATTTTCCCAAACTGTCGATTTCACCAGCTGGATGTGGTTTCATTTCAAAAGGAAGCATTTGGCTGTGCCGTGTTTTTCAACCCTCAGGCGAATGCTGCCCTTTGAAACAGCTTGTGTACCATAAATGTCAGAAACAAAGGATGTGTTTCAGCTCCTTTTAATGGCTTTTTTTTTTATTGTTGCAATATGGTACAAAAAATGAATTCAAGTGAGCATTGCATTTGAGGATTATCTTCAAAGGGACATTTAACGACAATAAGCAATTCAGTTATATATTTAATACAGGTGTGCGTTACATTTTTTTCAGTCTAAAGATTGTCACATAAGAAGGTGGCAAATGAAAATGAAAATCATGTTAAAGAAGCTTTTCGACGTAGCTAACCGCTAACAGCTAACCTTCCTTTCCTCCAAGGTCAGCACTGTCAACATTGTGTACTAGTGATGTATAAAACAAAGACCCAGTTCACACCTGGCATTAGAATGCATCTCCACATGCGTCTTGATTGACCACTTGCGATCGGATCTCACTTCCTCGCTCTATATGCAAATAAACACATATGCGTTGTGGTTTTTAGCCAATCCAGCGGTGACAGAGAGAGAGAGAGCGGTGCAAGGAGGGGTTGAACCAGTCGTTGCACTGCCCACAGCTCTACAGTGAGATAAGGTTTTAGCCATTTGTCAGGACCAATTAGATGTCAGTAGAGAAGTTGGTCCTTCAATGTGGTCCAGGACCTATTTGAGTTCACACTGCTAAAAGAATGTGGACACATGTGGTCCAGACCACCTCCGAATGTGGTCTGAGTGATCAGATCTCAAATGCAGCCTCAATGCTTCTAGGGTGCGTTCACACCTGAATTTAGAGCTGACCACTTGTGATCGGATCACCTGAGACGGATGTAAATAGCAGGTCTGAATGGGGCCAAACAAGTTTGTCAGAGTTCATCCAAGTTCAACTGAACACAGCCCCTTTAAGCGACTCCACTAATTCCAGAGATTCGATTAAATATGATTTGATTTAACGTGAAATTGTTGCTGTTTAATACACTGGTGTGACCAGGTCTTTATCTCTGCAAAGATTTAGAGGGTTAGAATTTCCTCACAGAAAGAAATGATGATTATCTGGAATGAAAAGTGCATTGAAATGTGTTGAAGACTGAATTATTCCCTCCAGTGTCTCAACACAGGCATGAGTCACATGTGGGCCTGTGGAAAATGCCCATGTCCTGTGTAGCAGAGAGCTCTCTAGCTGTTATTCAAGTGAAACAGATTAGCCTGTGTTCTCAGAAAAAAAAAAAAAAGCTCTGCCAGCTAAGTAGGTGATGTGTCATTATGCGCAGTAAGGGACCGTGTCATCCACAGTGTGCATAGCATATTGTGACACTGGTTAGAAGGAAATAATAGGCTGAATGCTTGGCTACATAAGTGGACCCTTCAATTTCCTACCCTCAATTACTTGTGCCCTCTGTACTTAAAATACACACATGCACACGCGCGCACACACACACACACAAACACATGCACGTACGCACGTGCGCACGCACAAGAAGAAGTGGCTTCGGCTTCTTTGCATCATTATAACTTAACGACGCCGCTCTGGACTGTGACAGACTTACTGTTTTGTTTAAGGCGGTTTGATGTGAGGATGTGATTGTATGGAGGATATTAAAACGAAGGCCCGCTGGTCCAGCTGAGTCTGGTTTGCCACAGAAACATCACCAGCTGCTGCCAGCTTATATTAGCTGCAGTTTTTCGAAGAGACCCCCTCATGGGTGCCGGTGGCTTTGGTCATCGCACATGAGTCTTACGATTAAGGCGTCTTTTAATTGAAACAATGCAAAGTCTTGGGTTTTGACTGCAAAACACAGCGGTCAATGCACTGCAACTGAAAGGTATCCTGTGAGTTTTTCTGACCACTAGTAGCACAATGGAGCTGATCTACAGGTAGTGATAATGCGTCAAGAAACAGTGTTTTTCTGTATCTGATTATGTTTTATTGTAGCAGGTTATTTTTATGCCACTTATATGTTGTTAAATAGCTTGTGTTTTCACTAGTTACAGTGCTTTGCGCTTTGTTAGTAAATAGAAAGCCAGCTAGCTCACCTGGTAGAGTGTGTAACATTGAGGCTGATTCCTTGCTGCAGCAGCCTAGATTTGAATCCGGCCCAGGCTCTTTGCATGTCATCCCCTCTCTCTTTCTCACCTTAGCTTCCTGTCTCTCTCTCCACCTCCGTGTCATAACAAAGGCAGAAATGCCCCAAAAAAAACTTTAAAAAAAAAAAGGTTCAAAAAAACACGCTATAGTGTGTTACTAGAACCTCCTGTTGTGCAGTTTAACACTGTTCAAACCGACCAAATTGTATTTTAAATTGTAATGGAGGCAAAGTCAGTGAAATGAGACATGAAGGCCTTTGGTCAGTTTCAGACGCACTCATCATATTTGATGCCAAATCAAAAACTAAAGCAGTTAGAAATGAAATGCAGTGACACATATGAGAGAACAGATTAACTGCTTGTCTGAGGAGTTTCACTACAGTAAAGGGAATGTCACAGTAAAAGTTTATAATGACAGGTGTCTGTGTAGAATCTGACTGCTCTGTACTCCTACTGCCATTGTTTGACATTGGCAGTGCAGAGGAGGCAACAAATAATTGTGCTTGCAAGATTGCAAAGATTGGACCATACTTAAGGAAAAGTTGCTCACCATTAATTTTAAAAGAATCACATTCAGCGATAATGTAAACAATTTAAAAACAATTACTCATAAATATCAGTTTCTCAGTGAAGTGAAAAGCAAAACACTGATGCTGATATTTATGTTAGTTGTGGTTTGTTTATCTGGGAAATGTGCCAGCCCCTTCAATCAAAGAGACCGGGATGAAGGGAGTGGGAAGCAGTTTATAATAATAAAAAGAGCAGGAAGCAGCAGAAAGCAGTGTACTCTGCAGAAGCAAACAAACTGATTGCATTTTTTTTTAATCAGGCTTAATTTTAATAAGTAAGATGATCAGTAAATAATGTGTTTATATGTGGGTTGGGTTATGGATTAAGTTGGTGGCCCTGCCCTAATATTGAGCCTGGTGGATGTCCTCAGCTGCCGGCAGCTGTGTCCCAATGATGTTTTGGGCCGTCTTCTTGATTGTCCGCAGAGCTTTCTGGTGCGGCTGGTAAACCACGCTGTAATACAGTGTGTCAGGATACTCTCCACTGTACAAAAGTTTACTAGAAGGTTCTAGTAAAGCAAAGAACATGTTATGGTTAACGGCTCTGCCAGTCAGGGGTTGCTGCTTAAAGTCAGGCTATCCTCCATCTTATCTTCTGTGACGACCTGAATCCCTCGCCACATGCGACAGGGATCATTATTGTTAAAATTGTCTTCAATCCTGAGTTTGTAGTTATTGTTTGCTGCTTTAAATGTCTTTTAAGATTAGCTCTTGCTAGACTACAGGCTGCAATGGCATTAGCTCTGTAAGCAGCATCTCTGAGCCTTAACAGATTCCTGACCTTTTTATTCAGCCAGTATCTGGTGAGCAAACACCCAACTTTCCTGAACAGTGGTGACATTTTCTGTGCAAAAGAGATGTTTTCAGCAAAAAGGCTCCAGCTGGCGTTCCCAAAGCAGTCTTGTAGGTTTGACACTGCTGCCTCAGGCCAAACTCTACCCGCTCTGCTTGTTGGTTTAACTCTGCTAATTAAGTGCTTTGTAACATTAACATTGTAACAACATTAACAACAAAAAAAAGGTGGTCCGGACCTTGCAAACAATGTAATACATTAGTATAAACAGAGTCTTTCCCCCCCCGGTTGGGTATTTAACATGATGATAAAAGAGTATAGATTAAAAGAGAACTGGCCTGAGGTTTGTCTGATTGAAATCCCCTGCTACAATGAAGACTCATTCAGGATGGGAGTTCTGTTGTTCGCTAATAGCAAGTGCTAACCCAGCCTTAGCATGTGGTGGTATGTAAACCGCCATCACAAAAACAATGGAGAATTCCTCAAGATCGGGTGTGTTGAGTCTGTTCATGACAGTTGTGTCCGTGCACCAAGCATCGTTTATACACATGAGAGTCCGGCTCCTGTCCTCTGAGTGTGCAGTGAGCGATCTGCTCGTTCAGCAGCAGCATCTGGGATGTTGTCAGAATCATGATGCAACAGTTGTTTGGGCATTGCTGGGGATTTTCTCTGTTTCAGTGTTTTTTCTGAATATATTATTAAACCTTACACCTAAATTAACCAGATTTGTGTAATATCATACCTAATAGCAGTAATCTTAACAGTAATCATAACCTTTAGCTATAAACCTAATGTCTTGTAGAGAAATAACCCAATATACCCTCATTCCACAGAGTTTTCCGGATTACTGATGTGAGTGCATTTGGTCCTCAAGACAAACCAGACAGACACACACACACACACACATACACACACACACTCCCTCCTCTATATTAGTCAGCAGCTAATAAATATTTGAATACATCTTTCTGGCTCAGCAATCCATTAAATGTGAAATATTCATGTTGTAGTACAAGTTGGGCAGTTCATGAGAAAAGGTTAGACAGCATGTTTTTGACTGAAGTGCAGCTTGGCTCAGATGATCAGGCTGTTTTTAATTGAGGCGTCCCCTTCCTGATTGATTGTAAGTGTTCAACCAGGCACAGAGCAGTTGAATTTTCATGCATCAGATATCATTGTGTTTGATGTAGCTATTAACCCACAGTGTAAATACTCACAGTAAACAGGCCGCAATGAGATGAGAGCTCTTATCCAGCATTCATTATAACAGTATTAATATTGGGGGATTTCAGAGTCCATGTTGGCAACACAGCTGAATGGAAATGGATTATATAAGTGCTTTGTGCTCGATAGTTTATACAACACTTCAAAGGATCCACTCTGCTCACTCACTCACTTTCATTCTAATCATCACTACAATACTATTATTATTCTCAAAATACTTTCAGAACTCAGGGTTTTTCTGTTGGTCTAAACGGTCTAAAATATAAAATATAAAATCTTTAGGCCTTAAAATGTCTAAATATAGTATGGGATGAAAGCATTAGTGTCACTCGGAAAGTCAAACAAAAAAAGTCACCTTAAGAGGCCACCAACAAACACCTACCATCACCCAATACTCTTCTGTATTCACATCAGGAGCATCACCAAAGTCCAACCCCAGCACCAATGTAGCTTATGTAGCCAAGTCCTTAGTAGTAGCTAGTTCCACTATGTATTCACTAGCTCCTTACCCTAACTTTAACTATCACAAATAACCCTAACTCTAAACCTAAATCTAATTTTATCCCTAAAAAAGCAGTCTGTGCCTGTGGGGATTTCAGTTTTTGTCCCCACGGTGACACAAGTCCCCATGGGTTAGTGTGCATTCAGGTTAGGTGTCCCCACTGGGATATAAGAACAAGCACACACACACACACACACACACACACACACACACACACACACGCACACATTCTCTGCACTCATTTTCATGTTGAATGTGAACAAATTCAATTTGCAAGTAATTATGGGATTTTGCTTCATATCCATTATTACATTCATAAAGTCTTTAATGTTACTTGTTGAACCTGCTGATCTTGTTCATTTAATCCAAAGTAATTTAGTCAGATACAGAGGTTTTTCTTTTCAAAATTAGTATTCAGATACAATCCAAATCTATCATGTGTACTGAGCACAACAGCATCCCGCTCCAAGCTCATTTCCTCTGACCACAGTGACAGTATTTTCTTTGTAGCTTATGAACTGAAATTGATGTCTGAGATTTCTGAAATCTGGTAGTTTTGAGGGAATATTTGTAATAATGACCAGTCTCAGTCAGAACTGATGACCATACCTGCACTATAAACACTATATATTTTAATATTATTACGATCTGCAATACAACTATTTCATCCCTCCTCTCTCTCCTTGACTTTCCCATCTAACAACGTAGTGATGGAGGTGTGGGTGGAGGCCAACAGTCATCTACAACTCCATATCACACTACCGTTCCATATATGAGCTGTACTCACTGAGCCACTGTCTATAAAATGAAGTGTATCTGAATTCGCTATACTCCATTGTATGTCATCTTATTCCCATTCACATAGCACCTCCACCACCTGGGCTGGGGTTGCCCTCCTCCTGTGCCCCTCCACCCTAACTGACTTCAAAGCTGACATGAAAGAGGTTGGAGTCATTTGCTGCAGTGGAGCTTGGGCAAACGCAAAAAGCTAATTTAGAAGACTGTAATATCTGCCTCAGACGGGAGTATTAGTCCCTCCTGCATAACATCAGGACTATTAAATTCAGGGTCTTACACTGATGAACGGTGCTTACCAGAGTAAGGAAAGGAGATGAGGATGTAAGAGAAAAGGTTGAAATTAATCTGAAAATTGGTTTGGTTCACAGGAACACAGAGCACCTTAAATAATGAGTTGGCTGTCCAGTGAAAACAAAGCTTTTAAATTCTCCCTTTTATATTCGCTCTGGCTTCATCTGCCTCTGCCTTGTGTAGATAGGTAGCTCAGATCATTAAACGTATCCTGTCCCTTCATCCCTCTGGTAATTAGGAAGTAATGGAGCCCTGGCACAGAGAAATCTGAGACCACAGAACTGCAGCCAGAGAGCTCACCGTGCCAGCACCAATGTGAGGCGGAGGAAAGCGGCCTGTCCCAGTGACTCGACCTATCAGGGGCAGCAAACGGCTTTGGCAGGACACTCCCTTCAGCCTCCACTGTCTCCAGGGGCTGTATTGTGCATTAGTTGTTTGCTGCTTAGTACTTTGTTGTATTGATTTGATGTCCTCCCTGCATGACGTGGAGAAAATACAGACACTATGTGCCTTCTCTACTTATATGTAATGCATTTTGACATTTCTCATTATAAATACAGGGTTTTGACCTCAATGTGGTCAGAAACAATAAAAACTATTGTTAGATTCGGCATTTCACAATTTTAAGTAGTCACCTGCAGTGTGTTGAGACGGTTTCTCTATAATTTAGGCGTAATGTAGAATTGGTGTTGGGTCTACCCCATATTCATTTTTTTCTGTGTTCATCCTGGATTAGCATTTCACTTTCATTCAGCATGAATCTGCTCCCTGCGCAGCTGCTTTTTCTGATGTCAGAGCCAAGCTGTGTTATGCTAAAGGAACGTTTGATTGGATTGCCCACTTGGCTAATACATACAATACAGTAATCAGACAGGCAAAGTTCAAGTAATCATCAACGTCCAAATTCATGGCATTGGTGATTGCTCTCTGCATGAACAGATGACCTTATTCATCCTAAGCTTTAAGACCCCTTATAAATTCTGTAATGATTGTGGTTGTGACAGGATTAGCCATTTGAATGTGTGACTATACCCACATTTTGTAACTTTCCACTTTTTCTTTTGCAATTCTCCTGTTGTACTGTCCCCACCCCACTGACTTCCTGTTTCCTGTCAGACAGAAAGTGTTTTTACTCTCTTTCCGTTCTCCTCCAGGTGAAGGTGGAGGAGGAAGATGAGGAAGGATCTGCAGAGGAACAGGAGGAAGAAGAGGAGGAGCAGAACTGGGAGAAAGCACTGTCTGTGGAGCGCTTTGGAGACATTATCAGCGACTCTGCTTCTACCAGTGGAGACAGGATGGGCCGACACTACACCGAGAAAGACTTTGAGTGTAAGCAAAGTACCGTGTCCACAGCACCTACAATCACACGTTCAGTGTCACTTGCTCACAGCGTTGTGATCCAGTAGAGTACTGAATAAGTATGAAATTAATTCATATAAGAATTGCGATTCTTATCTACCATCATGTACAAGAAGAAGACTGTAAGATGCTTCCAAGTCAATGTAGTTACCTTAAATAAATAACTTCATACATGCATATATATATATATATATATATACTTTGTCTGACAATGGCCCTTATCAAGGAGGAGTCAGTGGTTGAGCACACAGTGCACTGGAGTAAGGGCCAAAATACAGAGTCTCCTTTCTTTTTGTTTGGATTAGAAACAATTTGAATCAGGAATAAATTCTGAAACTAATCATGACAAGATTTGAAATGGAAAGATTCCCACTGGTGTGAACAGAAATATTATCAAAATTTAAGCTGCTCAGAATAAGAAATCATTAGTTTCCAAAAACTGATGTTGATAATTATAATTATCATTATATTGATATATTTGGTGCAGTTAACAGTGGTAACCACTGAATAACACATCTTGGTGATTTTCTGACTTCCTCTTGGGCCAACATAGGGTTCACATTTTTGGGTTTTTAGTGAAATGTCTCCACAACTATTGGAGAGATTGTCATGAAATCTGATGAATTATACTCACTTAATGATCCCTCAACCTGTGATGGAAATCTTGTGAGCTGGAAGAGTTTTCAGGAGACACCCAATGTCTTAAGCAGAAGTATTTATTGTTGCTCAATGCACCAAGGACATAGACAATAGACAATTACAAACATTAACAGGTTAACCATTGTAATGCCATCCCTAGTCTGTAGTTGTCCCCTGGAAAGGGGCGTATACAAACCCATAAGTTGTCACATGGCTCACGGTTACCAACTGTATTCCCAAATAAGGATGTTTCATATCTCTCGACTACACGTGAAACTTGTGTTGGATACTTAAATGCAGACACGATCTCATGTCTTACCTTACTGGGGATCTTCCTTCACTTCTATCTCAGTATGAATACTCTGTGTCCCTGGGACTTTAAGGCACCTTTTCCCTCAAATATTTGGATCTTCCTACACTCACTATCAATAAGAGGCCTGCTAACCTTGGTTACTACAGCAACAGTGGATGACAATGCTCACGAGGCTAGAGATAAACAAGGGGCTATGGTGCCCTGTGACTGACCTTGTGTGTAAACACTTACAGACTAACTGAAAAAGTAATTCCTCCACAGAACCGACCATCAGCTCAGTCTCTTGCATTGACCTGTATTTTGGTTCATGACACAATACAAACAAAATATACACAACTATGCAACTAATGACATTCCCATCAGCCTCAGCTGCACTTTGTATTTAATGCTAATTAGCAAATGTTGCATGCTAACACCCCAAGAGGGTGAACGTGGTAAATGTTATACATGATAGACATCATGACATTAGCATTTAGCTCCAAGCACTGCTGTACCCAACTCCTAGCCTCACAGATCTTGTTCATATGAATCATGTGTTAATACACTGATGTAAAACAATAAGAGACTTTCTTCTTGATATGTTATCATAATGTAATCCAGTTAAATATAAATGTGTCTAAAATCTGAACTTGACTTTGGCTATCCCAGTTTGACTGATATCAGATTTAGAGCCAGGAACCAAATGCAGTGTATGTTGCGTATATTGGTGGATTACTGTTAGGGAGATTAGCAGATTGTCAGATGTTTACTAAACAGTGTTGTTCAGCAATGTTGGATGTTAATTAAATTCTAAAGCTTTTGTTTTGTGTTGTGTCTTTCAAATGTTTAACAGGGAATTAGGAGGAGAGAAAACATCTAGTCTGAGAGCAGCATTTTTTTTATTTAATGGATTGAAAAGCCTGTGCCTAAGAAAACATAATTTGTTCCTATAAGGCACTGTATGCTGAAAACACAAGAAGATATTTATTTAAGGTGCCGCAGTTATAAAAATTATGCAGACAGGCTGTTCGCCACTACTGGAAACAAAATAATAATAACACAGTGGAGCACTCTTCTTTTTTCTCCCTTTTTCCCAGTTTCCCCTGAAAACACACAACAACTTGTCTAAAATGTGTAAAGTAGCTCAGAATAATAATTTCCCCGTGGAGAGCTCAGCACCATTTGCAGTATCAATTTTGTTTCATATGTAAACCACTATAGTGGCAATGGCAATTATTATTGATGCCAGTAGTGTGCCATTTGTTCACATACATCAATTACTTAGTTCCCTCATATTTTGTATTGTCATACTTACATAGTGTATTGTATGTACTGTATACAGCATTTATATAGTCAGTACACATATTTTCAACATATGGTTTAGGCAGTGAACTCTAGCTGCACTGCTATACACATTCTCCACAATCATCTACCAAACACACCCACATCCGTGGTCTATGTAAACTCCGGCCGGGGAGGTTTAATATATTTGCTCATCACTCCCTAATGTCTCTCAGTAAATATACAATATCTGTCCACAGTGATGAGGTCAGGCCTAGCCACCAAACTCTAACTATGAGCTGTCTGACTGAATTTATATTATGATGTGTTTTTTACTTAAATTTTGAATGTCTTAAACACAGATCACAGACACACATTTCATCATACGCACCACCCCTTGTCCACCCACCTGCCCCTGCCCCAGCGTCTACGCAAGAGGGTGCACAGCACGGACAGAAGGCGCAAAAAGAAACGGAAGAAAAAAAAGACCTCTCTGCCCCCCTCCGATGTTACACCCACCATCCATGAGGTAGATGAGGAAGAGGCAGAGTCTGATACGGACGGACTGGGGGTGGCTGCCACACCCACAGAGCTACCTGATATCCAACCACAGGTAAAATAAGACTGAAGAGCCCTAGGATCGCTATTGAGTGCTTAGCTAACTGTTACCACATAATAGCTAGCAGTGGTTTGAACAGTCTATCAGGTTTAACTACATGTAAGCACATTCCACCCCTCTCACTGATCTTCCTTTTCCTCTCAGTTTAGTTTGGGGAGCCAAGAGGACTTGGAGGAACCCGTTCTGCTCGCTACCTTCCACACGGAAAATGAAGAGCATCCATTGTCGAGGAAAGCTGCACTCACTCTGATAAAGGGAGCATCTCATAATGGGGGAATTTCTGCTCTTGGCCAGAATGAGGAGGTGGCTGGGGAGGAAATGGATTTCAACAGGTAGTTTATTACAGCATCTCAGATTCTCTGCTGTCAGCATAGGTTTAAAACGCAAGAAGTATTGATACATGCGACACACGATAGATACATTAGTTAAATGAGGACTTTTGACACATTGCGATATTATAATAAAATATCAATTACTACTACAACTCACCCATACTGACCATCTTTCACTTAACTGCTTTGCCCCCCACCCCACAATTTGTTTTGTTAGCTACATTCTCACCTCTCCTATTAACTTAAGTTTTCAGCAGCAGTTTTTTTCAGCAAAAAGAAAACTTACATAAAATGAGTGCACCCTAACTGCCAAGCAGACTTTAGTGAATAGCATGGACCGAACATAGCCAGATATAACAAGTGAAATATCTCGTTATTTAGCATTTAGCAGTTAAAGAGCCATTTTCACCTTAGATTTGTAGGAAACCAAAACAAAGCTTAAAGTAGCATGAATACTGGACTTACGCTCTACAGGTCACTAAACACACGACTCGAGATAATTACTAATGTTGCTGCGTGTCTGCTGGATGTATAAATAAGCAACTATTTGCTAACAAGTTTGCTATAAGAATTTTATAAGGTGGCAATATGACAGTGATGTGTTCACAGCTTATTTTGCTACATCCGTGTGGCTAACAAAATCATTCATTTTATTAGTAACACCTGTGCTTTTGCTAGCTTCTGCTGCAAAAAAGGGTCTGTACATTGCTATAGCATACACAAGTATTTACATATCACCTTATAAAGCTGCTATGGCTAACATGTTCGCAAACAGTTGCCTTACACATCAAGCAGACAAGGAGCAACATTAGCGTTTATATGGAATTGTGTTTCTGATCAACTGATGAATGTAAGTCCAATTTTCACTCTTTTTTGTCTTCCCACCAACCCTTAAATATCTTTAGCTGCTGATTGCTGCAGCGGCTAGTTGCTAACTGTGTCTGTCTGCTGTTTGATGCTAGGCAGGTCGAGTTCCGGTTTATTAGAGCACACTTTCCCTGGAAACAGCTGCCTGCTGTAAAGAAGGTTAGAGCAATGAGAGTGAACTAAATTTGTCGGCCATAAAACTAAAACAATGAGCTGGAGGATGCTGAAACTCTCCGTAGAACTGAGGGGAACACCTACACTCGCTATGAGTGAACCCGTTCACATATAGTCATTTGATCTACATTAATATTGAAAAATACTTTATAGTTGTAAAGGTTTATTTTTTGTCAGTTTATCTTTTTATTACTGTTGGTCTGTTTCACAAGGGAGTTTACTGGTAATGTAGCATGAAACAGAGGTAAGTTGCCATGGTTACCTGCAGTTTAATATGACACATTGACTGGTTTTCTGTAGACTGCTTAAACTCAGTGTTTGGGGTGCACCGTTTTTCAATTTCCTATTTAATTTTTCCGCCTCTCAGTCTGTCAGAAATTAGTATTTAGTATATTAAAGCTGGATTAAAGGTGTTTTAATTAATATTCAAAAGTTTATTTTGCCTTCTAAATTTGGAACTGACCCTGTGCATCAAACATTTATTAAACACATTTAATGAGGCAGGTACTTTTCTGAGCAGCAAAGGATACAAGCATCACAAAACAGAATAGAGCAGACAAGAGCGCAGAGTTGAGTTGTTTCCGTTCTTATTGCATGCATATGCTTTATCTTTTAGATCTATATGAACTTTACATTAGCAACTCAAGTGTTTCATTAGGAACAGGAACAACATCAAAACATATAATCAATACGTACAGTTCCTAAGGCATTTATGTTCCACTAATGGCTCCAGCTGTATCTCAGATATTAGGAGACCCATCTGGCCAGCAAACATGCATAACCATCACAATATGAATTATTTGGTGGTGCTTTGAATTATGTATGGAGTTTGCTTCTGGGAGGTCAGGGTCTCCATGGTGATTGAGGTATTTGTCTCTGGTAATGCCTGGATGATAAAAACATGGAAACACCATCATGTCTGTGCCTAGCAGTGCTGTGTTTCTGTGTCTGAGTGAACAGTGATGACTCAGAGGCTGGGTGAGGAGATCCTGGCCTGGTGCTGTGTTGTGAAGCCCTCTGTTGGTGAAGTGATGGAAGTACAGCCAAGTGGCACAACACAGAGAAATTATGTTTGAATATTTATACAATTATATACAACATTTACCATTTTAAATTCCAGCTTGTCATTATTTTCTGATGTCAGATGGAGCTCATCATTCATAATCTTTACATTTTCCTTAACAATATCTCTCCCTTTGTTCCTTGCCAGCGTTCCCCCAGGATCAGATCCCTCAAGCTCATCTGCAGCCCGCGGCTGGTTCCGGAGGAAGCCTGTACACCATCGCCTGGCGGGCGCCCAGCGCAGCAACTATGACCTGCGGGAGCGGATCTGCATCGGCAGTATGACTGCTCTGGAGACTGCTGTCTACCAGCAGGTGCCCACTGATGAGGCGGAGGCCCAGATGTTGGCCAGTGCCGATCTGGATGACATGAAAAGTAAGAAGGATACTGAATAATTACATGTTTTCAGGTGATGGGCAGGAGCAGGTTTTTGGAAACCATATTGGAAGATTTCAGCTGTTTGGTGGTTTTGTTTGTAGGCATGCTATAACATGGCCATGTAAAAATACTTCATTGTTTAGTTCTGTCATTCATTTTGCCAACAAGTCATCATTTAATACCATATGATGTTTGAATACAACTAATTACAATCAATAAGTCTATTAGTACATCAAAAGAAAATTAAGTAGAATTTGTATTGCTTAATTAAACATTCCAGTCATTTTTTGTCAAAATGCCAAATATTCATTTGTTACAGCGTCTTGCTTAAGAGATTAAGCTGCTTTTCTTTGACTTATTTGAAAATAAAACTAAACATTTATAAGTTCTTCACCGATTGTCTGAAAAAAAAAAAAAATTTCATTTTCTCTATAATCTTCTTTCATTGTCTGACATTTTAGACTTAAAAAATTAATCAATAAATTGAGATATCAATCTGCAGATTAGTGGAATAGTGTATATATGGTAGTTGCAGACCTAGTAGTGAGTGATGTACAACATTTTCCATGGACACAATCTCCATGCAAGGTTGTAAGAATTGTTGTTTCTATAGCAACTCCACTTCAATCCAGATTTCGTGATCAAACAATTATCCAATGACAATTGTACATTCTGTTCAGGGTGACTGTATACTGTATGTATTTGCCTTATGGCTATGTCCATTTTGAGTCTGATGAAGACACACTTGAGTGGAAATGTTAGTCTGTTGGTGTTATTAGAGGCTGCAAATCAATCAGTGTGCTCCAGTCCCCCTTTTTTCCCTTGAAGCATTGCTGTCTTTGAACCGAGAAGCACCTCTCCTTCGATGGATACTGTTGAGAGATGGGGGAGAACCCTTTTCTTTTCTCTAAGTCAACTTAAAACAACCTGTACAGCTGTGTTGATCTCATCCATACTTTTTTTACTTTAATTTTTGTGGCCAAATTTCTGTTGCTATATTCTTGGCACAGGGCAGCCACGTGCCCTCTTAAAGGCTCTTTGAATGGTTTTTCCAACCACCGAACTGCTGACAATAAGTAACAGCAAAAAGAACTTTGGGCAGCAATTCAGACATCTGGATGTAGGCTGGCTACATCTTCTCTCTAAACACAGTTAACTAGCTAACATGGCAGAACAAGTGTTTTGTTAAGCTGTAACAGGTGGACATTCTTCCCAAGCTGCACTGTAACATTGCATAAACTAAAAGAACTGTTGCTATAGCTGCCTGCAGTGTAATATACAGTACCATGTAGGGTTGCCACCTGTCTCGTATAATACAGGATTGTCCCGTATTTGAAAATAAAATGCTGCATCCTGTATTGAATATATATATACCTCTGGACTACATTATATTCAGAGGTGTTTGTTTAAATATTGAGCCCTGCCTCCATGTGTGTAAAGGAAAGAACTTTCTAATGTGGAACGCCTTTCAATATAATGCTGGTAGTAAAATATGTCATTGTGTCACCAGGAGAAAGTAGCTGGATTGTGGAGACAAATGGACAAATGGCCATGTGTGAAACAGAGATGTTATTTTCAGGGACCTATGGTATTTTTTTCCCTGTCTGCAAATATAATAAGGATTTTAATATGAATCAGGGACTGTACCTTTATATTACTTTCATTGCTGTTTGGAAATAAAGTCTTGGGAAGGATAGTGAGAGATGAGTTCCTTTGTCCTTCTGAGATGACTCAGTCTTACTCTTCACCCACGCCACAACAAGGCTGTGGGGGGATCTTTGTGAGGTGTCTTTTTTCTAGCTCGGTTGTTATAAGCCAGTGACTGAGCTTCACTAGTTCACCATCAGACCTCCATGAAAGCACCTGATGTGGTGGCTTCAATATTTGTGATATGTGTGACAGCCAGGTCTCTGTAGCAGTTCATGCGGTCATTCATGAAACATGTTCATGTTGTTCAGCAGGTTTATTTAGGCTGGTTATTCATTTTCCCTCATTTCAAAGGATTACATCAGATACACCTCTTTTATTTTGTATTCTACTTGTCTATATATATATATATATATATATACACACACACACAATTTAAGTTGATAAAATATACCCAGAAATACTGTTTTTGTCAGATGTCTTCACCTGCTTTTTGGTTTTAAAGCTGGATGAATATTGTTGTAGATAAGAGTTAGTGCCCTCTACTGGCAATGAAAAGTATTACTACACAGTTGTTAAATCTGCCTCTCAAACATATACACATCAAAGGTTTAAAGAAACACTGTTTATTTGAAATGTTACAATTGAAACATTCAGCTTTATAAATGTAATTGTATAACTTATTATCAAGTAAACAGATCTCCGGCATACGTATTAAGAGATATAATAATATCACCTACACACACACAAAGTACTTTTTCAGTTTTAATTTTTCTAAACAGTCATCACTTTTCTTTCCTTCCTCGCTAGCCTCCAAAAAAGAGCAATAATTATATATTATTATATTATAATTATTATTTTGTCCTGTTATCAGAGTAAGAGACACGCGTTGTCACTTTCAGCTGTAAGAATATCGAAACCTGCTGGACAAAAGAAGTTCTAACCACAGAAATCACAAAAGAAGTAGATACAGCAGACCTAGACAGGAACAAACAAGACGACAAATTTACAGGCGTAAATTAACGCTGTTTATAAATTACATATTAGAAATACAAGTTCCCTTCAGCCCTGCATCTGAAGTATATAAAGCCTAATTCCATGTCATCAGTATTGGAACAGCAGTTTTTGATTAAAAAAATGCTTGAAAAAATCTTGTTATTATTCACACCTCTTTGAAACATTGGAACATTTATTGACTCCCCTGCTGCTCTGGTGCTGACCACTCACCATTCACAAGTTTTGCTCAGTGCTTGCCTGTGGCTCGGCTCCACTACGGGCGTCCTGCACATTCTGTCTCATGAAAGCGAGCCCACACAGCTCCCAGCTCCCACACACACCGTTAAAAATAAGTCTCCGAAACAAAATAACACAAAGGATGGAGGACAGAGAAATCGCAGCATCTACCCATTATTTCTATGAGTGAGGAGAAGGCTGCCTCCTATGATGAGGAATAAACTGGATTCATTAGTATATATTGAGTTGTCAGATATTGTTGTGAGTCTGCATCAAAACCCATTAAAGCCCAATGCAGTTCAGAATGTTAATGGGGCAATTAGTAGCGCTGTTAGGGAAGTAAATATCAAGCACAATTAGCTCCTGTCCTCGTCTCCTCTTCACAAATCAGAGTCTTCCCATAAATGACTGTTGCTGGCAGACTTTATCTTACCAAGTGGCTGCCTGACGGATCATGCATTTACAATATCAAGGTCACAAGAGTTAAAACGTTAGAATGAACAGAAAAGAGAGAAAACAGAATAAAAAGAGAGGAGAGGTGGAGAATCAGAGGCTTGTGTGGCCAGAGAAAAACTGTGCACCCCAGCATGCAGGGCATTAATTAACAGAGGCTGCAGTCGATTCCCCTTCAGCAGCGACCCTGCCCCTGGCCTTTCCTGCCTCACCAGAGCAGAGTGATCATTGACTGTTTAGGATCTGGAAACAGAAAACAGGGCACCCAGAGTCACTCAAAACAAGATATCGGATTTGTGGAGAGTGATCATCGACAGGCCGTGATGCACATATCACCACTGTATGTCCCTGCATTGTCTGTTGCTTTTAGGTGTGAAGTCTTTATCATGAGCTATGTCTGAAGGATTATTGCTTCAACAATTTGAACAAAATTAATTTATAATTTTCTGATCACATAAGCTGCAATTTTACTTATCCGGTTATTTAAAGTTATAGCCTGAAGTTAAAGGAGGTGAATGTTTTGGCCAGTGAGTTTTTTTTTGTTTTTTTTTTGCATTGTCAGAATCTGCAAAGGATTAGAACTCTCCACTGCGCTTGGGCAAAGATAACTGTTAGACTAGTTCAGACAGCAGCAGAACGGAGAGGGCTGAATGATGTAGATGTCTGCAGACGAGATTCCATTATTTGCACATATCTTTTATAAGCTGTCTGTAAGCAGATGATACGTCTGTGTTACTTTATGGACTGAAAAAACATCTGAAAAAATTAAAATGCTACACATTTTTCCCCTATAAATTATTGTACTGTATGTTTATATACACACACACACAGACACACACACAGATGCACGCATGAATACAAATACAGTCAGTGAGACGAACAATATTCCAGTATGTGGAGCACGTTTCAGAGAGGGTCCTGTTTGGTGGACAGTGGTGCACCTGTTGTGGACCAGTCAGATTACGACACCTAAGGCGACGCTTGGTTTCCATGGACACGCAGGGACGGGAATGGTGCAGCTCACTCTGATAATTAGCACCATGATATCTCACTAAGCAGAGAGCCAGAGCTGATTCCTAGGTGTTATTATTTTATTCTCTTTAGGTTTCACTGCGGTTTAGTTCTCAGCACATATTCCTGCATGTGTCTGTCAGGCGTATATTTATATGTGGCTTTTTCAGCTTAATGCAATTTGGGTAGAGACGCCAACCTTTGGAACTTGACCTTTACCCCCCTACATACCACATGATTGGAAAGTGATGGTGGCGCTATGGAAACGAAAGACATCAACTCTTCTGCTCCGATCCACTTTATGTTGGTTTCCCAGCAGCCACGAGGATCAATGGGCTGTGGACATCATTGAAAAAGGGCAGCGCTACCATTCAGCTGACAGGCGGGTCTCACAAAGTAGACCCTCCCTCATCAATACTTGCTTTTCGGAGTTGCAACTAAAGTGAATGCTTCTACCATTTATACATCTTTCTGATGGTGGATCCAGCAGGGGGCTTCTGCCTGAGGGTGTAGCTTCAACTTTGCATTTTGTTTGGATTTAAGGCAAAAAAACATTTTTGTGATGTTGAGGATCTTGTATCTGCACCTGTGATTTATTTTTTTGACTATAAGGTGAATATTTTCAAGTCTCCGAGAAGTTTCTTGATTTTTCTCGTTTTTTGCTTCAGACAATTTCTTATTTAGAAGTTGAAGTCCCCAACCACACCTTTTCTTTTTTTCTCTGTTGCCTGGGCGCCACATAGGAGCTGGTTAGTTTGGACATACATTCTTTTGCACGACCAATACAAAGATCCAGGCTGGTGGACCCAGGGTGAGCGACGGCGATCAACAGTTGGAAGCCCTGAATGAGCAGTGCATCCACTCAGAGAGAGGAGGATAGGTGGAGGTACCGACTGTGGAGATGACAGATATTGAGGGACAGGAGAACCAGGGGCATGGGACATCTGATAAGATGCGGGCCGCTGACCACCATGGTCCAGACCGTCGGTGCAGTGTCCAGAAAGGCTTTGGCACCCCAAAGCTGCACCAACATGAACACCACAGCTCAGTGTCCAATGTGGAGGGGTTTGAGGACTTCGAAGAGTTTGTTTTGGATTTTGATGATTATGACTTGCTTGAGTCAATCCACACTCAGCTGGGGTCACCACTCGAGCCTATCCGTAAGTTGTGTGTAGTTGTATTACTCTTTCTGAGTAGCGTTACATTACAAGGCCTTTAAATCATTTTACAGTAAGGAAAGTTGCGTCAAGCTGCTGAGGTTCTGATGCGATCATGATACAGTAGGAAATTCACATGGATCAGCATTTTATTCTGTTTTTACATGGATGATAAATGGATGGGGGTTCATGTGTTTCCATTGATTGTAGTCCACTGATAGTGTAATTAATGGCAATATGAGGCTCTTTCATGGCCACAAACAGAACAAAGTTGTCCACAGTATTGAGCGGATTGACACACTGCTCGACTGGTGCTGTTTCCTGCTTTCCTATTGATCCAGTGGCACCCATTTGGCTCTGGGCTCAGCCACAGCTAGAGCGGAAAGACATTTCATTGACAAACAGTGTGTGGTTCTGCTATTTTTATCCCTATTTGGAAACATTAGACATACGGCACATTAGTCCTGCGAGGAAGCTTTATTCCTGCCTATGGAACAGAAATGAAGGTGGCCAGTCTCCAATAGCTTAGGACATTTAGGCACTCATTGATTTGGGGTTAGCACCAACTGAGTTAATATGAGTACACTGGGCACCCTAAAGTAGACCCTGTATTTATAAAAGGTGCAACAAGGATTCAACTTGACAAGTAACAAATGTTTGGTTTTTTTTCTTATCATCATCTCAAGCCAATACCATGAACCTTTTAATGGTATTATCCCAGTTTTGAGTATCATTAGTTGCTCTTGACAACTGTGTCTGCCAAATGACATTAATATAAATTTAAACAGGGCACTGATCTTGTGTCTTTGACTTGTTCCAATTCTGTTCCAATTCTGTTTTGGAAGATAAATCTACTTTGTACTTATTTTGAATCTACTTTTATGGTCTCTAGGGATGGCCACGATGGTCACAAACATTTCTATAACTACTAGATAGAATTCCATTGAGCTTTATACAGACATTTGTGATCTCCAGAGGATGGACCATTATGACTTTGGTGAACCTTAGATATTTTCTTTAGTGCCACAATGAGGTTGACATGTTTGGTTTTTATGGAAATGTCACAATGACTGTTGCCCTGAAATTTGGTAGACATTCTAAGTCACCAGAGAATGATTCCTAATCTCATTGATGATCCCCTAATTTTTACTCTGGAACCACCAGCAGGTTTTTGGTTATCCCATGAAGCATCTCAACATCTCGTGGATGGAGTGGCACTAAATAGATGGTCATGATTCCCACCCATTGTATACTAATGTTTTGGTGATCCCCTGACTTTCCAGTGGCACCATCATCATGTCAGAAATGTGTGTCCAATATATAGGTTAATGACATGCCTTCAAGACTAATGATCTTCCCATTCAGTACTTTGTGTTAAGTGCTGATTAGCAAATATTAGCATGTTAACACACTAAACTAAGATGGTAAATGTGGTGAACAGTACTACGAACATGAGCATGCTGCAACATGCTGAAGCATGTCAGCATTAGCTTTAGCATTTTACCAAAAGCACTGCTCGGCCTAAGTGCGGCCTCACACAGCTGCTAGCATGACTGTAGGTTCTCAGGGCTTTATTTTAACGATCTAAGTGCATGGAACAAGAGCGTAGGGCGTGTCCAAATCCACTTTTAATGTCAGGAAAAACAGTTGCAGCGCCAGGTGCATGGTTCAGAAGGGTTGTACTTCTTAAATCTCTTAATTAATCATAGAAGTGTTTTGGGTATAGCATGCAATAAACCAATCAGCATCCACTTCGGTAGATTGCTATTATAATGGCCGCTTTAAGAGGTAGTAAAGCAGAACAATTCTCTGCAGAGGAAATTAATCTCAGGGCCAAAGTTCAATTTACAACCACGAAAAGCGTGTTATGCACCTGCCTATGTAGGTGCATAGTACTACTTTGATGATGCACCCTTAAAATAACAGTGAAATACTGTGCCACTGACTTTAGACCAGGTTTTTGTTGCTCAATCATGCAATCACTTTCTGTTGCCCACACACCTTATTTTAAGAAAAACACGCCCATGGGCGCTCAGATGGGTGCAGGTGTATGTGCTCTTTAAACAACGACAAAATGACATCGGTCTGAAACTTGCAAAGACACATTGCGCTTAGTGCCACTTTGCGCTGGATGTAAGACAGTCTTGTTGATTTTGGCAAAGTTCTGAACTATCCATCATTTAGTCCTTAAAGTAATTCATTGCTGGTATTTTCCTTAAAAAACCCTTTAACACAAGTAGTTAATAAACTACATCAATCTAAGAAATTTAACACACAGGATAAAAACACTCAATAATACACACTCACACTCACCATCATGACACACTCATAATACAAAGTAGTGGCAAAATTCTAAATCATATTGTCTTTTCAGTCAGGAACAACATTTTCGAGACAGATGCACATAGAACAGGGAAAATAATCTATTCATGAGTAAGACTTTGGCCACAGTCCTGGATTCTATATTGCATGCACATAGTTAGCAAATATGCTTCCAGTTGAGCTATCTAATTCATCTGTCCCTCTAATGTAAAATCATTCCTTTAAATTCAAAGGTTCATGGCATAATGTCTAGTGACTGACTGACTGACTGACTGACTGACTGACTGACTGACAGCTGGATGTCTCTCTCTTTCATTGTAAAGCTAGATCCCATTTCATTTTGTACACAGGCACCCAGTCCTTTTCAACATTTATACATATTTATTGGTTTTGTGGGCTCTTGCAGATTGCAGTAACAGAATACATCAAAGGAAATGTTGCGAAAGATAAAAATCTGCTTTGATCCCTTTTGTTTTAACTAAAATGAAACTAGATTTTAGATTACTTTGTTATAAATATGTTGCATATCAGACTTGTACAGTTGGATCTCACTAAAGCCAAGAGAACAAAAAGTAGAAAATCAGATGTGGATAGCACGCTACCTGGCAAGCAAATATACTGCATTATGATTTTTGATGTTAAAATATTTTTAATATTTGATATATTAAAATATTTTTCTCAATGACTTTTGAATTTCTAAAATGCACATGGATGAGTATTATCAAAATGAGACGGTTGGTTACACAGAGATAGTTAAGCGGACTTGTTTTCCTCAGAATAACTATAATGTAGGACATGTGTGTTTTATTGGCCAAAGTGAACAATCAAAACTGGCATGAGTCCGCTCACGTCCCATCACAGAGAGGAGCTAAAGGGTTCATCTTTCAGCTAACTACAAAAGAAATAATAGTCAAAGATTTATGAATGTGCCATAATGCTCTAAAGTCAGAAATGACTAATAAAACAAGACAAATGATGTTTGAATTTTGGGTGGACTTGTAAAGCTTTTTAAAGGCTGCATCCAGGATCACTGTGCAGCATGAATGACACTTTTAATTCCCTTTTTACACAGTTTATAGTGTATTTGTGTTTGCATTTATTCACATGCTGCTTTTCCAGCAAGTGCAAGTGTACTCCCCGAGTAATGCATGAGAGTTTTTTTTCACAAAAAAAGGTTATTGATCTAAATTGTTTGGGTTCCTGTAAATGGTTCAAGTATTTTGGTATCTTCTTTGGGTGCTTCATGTGGTGCCTTCTGATCAAGATAAGAAGTCTTAGACCAAGTCAGACACCAGGTCAAGAGGAGGAGGAAGAAGTATAAAAATGATTTTATTTTCACCCAGAGTTATTTGCCCTGGCATTGCCCTGGCATTGCCCTGGCATTGCCCTGGCCTGTGGTGAGAAAACTCAGGTCATCCAAACCAGCTGAAGTTCACACAAGGACAACCTTTAAAGCTTTTCCCTTGGGAGACTCAATGAAAAATGAAATACAGCCTGATTTCATCTTGATTTCCATTTCTCTCCGCTTCCCTGAGGAAGGCATGACGCAGCAGAATGGAACACTTAGTGCATTTTATGCACACACACACACACACACACACACACACACACGCACGCACACACGCACGCAGGCACACACGTACACACATACACACACACACACATACACACACATATACACACACATATACGCAGGCACGCACACACATACACACACACACTCGCACACATACAAGCACACACTCACCTCACTTTGGTTACCTCTGGGTGGGTGCTTGTGTAAAAGATTAAAAAAGACAGTGTTTATTTGGTCTATTATTTGGTATTCAGCCGTTGGCCGGTCTGACTGTTGCAGCTCTGCACTGAATGCAAATGTCAGTTTCTAAACTGTCCCCCAGATCTTTTCCTTGACCTTAAGTACACCAACGCCATCCCATAACTTAACTATGTGTGCAAGCGATTTTGCACGTTACAGTGTAATAACGACAAGTCATGTTCTGCCAACACTTCTACTCTCGCATATTGATCAGAAGGGAGAGATTTCAAAGTAGTCCCCTTGTGCATGAGCATCCGATAAAATATTTATTGCATTGGATCATGCATGTGTAGCCCTTGCAAGTTGATTTTCAGACTCAAGTAAAACACAACTGGTATGCTTTGGAAAACAGTTGATAGTAATGAATGATTTGTAGTTGAAAATGTCAAACTGTTTCCTTTAACAATCTCAAATGTATTTCTTAAATTATACTTAAAAGTCACTTAATACCTACATTTGACCATTTCTGTATAAAAATAAACACTGAACCTTAAAATAACACATTAGTTATAATTTTGCCAAATTATAGTCATTACCTAAAATCATTCTTTACCACTCTCTAAAAACATTTCCGCACAGGTGGTCATCCTTTTACTTTGCATTTCCTACTTCCTTTAATCAAATTAACGGACCACCCAGGCTTCCCTTCCATTTACATGGCAAATCATAAACATTAAAGGAGCCGCTCATTATGTTCAATTCAATAAAATATGATTTGGAGGTCAAGGAAATTGAAAATGAAATTCCTCTTTTTGAAGTGACAAATGTGTGGGGGTGAAACCACCTCCTCTCTAACAGGTTCCCATGGCGCACATGGATTCTCACTCACCCATGAAGCTTTTGCCCTCTGTTACTGGTTGTTCTTCTGTCAGCTGGAAACCTAAACGCACATATAAATATGATTTCTGAAGCACATTTTCTGACTTGGAAAGGATGTTTGATTTGTTCACAATCATAAAAGAGCGTTTCTTAATACTGCTTTTAAAATGCTCCTCGGTAGGTTGGTTTCTGAATGACTCATCAAACTGGCCTCCTCAGATGTAGACATCATCACTTAGCAATGTCGACCCTTCTGTTGTGCAGGTCACAGATTTGAGGACAACCCCGGGGTGAGACGCCACTTGGTGAAGAAGTCGTCCCGATGTCAAATGGCCCGGTCCAGCAACAGCTCCACACCACTATCCAGCCTGAAGAAGAAGAAGAGAGCAGCAGAAAAAAAAATTCATGAGGTTTGCAGCACAATGCTTTTTCCTTCAACTGCATTAATCTGCATATTGACCACAGGATGAATACTTCAATATGCAGGCAACATACAATTTACACTAGTTTCCTTTGTTAAATACATAATATTACAGTATCATTATGATGAATGCGATAGCAAACCATTATATTGCTACCTAGCCAACTTTAGCATTAACAGCTGTTTACTTACCACAGCTCTTTGCTCATCAAGAGCTGTCTCCAGCGGTGGAAAGCAACCCCAGTGTCTCTATGACGTCTTTTCTTCTACTGACATGACAGTCATGTCTCTGGCCACACAACAGATTCAAGTCCAATATTCACTCTCCTTGTAGCTCTGGTTTGGTCTTCACCAGCTCTTGAGGGGAACAGTCTAGTTTTGTTGCTGCTACCAGCTTGCTGCTGTGTCTGTCAGCTATCTGGTGCTAGGTATATGCAAACAGTGGGTTTATTGATGGTCTTTGCTCTCCCTACTGCTGCTGGACACAAGGTTGACAAGAGCGGAGAGATTGAACCAAAAAGCACAGTAAAGCTGTGACTTGTAAAACCAAAACAATGAGCTGATATTGGCTAAAGCACTTCCTGATAGGAAACGTAGGGTTGGGTGATAGTTCTGCCTGTTTTTCACTACAAATGACCCCCCCTCACATTACACATACAGTAGTCATTTGATTCAGTGTTAAACGTGATCTCCAGAGCTCTTGGAGTGAAGTCTGAGCTTAACCACATTCCTCTTCAGTGACTTAATGGCGAGTCACCAGACCAGAAGAAGCTATAAAATTCCTACTAATGTTTCACCTCAGTTTGACTGCACAAATGGCACAAAAACACAAATCATATTATCATTTTGTGTTGCTCTGAGAAAACTTCTTTGTTGAAATGTAACAGAATGTCCCTCCAAACCATGTGGTTATCTTACGTCAGGCCTCATAAACGTGTTGGTTTGGATTGGATTAGCTGTCACTGATTATTATCATTATTTTCTCCTATAGGTGTAATATGTTTTAGTTTGGAGAAAAAAAAGAAAGAGAAAAGGGAAAACAAGCTTCATTGAAAGAATTGGGGGATGTTAACAAATACTTAGATGAGGGTAAACATAATCTACTACTACATATGAAATGTAAAGCCATATATTTTGTGCCCTGGTCCACCTCCAGTTGTTTGTGGAGCTGAACGAACTGATCGTGGAGAAGGATCATGAGATGCGTTGGAAGGAACGCGCTCGCTGGATCAAGTTTGAAGAGGATGTGGAGGAGGAGACGGATCGCTGGGGCAAACCTCACGTGGCCTCACTCTCCTTCCGCAGCTTGCTGGAGCTTCGTCGCACCATCACACACGGTAAAAAGCTCCTGCGTGCAAACAGCAGTACACATGCTCACAGTATCAGTCTTATGGTTTACTTATTTCCATGTGCAGCTGATATAAAATCCACAAGGATAAACATGACATGCAAAAAGAAGCGAAACTCATCTTTGCTGGACAAATGTAGTTTGACAGAAGTGTATTTTTGGCTAAAGTTTCTCAAATACAAATATGAGGACTTGAACATTTTTGTCCTGATTAGATTCTCCCCCCAGGAATCTGAAATACTTTTTATACAAAACAGTCTCAGCAGCCATTTTCAGCCCTTGTCTTCCTGTACCTTCCTTCCCTAGGTGCTATCCTTCTGGACCTGGAGCAGAATTCTCTGCCTGGCATCGCTCATCTGGTGGTGGAGACGATGATCATCTCTGATCAGATCAGAGCCGAGGACAGATCCAGTGTTCTGCGGGCTCTGCTTCTCAAACACAGGTCAGTAACCAGTCTGAGACTAACTGAAATATTTAGTTCTTTCCTCAAAGCGAACATATTTGTCGTGGCACCCCAGGAGACATTACAGGATTTAAAAGCCAAATCTAAAATATTTTTGGCCAACTAAGCTCGTAGGAACAGGTGGAAAACTCCATTTTGTGCACTTCTAAGAAGGTCCTAATTTAAAACAGGCCCCGTTTAGTCTTGATTTACACCATTACAACTGTAACCAAATCTTTTACATAACCTGCCGTCTTATCAAGTGAATTAAATTTAACGAAGCTTAGGTGAGGTCCAAAATGTAACACCTCGATACAGTCCATCTTGAACATCGGGATATACGATATTATTGCAGGGGATGGGGAGTGAATTTTTTTTAAAAATAATATCATTACATCATTGTATTTGAGGTTGCCACTAAACAGAAGTTCATTGTTTTATTTGTCAGCAAAGCAGTGAAATGAGGGTCAGACTCGGCAGCAATGCAGATTGTGTAAAACTGTAAGACTTCACAAAAGGAAATGAAAAAAGATTGACATAATGAAAAGGATTGCATAAGGTGGGAAATATCGCGATATTCGATATTATTAAATATCGGCCCAAGCCAAGCGCAAACTACATACATTCTACTCCACACATATGAATCTATAAACCGATTTGCAGATTGCAGATTTACTGTATGAGACCAAAATGTTTTCTGGGACAGCAATAATACGAGTGTCTTTAAGAGTTTAAACTGAGCCAATCACTGTCTGGAGTTCTGTGAAAGAATTTTAGCACAATTAATAAGCAGAATTACATTTTATTAAATGGTAATACTAGCAACAGGCTTTCTGTTCTCTTTGCTAAAAATCCTGTTTTATCGTAGATACATTTTAATTCTTATAATATTAATTCAGTTTAATACAAATTAATTTATTCATATGAAATAAAAGAAAGTCATGCTACTAGATTGTAAACATGTCACTCATCACATGAAGTATTAATACTGATATACAATGCGGAATCACAGTTGGCTGATTAGGAGGTACATTTTAGAGTTTTATTTTTAAGCCTAAGCATACGGTTGTAGTTTTAGTTACCATGGCAACACCAACCATCTCTGTGAGACCAAAAAGCCAGGATTAATCCCAGTTACCTGTCTCCTGCTTCATGTGAAAAGGTCCTGAAAATATTGTTATCATAGATTTAGTTGTTCTTTTTAATCCATGTATTAACAGACCTGCCAGTGTATGGCAGTGTGGATGCAGCTGTATTTTCATGTTGTTCATGGATTGTGAGCATGGAAGCATGAGGAATCAAACCCCAGCACACTCCTCATTTATCATTATTCTGTTATGGAGGTTGTTAAAAAAAGCCAAACTCAGGGGAACAGAGCTGGGAATTTCCAAAAAGTGACATTTAACAAGACTTGGCTCATCATCTGGTGTACTTCCCCAGGGCTGTCTAAATTACAAATGTCAAGACAGTACCCCAGCTGCCCAGGGTCTTAAAGCCCAGACCTTCAGATTTAAAGTTTGACGCTGTGCTGTCTTGACCATTTGAAATCTGTGCCCTCTCAGTCCTGCTCTCTTTCAGACCTTATACACTAACGAGTGGGTGTTTCAGTCTGATCTTTGATTACTGAGAATGAAACAGACACTGTTTGAGGCCCTGCATAAAATATTTATGAACTTTCAGGCTTGAAATCAGAATTTCTTTTAAATATTGCTACTTTTTATAAATCCAGGCTCATTACATGTCTAAAATTCTGGGTTGAAATGAGACAGATGTAAAATTCAGGATGTGAGATGATAGGCGACGTTTACCTCTTATCAACAGGGAGTTTTTGGTGCTCTGTGTGTTTTACATGAGCAGGTTCTTCCCAGCCAGCCCAGTTAACCAAGATTTATGCAGCAGTTGGAAATATTTTTGGGTGTGATGTTGTTAAATCAGCGGATGAGGAAGTAGTATATGTGACTAGAGAGGGGATAGACCAGGGGACACCACAACCTCAGAGACACGAATCCTCTCAACTGATCCTATATAAGTGCTGAAAAAAGACCAAGGAAATGGTTACATCATATCCTGTGTACTGCTATATATGCAGTACTTCAAATAGATAGCATGTGGATGTTAAACATGTGACATGTCATCTCCTCTATGTTTCCGGCTCTCTGAGATGGTTCCCACTTATTGATTGGCACTTGTATTGACACACTCGCTAAACTGACCTAACACATGACCAATGGAACAGCACTACACATAGAGCAGAATGGATTTTTCAGAGTTACATAATGAAAAAAACAAGTTAACTAAATGTCGGCTGTCAGACCGAATTACCAGAGAGACAAGCCATGCCTGTCAAAAATAAAATGAATCATGCTCACTCATTCTCCTGTCAATATTTTGTTGCACTTCAGGGATCATTTAAAATGTTAGGTATAACCAGGCTAATGGTGTAGCTCCAGAGATGAACTTCCTTCTTTATTGTAGCTTTTGATTGCACTTCCTCAGCAGATGGAGTTTGTCCAGTTTTCATGGAATTGCATATGTTCAGATTTCCATTTTTCTGAGGACCTTAATGAGGTCGCATCCATGTGAGCTACTAAAAGTTCTTAAACACACAGTACTACAACTTCTGCCACTAGGGGTCTCTCAATCAAGACTATGACAAAAGACAGTGTTGGGTGATGTCATGAAATAGTGTGGGATCGTGGGAATTGTTGTCTTCACTACTTTCTCCTGGTTTGGATTCCTTCAGTGTCAGTGGTTCAGGAAGTTTTTACCAGCAGTTGAATTATCCACAGAGGTGTCCTCCTCTCCAAATCAAACAGACCAGGTGATTATAACCAGTAAAAACACTGAATAAATCAGTTTCACATTTAAAGTCAGTGTTTCGAAGCCGCTGTGCGGCGGACACGAGACGTCGGGAAGAGTTGGAATCTGAGATTGCTATTATCCTTTGTTTTGGTTGTTTCTCTGATAACTTACAAAGCTGATGTTCATGAGGTTTTTACCAGCTGCTGAATTATCCACAGAGGTGTCCTCCTCTCCATAACAAACAGACCAGGGGATTAAGACTGGTACAAACACCAAATAAAGAAGTTTCACTTAAAAAACACTGATGCAGTTCAGCAGACACAGGACGTCTCCAGTGCCTGAGCTGTCTAACATTTACTCAGCTTTTTTCTCTGATAACTTTAGATCCAGACATCCGATGACTAAAATCCTAATAACCAACATCTAAAAAGTGTTTTTTAAAACTGGATAAAAGTCAGTTTGACTGCCTCTGGCAGACAGCCACAACATGGACGTGTTCACATAGGTGTGTCATTGACAGGTGACCAAATGTCACGTACCGATACCATGATTAACATCATGTATTTCTCAAAGTTTGAAAATTGCCTGAAACATTTGCATAATAATAAGAACAAAACGCAAAAAAAAAATTTAATTTGGAAAAGTTACATATTCTAACTTTAGCTTTTATTGTGCAATAAGATTGAAAGCTCCAGAACAGCCACTAAATAGACCTGGAGTGAGATTTTTTTTTGTCAACTACTGTTTTCAAGGTCAAAAATAAACTTTCACTCACTCCTGTTTTAGTTTTATTTTCCAAGAAATTCATCTTATCCTTTTGTGTCTGTATAGAGCCACTGGTCCAACATTGTCTGTCTGGCTCACCTGTGTAATACTACATGGACAGTGCTGTAATTCAGTATTACTAATATGGTGGTGACCAGATTTGCTGTTTCACTAAAACCTCATGTGCACAAGATGGATTTTGTATAAATACTCACAAAGCGAGACAACAGATGACACAATATAAACTGTCCAGCTTCTGAGCAGCAGGCCATTTTGTGTCCATTCCATCTTTCACAGCCTTTCCACATAAATTCCCAGCTTTTCACTGGCTGCATCCACAGGGGAAAAAAAACAGTCAGTCATTAGAGTCATCACCAGTCTGAGATATCAGATTTATTAAGTGGAAAGAAACACACTGAGGTGCTGCTAAAATTTAGTTCATCGCTTACTCAGACTATTTTAAAGATCCTCTGGAAACATCTCGAGCACAATTCCCTTCAGTGTCACACCTCGTTCTTTTGTCATGTTGTGATGTCGTGTCCAATCTGGGCGCCGTCTTATTGGACCTTGTGGGCCTAATGAGCGAGGTGATGTCACCAGTGGACTGTGCAGTGATGTAATGAAACTTGGATTATGTGTCACACCAAATACTTGAGAAGGGAGAAAGCGTGATTACCCTGACATGCACTAAAGCGCTGATAGTAATGCTGCACAGATTAGCCTCTGGCTGTTTTATTGATGATTTAATGAAAATATCACATTTGGAAGAGACACTGTGTCAGGACAGATTTTCTAATAACAGCTTTCTAATTAGCTTGACCTGAAAAGGTTTAGATTTTGAGGAATTTTGCTAATGACTTTTGTAAATTTATGAGCTGCATTGCTGCTGCATGAAGTAAAGCTCCTCAACATGCCGACTGAAGAAGGTGGATTATGTGAACAAGAATCACAGCTGTGCTGGGCTTTTCTACAATCCAAATTACCCTGCAGTTCTTTCAAGTACTGAATTATTCATTTTTGTGAAACAGCGCCAGTATCATTATATTATAATCACAATTATCATCATCCTCAAGCTGGAGAGAGAACAGGTGGCTATTCCTCCAGTTTCTGATATTTTTGATGAAAAACATAAGCCATTCACAGATGAAGCCTGAGAGTTATGCTGTGGGTTTTGTTTGAAAGCTCAGAAAAAAAGTTAGTCAGTGTACTAAGTTATAAAGACTTATATACTACTATACAGACATAGACAGTCTGTATTGATATATCAATGAAGTAAAGTAATATTGTTGCAGAAGCATCAGCCCGTCATTGCATTTTGCTTTGATTGGTTGAAGCTAAAGTCTGTCAGGCTGATTTTGAGTCATCTGTATGTCTGTCCTGACATAGGCTCAGAGTTAAAGGTTTGGAAAATTACTGGATGCTGAGATTTGGTGCAAACATTCATGTCCTCGTCAGGAGGAACTGTAATCCCATACATTTTAAATGTCCCATATTTCACACTTTCCTAATGTTTTATTTGAATTTGTGATTTTCACAAGAAGACATTTGTGGTTTTTAGTACTAAAAACCATGTCAGTGTAGTTTTACATCTCCTCTCTCAGGCCTCTCAGGGTGTTTGTGTCTGAGGGTGTTTGTGTCTGATTGTGCAGCGTTTCCTCCATATCTTTCTGTCTCGTAGTTGCTAGCTCATTGTCAGAATGGCCGCTCCGTGTTGTGTCATTCATAAAGTAAAAAAACAAAAAAGAAAACAAAGGTTGGCTGAGAGTGGTGACTATTTCATTATGACATCACAAAGTTACAGAAGTCCTAACAGCTCTTTTTAAGGCTCAGTTTCTGAATACAGGCAGTGTGCATTACTCTGTGGACTGAGAACTTTGATACTTTTACAGTATTAATATAGAAGCTAGACCTGCTTTATATTCAACAGACATGGAAATCTACCTTTATACAATATGGGACCTTTAATCTTGAGCCATCATAATGTAAAAGATTTAATTTGTCCTTCTGCTACTTTGGTTCATAAACTGTTAAACTAATGACATTGCCATCAGCATACTTTTGTACCTAGTGCTAATTGCTAAATATTCTAATAACAAAAATAATTAACTTCTTAACATTATCGCTTTGAGCTTATTAGCATGCTGACATTGGCATGGCATTTAGCACAAAGTACAGATGAGCCCACATCCTTAAAAAGTTGCTTGTTGACTTACTCTTTTTTTAAAATTCTTGTTTTACAGTCATCCGAGTGATTTAAAACATCGTTTCCACCGTCACCACTCATCCAGCAGTCTTCACGGCAGCTTCAATCACAACCACGTCCATGACACCAGTCTGCCACTGGTGGCTGAAGAGCATGATGAACACCAGGATAACAAAGGGCCGGTGTACGACCCCAAACAAGACGTGTTCGTCAGCCTGTTTGTAAGTTGTTATTCCTTAGTCTTGAGTGCTGTGTGTCAATCTCAGAGGGAGGTGACAGAGATCTGAGAGGTATGAGATATGGGTGATGATAGACTGAGATGTAGTTGAAACACTGCAGGCTGACAGTGCAGTGAATACAGTTTACCCAAGCCAAAGTAGGTGATTAACTAGTTTTGACAAGAACCCACTTGGATAATTGAACTCAGCTATCTAAATGGACGGAGATAAAAGCAGCAGTGAGCTGTCTTGTTCTAGTTTATGGTTTGCATTAAGTTCTAAGAGTCAGCAGTAAGCATAGATTTAAACATGATTACACTAAAGTCTTGATGTGAGGCCTGTGGCTCTTGCATTGTTCTTTGAAACACCCCTCCATGAGGTCAGAAGTCGCGTAGGTAGTTCTTGAAGTTGGAGAGAGCGAGCCTCCCTGGGCCACATGTGTTGAATTATGTTTTTAGTCAGCTTACAGGTGTTTCCAGTTAATGCTTCTTGATGCATTAACTGTGAAACCTTAATGTTCCCCGTGGCTTAAAATGTTGGCAAATTTAAAGCAGCCTATCAAAAAAAATTCTCCTCACACATAAAGAACCAGTTGTGCAGTTGTGCAGTTCAAAATGAATTGCATTAGTAAAGTATTGTTCATACATGTCGCTATCCCCACAATAATTCCCACATTATTGGTCCCATGTTACATTATGGTGTCACATCACGTTGGTCGGAGCAGTAATGTGAATAATCTTTGTACTGGTCTTCCTCCAAGAAATCTCTCCACCCTCTGCCTCCTGAGAGCCATCCAGCTGCGGCGAGGTCCATGAAACTGCTCGCCAAGATTCCCAAAGATGCTGAAGCTGTCATCGTTTTAGTTGGTAAGCTCTGGGAGTTTTGACAAAGTAGATTAGTTACAGAAATTATGTTTTTTTTATTATTTTTTTTTTTATAAATGCTAAGAGATGAATCTGCTTGTTGTAGATTCTCCATTAGTTTCGGCCTCAAAAAGTTAAATTACATCAATAATCACCATTATTGTTTCATACTCACTGCTAATGGCATCCTATTTCTTTGTATTCTAATCAGCTTTCACCCCTGCTACAGTTTGCAGTTTAACACTGCTGTTAATGTGAAGTCAACACTTCTGCAGCTGCTGAACTGTAAAGCTGCTGGATGTCTTGATGTGACATTAACAGCAAATTATCACTACAGCACTATTTAATCCTGGTGTTTATTATCACAGATTCTGCTCCTAATGTGGAGCTGTGGAAAAATCACTAATTATTATTTTACTATTTCTTTCCCTGTCAGGCTGTGTGGAGTTTCTGGAGCAGCCAGCCATGGCCTTTGTCAGGCTGAACGATGCCGTGCTTCTGGAGTCGGTGCTGGAGGTCCCGGTCCCTGTTCGCTTTCTTTTCGTCCTACTCGGTCCCAGTCAGTCCAACATTGACTATCATGAGATTGGACGTTCCTTCGCCACTCTCATGTCCGACAAGGTAGATGCAACATTTTCCTCATTTCAGATTCCTATAAATGCAAATGGGATACTAATTATCCCCATCAGAGTAACTAACTAATAGATATTTGGATATTTTACCATTGATTAGAAAATAAAATAATTGTATCTAAATTATATCTAAATCTGTAGAAAAAAAAGTTTGTTTTCACATTCAAGGAATTTGCTTTGGTGTTTTGCTGCATAACAATAAAATTAGTAAGAAAAAAATGTATAAAGGTATTGCAAAAGCAAGTACAGCAAGCCAGATAGCCTGAATATAAATCGAAAGTTTTTCTCAAATACAATTACAATAAAAATTTGAAAGACATAATAAGAAACAAATAAATATGTACAATGTGCATTATAAATGGGGGAATGTGCAATAGTGACAACGTCGCATGTATCTTGAATTTCTCTTCTTTCTGCTGCTGACATCCAGTTGTATTTTGTTGTAGAACTTCCACGAGGTGGCCTACTTTGCTGACGACAGACAGGACCTCCTGAACGGTATCAATGAGTTCTTGGACTGCAGCATCGTCATTCCGCCCTCAGATGTGGCGGGCAAAGACCTCCTGAAGACGGTGGCTGACTTCCAGAAGCAGATGCTGCGCAAGAGGAAGGAGAGAGAGCTCAAAAAGCACCAGTCCTCATTTGGATTGGTGCAGGACAACAAAGGTGCTTAGTCAAGTCTGTAAAGAGGCTTATCCAAACCACATCTGCAATTACAATTTGAGGGAGGGAATTCCAACATTATTTCTGCAATGCAAACACAAGTTTCTTCAGCTAGAAATCATTTTGCAAAATCAGTGCTATTGTACCTTCTAGTAGTTTTACAAATGACATGATACCATCAGTAAACAAAGCACTGGTGCAAGAAGGAATGGATCAGTTAGAGCTTCAATTATTATTAAATTAATCGATTAGTCAATCAAAACAAAATTAACTGCCTACTATTTTAATAATTGTTGTGAATCAATCAATTTTCTTGGTTCTCTAATGTGAGAATGTGTGGTCCTTTTCTTGGTCTTACACATACTTTCAGCTGTGAATTAATACACATTTGGTGTTCTTGGGAAAATTTAAAGTGATCGTTGAGGTTATTTGACGTGGAGCTGTGTGAGGTGCTTATCTATAGTCAGTATAGTAGAATATAGTTAAAGTATAACCTGGAGTAGATTTGGATCAGTGTGCTCTCAGTTTAGAGAAACAGCAGGAGCACCAGCACAGACGCTGAGTGATGTGCTGCTGTGGACGTGCATGTGCTCCCAGCTGCCTCTCTAAACTTGTTAGCACACTGATCTGAATCTACTGCACTGACTATAGATAAGCACCTCTCACAACCCCACGTCAAATAATCTGAACTATCCTTTTAAGGTAGAAGGACTGTGTATGATTGATGAGGAAAAGGACATATGAGGCCTTAAATACAGATAATCCTTGTTAGTTAGTTTTGCTGAAAATATAGAAAGTTGCAAGTGTTTCTCTTTGCCTGTGATAGTGAGGTGTAGTCTTCCTTTTTAGATTTTAATGGCGTTTCAGATTGTGTCTTTTAATGTTAACTATTGACTTTTATCGTTGTAGCGTTATTATTATTATGATGAGTGGTAGTTTCTTTATGTAATGGAGGCTGTCCCAAACCCCCTAGAGGTGAGTCCAGAGGAGGAGGAGGAGGGAGACCAGGAGGTGGACCCGTTAAAGCGCTCAGGGATCCCATTCGGAGGCCTGATCCACGATATCCGCCGCCGCTATCCACACTATGTCAGTGACTTAAAAGATGCCGTGGACATGCAGTGCGTCGCTGCCGTCATCTTCATCTACTTTGCAGCACTGTCGCCCACTATAACCTTCGGAGGCCTGCTGGGTAAACTGAAGCTATAAACTGCATGAGCAAAATTTGATCCCATGTCATTTTGACAATTATGTTATTAAGATGTTTTTATGCATACAGGAGAGAAAACAGAGGGCATGATGGGAGTGACCGAGCTTATCGTTTCAACTGCAACTCTTGGAGTTATATTCTCGCTGCTCGCTGGTCAGCCGCTTCTCATCATTGGCTTCTCAGGACCCTTACTGGTGTTTGAAGAAGCCTTCTACAAGGTACTTGACCTTTGCGACACATTCATATAATGAATGTATTTTAGCACACACTCAGTTTATCACACACTCCAGATTTCCAGTTTTGTTTTCCCTGAACATGTGACTAATGTCAATGTATTTTCACTCAGTTCTGTCAGGCTCACGACTTTGAGTACCTGACTGGTCGGGTGTGGATCGGGTTTTGGCTCATCTTCATTGTCCTGGTGATTGTTGCAGCAGAGGGCAGCTTCCTCGTCCGCTACATCTCACCCTTTACCCAGGAGATTTTTGCTTTCCTCATCTCCCTCATCTTCATCTACGAGACTTTCTCAAAGCTCATCAAGGTAAATGCTTCAGATATAACACAACTTCCTGAGCTCCAGAAGAATTTGGACAGTATAAGATATTTTTTGCAAGGCCAGCCTAGCAAACGTGAATGTCTGTGACTGACTGACTGAGTGATAGAGTTGAGTGAGTGATGGAGTTACACCATTTGTCAGCCAGCTGACTGTTGTTGAGAGTTTCATCACTGGTCGTTGCTCTTTCAAGTAGTCTTGCCGTCCTGATTTCATGCAGGAAATATGAAGAGAGAAAGACAGTCATAACAGGTACAGAGACTAGGATGAGTGGAGACCAGGATTAAAGTTGGAAGGAGGCAGTAATGCAACATGATGGATGCCAACTGCAGTAAAAGCCCCAAAGAAGAAGGAGAAAAAGAAACAGTGTTGCCAAACTTAGCGCCTTTGTTGCTAGATTCCCAGACTTTTCAATGTGACTGAGCTTCTAACTTTCCTCCTAACTTTCTATCCAAGTGACCTTTTCACAAGTAAATATAGCCAAAGTCATGCCACAGTCTTTGACTTTAACTTATGTGTTTAGTTATTTTGTCAGATGATGTCGTGGTTATAAGTCAGGATTTTAGCAACAGCAGAGCAGCAGCTTGGAAATGGCTTAGAAGTGACTGCTGGTTAACATATAGTCTTAATGGGCCATGTCTTGTTCCATGGTCTGACAACAGAAACAGAAAAACATAGAAATGAGAACAGCTTTATTGTGAATTCAGCTGCATTTAAATACTCTATACGTGAGCACAGAGTAGGAAAGAAGTAAACAGATAAAGGGCTGAAACCGACTGACACTAGGCAGAATGCAAATACAACGCAGTCCTGCCATGTACTAGGTTTTGACCTAGTCATGTTATGCATGCATGATGCATGTTGCACGAACAGTGTTTCTAAATGAAGTTATAACATTCAATCCTTTCCTTCTGCTATCTGCAAAAAGCCCTTCCAGTCATTCAGAGGATAAATTGAATCTCTCATCTCTCGTCTCCAGGTGTTTAAGGAACATCCACTGATGGCAATGTACCCCAGTGACTTCAGCCCAGCTACTGGGCTTCAAGATGAGATTGACCCCGTCTACAACCAGCCCAACACTGCTCTTCTCTCTCTGGTTCTTATGATGGGCACTTTCTTTGTTGCTTTCTTCCTCAGGAAGTTCAGAAACAGTCGCTTCTTAGGTGGCAAGGTAAAGTTTTAAGAACCTTTAACTTAAACTGTGAATGACAGGGTAATAGTAAGTTTTGGATGTTGTTATGTAGAGGAAAAGTGGACACATCGATAATATAATTCACATTTTTTTATAGAAGAAATAGAAGATTTTGTTCAACACAGTTTAAGTCAATAATATTGATTCATCCGTCAGTGGGTGTTTCTCTTTAAACTGAACATGAAGACTTTCTTTGGCTTGTTTGTAGTCAACCACTGGCTTGTGATCTGACGTGTGCTGATCATTGACCTGATTTAATTTATGTTTGGTTCCTCAGGCCAGAAGAATTATTGGTGATTTTGGCATCCCCATCTCAATTCTGGTTTCAGTGTTTGTGGATTACTCCGTTACTGACACTTACACACAGGTAAATACACTGTCAGTCTCTTGAGTCACAGCAGCATTTTGAATTGCATTTTATTACAGTTGTAATAATGCAGTGCCTTTTTTTTATCTGCTTTCAGAAACTTGATGTGCCGTCGGGCTTTTCCGTCACATCCCCAGACAAGAGAGGTTGGTTCATCAGTCCCTTTGGGGATAAGCAGCCCTTTCCAACCTGGATGATGGGAGCAAGTATCGTACCTGCGCTTCTTGTCTTCATCCTCATCTTCATGGAAACTCAGATCACTTCGTATGTAAACTATGATTATCTACAGTGGTAGTACTCTGTAGAATTTGTGTGTACAAAAGTAATGTATACTAACTGTAACTTTTACCAAATTTCTACCTTTTAAACATTTTCTCGTCATTCCTCTCTCAGATTGATAGTCAGTAAGAAGGAGCGTCGCCTGGTTAAAGGATCGGGTTTCCACCTGGATCTACTGCTCATCGTCATCCTGGGTGCCATCTGTCCCCTTTTCGGCCTGCCGTGGCTCACCGCGGCGACGGTGCGCTCTGTCACCCATGTCAACGCACTCACAGTCATGAGCAAGGCCACGGCACCTGGTGAAAAGCCCATGATCCAGGAGGTGAAAGAGCAGAGGCTGACCGGGCTTCTTGTGGCTGTGCTCGTCGGTAAGAGGGAAAAGGGAGGATTGGAAGGGCGGGGTGTCTGGTGACCATTATAAAATATACAATCAAACAATTGTAGATAAGTACACAGGCCTGTCACGCTTTGGATTTCTACACATGCTAAACAGGTGTGCACGAGGTGCTAGTAAGAGTGATAAGCACTATTTTTATGCAAATTGGAGTAATGCTAGTGACTCTGTCCTGCTCTTTACTGGGTTTGGGGAAAATAACATGCCACTAACTCCAGAATTAAAATCAAAATTATGTTAACATTACATTTGCTAAACCCGTCCTCATCCTAACTAAATATAACAACTGTGTTGCCTGTTAAAGTATGTTTTTCTGTAGTTAGCATCCAAGGTTTTAGCTTTAGTGTCAATCTCTAAATTTCACCCCACTTTAGGACCCTTATGGTTCTTATTTCAAATCAAATCAACTGTGAACATTAAAAAGTCAGCAGGAGACAGATCTGAGCCAACAAGCAAAGTTTTAGCATTAGCTTTTGCTAGCTACAGCTTAAAAAAAAAAAAAACTCTGCCAGTGACAGTAGTTTTCAGCCAAAGTCTTTTTTGGACTATTGTAAATGTTTTTCTTAATTCTTTGTTTCTTAGTGTCTTGTATTGTGTAGTTGTGTTGTCTTTACTGGTGTTTTTGTGATTGCTTCTTCTTCTCAGGCCTCTCTTGAAAAATAGATTTTCATCTCAATGAGTCTGCCTGATTAAATAAAGATTAAATAAAGATGAAAATGAAAAGCTTGACGGGCAAAGCAGCAATAACCAAAGGGATTGTGGCTTACTGGTTGGTGTAATGCTCCTTCTGAGTACCATAATTAATCTTTGTTTTATCTTTTAAAATTTTTTTTTTTATCTGACTTGTTGAATTAATGAAGATTCTACAAAACGTGTTTTAAAAGCTGTTTTCTCATTAGAATTACCATTAAATAAATCAGTGCAAAAACAGAAATAACGCATCTGAAACAAGCTGTAGAGAAAGAAGAATCTCAACTATTTCCACAACAATTATTCTCATTCGTTTTGTGGCTACAGGGATTATATTTTTCTACAGCATTAATTACAGTGGTGGGGTTTCCAGGCAAGTGATTGTTATGATAGACAGTAGGTACAGAGTTGCACCTCTGCAGCTCCTGCATGTCTAGACATTCATGAAGTATGAATAAGCCCATGCAACATCTTAAAATGATTTTACATGCTGTTTACAAACCGTCTGAAACCATAATTTCTGTTAAATTCAAAATGCAGTGTCATGGCAACATTGTTTTCATCCACTGACTAGTTCTACTTTTCCAGCAGAATATCTTGTTTCAGTTAAGGTAGGGTTCCCAAAGTCGTCTTAAGTATAGTTTGATCCAGTTTGGGTATACAACCTCAGTGAGTCATGATGATTGTTGAGCTTTTGTTTGATTGAAATGCTGTTTGGATTAGGAATAAGACTCTTGGATTAGCCCAACCAAGGCATCTGAACAGTGAGTATGTTTCAAATAAACAGCACTGACAGTGTGTTTGTCATGAGGGCCGTTCCCTTGTTGAATGAATAATTCTCTCCACAGCTGCACATTAGTGTGCATGTGAGTGTTTCAACAACAGTAATATCATGTGAAAAACTGACCTTTAACCCCTCTCCACCCATCAGGTATGTCTATGGTGATGACAGATGTGCTCCGCCTCATCCCTCTGGCCGTGCTCTTTGGTATCTTCCTGTACATGGGGGTCACGTCTCTGACGGGCATCCAGCTGTATGAACGCATCACACTCATGGTCACGCCTGCCAAGCATCACCCTGACCACATCTACGTCACCAAGGTAACACAAGCAACGCTGAATGTTTACATGCCCTCGTCTTGTGTTATTAGTGGTGAGGTGGGAGAAGCCAAACCCAGCAGAGTGGTCACTGCAGCGAAGTCCAGGATGCCAGAAACCAAAGGGGGTTCATCTTGAAGTCTGAGTTAACTCAGTCAGTGCAGGAAAAACAGGGTGGCTGGAGTGTTGAGGAGTCAAAGTCATAACAGAGCAGGATATAACAGACACCTGAAAAATGGCAGACTCGACAACATAACGTTTACATGCACACCAGTGTTCTGGTTTCGAGTATCCTGATCATTCAGATCCCTTCATACATGACACATGAACATTATCCAGGTTTTCCTCAGCAAGTCTCCACCACATCCAGCAAATGTGTCATTTCTGCACCAACAGAAACATTTGTGATAAGTGTTACAGTTGAAGATAACAGTTTAGTTTCGGGCTGCCTGGTCACTGCAATTACACTCCTGTATTACTGGTGTCAGACTTTAATTTCAATCCGGAAATCCTCATTACATCATCATGTTTGTCATATTTTTTATTGTTTTTCTGTCTAACTGCTATCTAACTTGAGTTAGAGTAGACAGAAATACTGGATGAGCTGTTTGGTTTCTTCGGAATGCCTGTGTGCATTGGAGAACTCCAGCTAGCATGTTTGTTTTTCTCACAACTGCAACAGAGGCTTCTTTCTGAAACCAGGATCTTGTGTTACCATGAACAACCAATTACCAAGATACCTCAGAAATCATTATCAAAATCAGAATCAGGATACTCGTGGGTATGTAAACACAGAAATGTGGTGGGAGGAGGGTAAAATTAGGATGCGGTTAGGTGTAAAAAAAAAAGAGAGAGAGAAAGACATGAAAAACTGATTTTGAAGAGTGGGTTTAAGATAATATAACAAGATACAACAGGTAACAATAATAATAATAATAATAATAATGGTAATAATAATAATAATAATAATTGATAATATATTTCACTTTTCAAAAACAAGTGCTGTGAATGGCTGCTGACCCCTACAGAGCTGGAGGTACAATAGAAGCCATAATCACACTTTGGTTCAGACGGACAAAAGCACTGCCTCCTCATTTATTTGTATGAGCTGTGCTGGTTCATTTGGGGGGTGGGGGGCATTGGCCAATCAAATACATGCAAGTGTCACGTTCCTGGTAGATGACTTTATAAAGTGAATGCCATATTTCTACTGTTTACCTCACGATCGTAGTGACAAAAGACAAGCTCATTGTCAATGTTTCAGCTTTCCAGAGTTGATCCTGTCTCATAGTAAATATTATAAACAACTGTGCTGTGTTTTGGCATCTGATCAGCCCTCAAACTCATGGATCTGTTGCACAAACCAGTAACAATATGTAACACAGGCTGTTTTCAGTCTGTCAAAATCACCTTATGTTTTACAAGCCAGTATCAGTGGTTTTATGTTGTGGATTTAAAGTTTAAAATAACTGGATGAAGATTTTAAGTTTATTCCTTGAAAAAAGAGATTCATTTAATCTCCCTTGTACATTTACAGAAATGATTAGATGCAGGACTTTACCACTAGATGGAGCCAAAAACATGTAAAATTTTCATTATGCAGAGGAGCAGTTCGGGAATGAGTGTGTTGAATGTGTCTGAGTATCTCTGGGTGCACGCCTGTGTGTCTGCACTGTGGTCCATGGTCTTTTGGTTTTCTACCCATTAACCACCGTGTGTGTTGCTTCAGGTGAAGACATGGCGAATGAACATGTTCACCATCATTCAGCTGGCGTGCATCGTGGCTCTGTGGGTAGTGAAGTCTACTGTGGCCTCCCTGGCGTTCCCCTTCGTCCTCATCATGACGGTGCCGCTGCGCCGCCTCATCCTCTCGAGGATCTTTGAGGAGCGTGAGCTCCAGGCGGTGAGTTGGGTAGCAGAGGCTGTCCAGGAATGTTTGAATCTGTGCCACAATCATTCGATCCCACATAGCTTCAGTAGATTTATTTTACAGCAAATTTAACATTGGATGGATGTTGGCATGTCTTTATACCCGTCCAAAACCAACATTTCTTAAAGAAATGCTACAAATGGGCTTCACACTCAACATTCCTGATGATTTTCTCCTATGTGATCATGGACAGATTTCTCATCCAAATATTTTCAGATGATATGCAAATATTTCTTTTTGCTCTAGGTTCTACCCAGAAAAAGATTCATGGTCCATCGTGAAGCCAGGCTTCATGTTTTCTTGGTTTGATCTCCTGAACCCATACGTGTCATCACTGTCAGATTAAAACCTTCTATTTCCAAAATGTCAACTTCCTCAGGAGCTAGAATAAACAGCTTTGTTCTTAACTCGACCACCATTTGTGTTGTGTTCATCCAGAGGTCTCATGAACTCAAGGCACCGTAAAACGACCTTAACCACTAAATGAAATGAAACTTTAAAATTGGACGTCCATGTTATCAGATTCCTCAACCCTCTGAGCTTCATTCTTATACAGGTAACCCATTGATTGGACAGTTCTAATGATGTCATTCTGCACCATCAACACTGGACAGCGTGTACCCATGTGGATGAACCAAACTTTCACTTTAATGCTCCCTATATGGTTATTTATCGTTTCTTGTGTTCACAAAGAACTCATAAAGAAATAATTATGACACTGTTGGTTGAGACTGTCGTTGTACTTCATATGTCATAGAGAGTGATGAACACAGAGAAAGGGGACAGAAACGAGACTTTCTGTGCTATAATATTGTGGGGATAGTTAATGTGTGATAGCTGCATTGCATAAATATTGACATTCAAATTTGTGCATATGTATAGGCTATACACTGCTTATAAAGCTGACGAGATTGCACTCATAATGGAATAGTTTGACATTTTTGGAAATATGTGTATTCACTTTCTTACTGAGAGTGAGATGAGGAGGTTGATACCACTCTAATGTATGG
>NW_019525242.1:892246-892985 GCF_002814215.2 Seriola lalandi dorsalis | reverse complement strand
GCCTGTTTTTTTTTTTTTTTTCTGTCTTTGTGTTAGGAAAATTGGTGTTTAGTGGGAAAACATTTGTATATTCCTCAAAAGTAAGGTGCTGTAGCAGGTACTGGGACCCTCTGGTGACCTTCCAGGATTAAACACTGGAAGGTCACCATAGGGTTTAGAAGGTCACCATAGGGTTTGGTCATGTCTACTTCCTGTTTTAATTGTTTGGGGAAGACTATATATTCACGCTGATGCTCTCTCTCTCTCTGCTGCCTGGTGATGCTGGAGAGTGCTGTCTCTTCTCCACGTTTGTTCTGTTGGTTATTTTGTTAGTTTAGTTATTGTGTTTTGTTTAACTGTCTGTTTAGTTAACTGTTTTGTTGTTTGATAGAGTGCTTTTCCACTTAGCCTTTGGTTTATTAGGTGTTTTCTGTTATTTCCCCCAAGAATTTGCTCCCCTGCCGTGATCTAATGCGTGTTTCTCTGTCCCTGTGCGAGTGCTTTAGGTGCGGCGGCGAGCGTGGCCGGCCTGACGGTGGAGGGTTTTGGTGGCAGAGTTCCTCACCTGTGCTTCACCACCCCCACGTAAAAGTGTGTTTGGTAAATTTTGCACTTCCTTCACCATTTGTTTGCATCCCTTTGTTGATTTGCTGTGTGAGTGTGGATCTATCCCAGTGTGAATTTTCTCCCTTCCCAGTCTGCGGCCACAGCTGCTAATCCTACAACTCTCGCTCCTTTTATTCATTTAATTATTGGACAG
>NW_019525242.1:874729-892196 GCF_002814215.2 Seriola lalandi dorsalis | reverse complement strand
CACCTAATGTTAGATCTCTGTGGTAGTAGTGGTGTTGTGTCAACCTCCCCGAAGATGTTCTGTCAGAGGCCAGCGAGTAGCTCTGAGCACCCTACCTGAAGTGGAAGATGCAAATCTAGCAAAACAACCTAATTTACACGAAGACTTAACCCAACTTTTTATCCTTATCTATCCCTTTATTTACTCTGCAGGTTCTGGGCATAAGTGCAATGATGATGGTGACCTCTTGGGCTACAGCAGACTGAATGATTTAGACTAATTTAGGCACTGAAAGTGGGAAATAGGGTCAATTTCCTTTCATTTTGTTTCATTCAGGAAGTGGACTTTCATCAAAATGTATTATTGTTCAGGTGAATTGACCCTAAATCTCAAAGCCCTGAAAGAATCCCACTGCCTTCGTAATTTAGCAGCCTTTTCCCTTTACACTGCCGATAGGTTGCAGTGATGTGCAAGCAAGGAGTTGAGTAGTCTTTTTCCTTTCTGTAGAGATTTTTAGTAATGAGCACTTTGACTGGATGAAAGTTCACTTTTGTCACTGCCAGCTTGAGCTCCCTGGCACACAGCCTCCTCTCTAAAGGTAGTCTCCCCCTGAAACCAACAGCCCTGCAGATGCTTTCTTCTCGGGGTGATATCGTACTTTGTTACATGTTTAATGCCCAACATACCAGTCCACTGACTTTATTATTGTGACCTCGGGTGTATAACTAAATAGCTAACATGGTCTCAACCTTATTTTTCTACTTTGTTCTATTTATTATGCGTCCTTTGGACTCAATGCCACCCCAGATTCTCAGTGACGTTTAGACTCCAAACAGCTTAAACTGCTATAAGAGTTAGCATAAGGTAAAAATAACATTGTGTAGGTTGACACGCTCAAACAGAAAATTTGTAATTATTCATCCATTCTTTCATCCTCTCTGCAAGATTTCCACAGCCTGGTGCATTTTTAACAGATGTCATGAATAATATAAAAACACACTTGACTGGGAAAGCATAGAAACTAAGCAAACACACACAAGTACTAAAAATGCTGGGGAACAGTTGAGTGTTGGCAGAATGTATGAATGATGCATTGTACAGTAAGACTGTGAGCTTGGAATTATAATGTACCATCTGTGTTCAGAGTTGTTTTGAAATACCAAGAGATTTAGTTTTCACCTCCAATGCTGCGAGCACCATTAAGCGCTTTTCAGAAACCTCACTTGTGCCACACAGAAATGCACTTTTGTAAGAGCTGCTGTACAAAGAAATGGCACAGAATTTCACTTGATTATTCTGTAACATGTGAGTTGTGCACAGACCCAGTACGTAGTCTCGGGAGGACGTTCAGTAAATGTTGTCAGATTTAAGCATGAGGTGGAGAATCAACAAGAAGAAGCCTTGGAGCCTGGATGTTTGTTGGATGATAATCAAGTTTGGCTCAAAAAAAAAAAGAAAGATGTAAGATAAGAAGGATTAGCCAATTCAAAATGCAAGAAAGCTTCTGCATACTGTCACACCTAAAAAAAACAAATCAATATTTAATCGATAGATAACATTTTCAGAAGTTTGTGCAGAATTCCTCAATCTTTCTAACACCTTTTATTTCTGCACTGCATGTGCAGCAACAAAGAAGTGTTAGTGGGAATCAGTAGAGAGACACTGTGTTGCAGCTGAAGAGGTTTCTGTAAATAGCTGGATAGGAAAAAAAAAAAAAAGAAGTCATCATGTTTTGTTGTATTCACCAGATGGTTTTGTGGCTGCATGTATACAACCGACTCCAAAGCGCGGATAGTGGTAATCTAAAAGTATATCCCATATACTTTTAAGGCTCAGCAGTGTATTAGGATTTACATACACGCTATTTCACACAACCATGTCCTACATTCCAAGCCATGCAAGAATTTTGTCTCAGGGGAAACTGACCTTCGGTCTGTAAATATCGCTTCCCAGCCTTTAGTTTGTTGTCTTTTTGTGTACATAAAGCGGTCAAGGCAATCCAACACTTGCAATGTAAAAAATATATGGCGCACAGTCCAGGCTTTTGTGTTATACAATGGAGAAAAGGAGAGAGAATAATGTGTTTACTCCAGTGAAGTGACATGGACTTTTAACCGTAAATTAATCTCCCCCCCCTCCTCCTCCGCTGTTCTCTTCAGGCTTCCACTTGAAGCTTCACTTTGATGTGAAGCATGCACCTGCTGGAGTGTGTATTTAATTCTGCAGCTCAAAAACTTAATGAGTTATTGAACGTGCTTTACATTAGCACTCCATAGCGGTCTCATTTATAATTGGCTTTGTTGTTAATGGACCTTTCCAACCACGTGTTTATGTTTCAGGGTTTACAAAGACAAGAATGGATAAACTGAGGGCTAAGATAAATTTTCTCCATTATATTTGGCCCCACTGTTTTCAAGACATTACTGAATGTAAATGTTGGGCTGCCTGTGTTTTCAGATACGTGATTTTCCTGGGGTGACCACCAACAAATTCAAGTGATAGTTTAGGGTTAAAGATGTAGATGTAAGTGAACAGGCTCTTAGACAGGATATTGAAAATAAAAATCCACAAATCATTTTGAAGAGAGGTGGCAAAAATGTGTAAAATATTCTTTTAATATTAATATTTTCTTGTTATCCTTAATTAATTTAGCTGTTTTATTTTAAAATAATATTTCATTTCATTTAAAACAATTATGTCACAGAGTATCACTTGATGATTGTTTAAAACCTCTATCGGGAACTAAATCAAACATAAATTTAATTAATCAATGAATTAAAAGATTTAAGGACATAACCTGTCCGTCCTCAATAGTAGCCAGCAGAAAGGTTCCTCTGCTCTTTGTCACACATCCTGTGTTTTGGCAGTTTATATTTCTTTGATGTGAACTCCAACAGAAAGCAGAGCAGTCCTTTGAACTTAACCTGGGATATCCTTTGGTTATAAGATTTTAATTATGAACCTAATGGCCTTCAACCACAAAAATGTTGGCAAGCAGTTTGACATTCTCAACAATTAAAACTCTGTTGAATTTGCTTGAGAAAAATAAGATTTAAAACTGGGTTTTACTTAAAACTTGTTTATGAATATCTATTTATACTCTTACACTGATTAAAGCTTGAATTTCTTTTGTGTTCAATTAACAGTTTGGTCATGAATTAACTTCCATACATAACCAGCACAGGCTTATAGTTAGTTAATTAAACACACAACACTTCCAAGGGCAATGTTAGGAGCAACAGATATATGACGGACACCAAGTGTGATTGATCAACAACATTTTGATCTGATAGAGATTAAGCTATTAAAATAAATGTTATTTTAAAGCAGGTAAGAATAATTAAGCAGTCGTTATTTTTTCTTAACCTATACTAAATTAGCTCATTCAAATCTGATGTAAGCCATGGCACTTAACTTTTCATTCATAGGGAGTTGGCATCAGGAGGCATCTGCCATCTAAATCCAGTGGAGCTCTGTATTTGCTGTGCTGGTTGACCCACCGTGGTAAAGGAGTCACAGGGGTCTATGTTCTTTATTATCAGAGAATACAAGTCTGTTAAGCCTGTTCAACACGTCCACGTGCTCTTGTTATGACAAGAACTGGTGGGTCTAAGCAGGCCATAGCCCACACTGAGCCGGCGAGCGTATACTTAGCAAAACATCCTTTCAGTATTTACACAAGGGAAAAAAAATGGAATTGTGGGTATTATTTAAGATAATAAAAGGTGTGGTGCTGCCACTCGGTCCTGTCTGGGCCCTGGATGTTGAAACACGCAAGAACAAAAAGGGAAAAATAGTTGTTTTGACCCTCGAAAAAGTTCTGCCTCGTCAATATTTTGAGTTCACCACATTTCGTCGCCTTACACCACCAAAGTAGCAGGACAGACCACCCACCCAAATCTAAGGCTCTGTTATTTTTGAGCCTCTTTTAATTCAAGATCATTGGTTTGAGTTCAGGCGTCTGGGCATCTCGGAGCTCTAGCATATGGAATTGTATATTAGGTTCAACCGTTATTTAACTATAAATCAGATATTTGTGAAACTATTTCATCTGTTATAAGGAAGGTTGGTCAAGCTGATATTCTCAAGATCAATAGAGTTATAGCTATAACTACAGCAATGCCATTACATTTTCTTAAATTGGACTGCATACCAAAGGGTTAGTTCCATAGTGGGATTATTTTCCTTATTTTGTTCTTAATTGACACATGTTGGTGATCTCCCTCACTGTAAATAAAATACTATCCTTATAAATGTTATATATTTGATTTTATTTATTTATTGATTTTTTGGTGACAGAATTATGATGACGCCACCCGGATAGTATTATTTTTTTCTTTTTTTTTTTCTTTTTTTAGTTCTGATATCCAAACCACTCATCTAAATATATGGTTTCCATGAAATATCAATATTAATCTCAAAACGCTGTTAAATCTGCAATAAGCATTTAACATTGAGAGCACAGACGGCAACTTTTCAACAAACTCGCAGCAACAAGTCTTACATACTGGTTAATGTACTAGCAAGTAATTGCCTCGTTCCACATCCAGCAGAATCACAGCACCATGGTCATCCCATTGGAGTCCTGTATTTTTGTACAATTTGCCTCTGGTGTGGTCCACCAGTTCTTAGGAAAAATGGTGTGTTTCTCTTTGGACTGCTAGACGCTGAATTCTCTTCAATGCCCTTGTTTACTTCGGCTCCCTGTCATGCTGGGCACGTACAACTGCAGATGTAGATGCTGATTCTCAGTGAGATCAGCAGTACTAGCATCCATTTCACATTGTAGTCATTAGATTCAATGTTAAAATTGAACACATTGCTTAATGGAGCTTTACATTGTTTTGATAACACACAGATGGTCTTCAATAGGTCTACACAAAAATCATTTGATGTATTAATCCGATGATTTTATGAAATGCGGTATGTTTGCATTTATTACACAGACTGACACTTGGGTTGTGTGGATACTTGAATAGCAGGTCCATCCTGCTATTGCTGTAAAGAGGTTTTCGAACAACTGTAAAATGTTATTTTTTTGTCTGAAATAAATATTTATTATGTGTTTCAAATACAAACAGAATCCTTCTCTTTTGTCAGCTTAGAAAAATTACAATCCTATACAAATGTTTTAGGTAGCCTATCACACTTTGAAGTGGAATGAAAGTGTTTTGTTTTTGCCTACTTACCATAAGTGCCAAATGGGTGAGGTTAACCACATAAAACAAAATCATGAGTTCCAGAAAATTCAGATATTCACAGAAAAGTAGTCAGACAGCAAAATTATAATTTTCTATGTCTACAGAATAAATGATATGATTTACAAAACCTCATGACACACCCAGCCATAGTGCTGCTGCAGGGATGACGTATTTTTGAAGCCCAACCTGGAGGTTAGCATTTCCCTGCTTCCCTTGACAAAACACTAATGAGATTTTAATCTAATCTAATCTAATGAGACTGCAGAAAATCAGTTCTGTGACAAAAAAAAAGTGTATGATACTTCCATGTTTTGTTCAGTAAGATAAAGACAAATGAATACCACATTTATGATTTTTGGAGCATAAATACAATCGGCAGAAGTAAAAAGCAAATTTTAGGCTATAACTAACGACACCACGGTCACATGACTTCAACGACTGGGGGATTTACTGATTTACTGTATTTCATGTCATAGAATAAAACATGAAAATGTCTTGACCTTATTTCAGTCATCTAACCAAAAACCCATTAAATAATTCATAGGCTTCGGGTGCTAACTAATTTCAGGTTTTTAGGATTCATTCCTGCAGCACTCTATAGAGAGATACAGAACATTTCACATTTGACATTGGAGGAGAAAAAAACTACTACAACAATAAATGGCTTGACAGTTTCCGTAAAAGTCATAGTGCACCTTTGATATTCAACAATTCATGTCTTCATTTGAAAAAGAAAAGATCTGAACATATTGAATGATGGAAAATATTGCCCGTAAATTGATACTTTGATAATATTAGTGGAGTGTTATATGTTGGACTCTTTCTGTATATGTGTGGATGCATATATTTAAAGGAAAATTGCAGTGGTTTTTTAACATATTTTCATAATTGACTGTGGGTCACGCCAAGTTCACACTCACCACCTCCGAAGAGATTACTTAAAACACCCGGCCACGCAGTTCAAGGGTCAAACAGCTTTACAAATTAACTTTTAAATAACTTTAAAGTTTTAAATGAATTATTTCAAATGCTTGTTTATGAGTCTGAAAGCATATACAGAAATTAGCCCCCTGGATTAGCTATTGTTGCTAAATTCATGGGGATCTACTTTCTGGGGTAACTTGCTAGCCAAACTAGTCATTGTGTGTATTTGTAATGCCATACTACTGCTCCAACAATAACCACACACTAAATTGAATAAGACACAGCCTTTCACATGCAAACAAACCAGCTAGCACAGACAAAAAGCAATCTGAAGCAAGTGGCTAATTTGCTTAGCCAGCAGGGTGGCTAATCCTGGGGGCTACTTTCGATGTTTACTTTTGTTCAGTTTCAAAGACGTGAAAATGTTTTATGTAAAAATTAAGGTTTATCTGAAAAGATTTATGATTATCACGATGATTTAGTCAATAAATGTTTGGATTTTCTTTGTAGGCCTTCTGGAGGTAGCAAGTGCAAAATTAGCATGATCCCCCAGAATCATGTCTTGGTCAGCTCAGCACATCAGAGCCCCAAAGTGCCCGGCATCTCTATGTTCCAGTTGGTGAGATAAGAACACAAAAGAGGCATTAAGAGTGTGACAATTATAACAGGTGCTATCAACATGATAAGAGTCACGAGTGGGGGGTCGTGGACCTGTCCACACAGTGGAAAGTACGTCTCATGGACATCCAAGAAGACCTTGTCTACCAGAAACCTATGACCCCTACACCAAGACAAATTCGCCCAGTTGTCCACACAAAGCTTCAGTTTGTTGTAGATGCTGCAGAGGAAGAGAGAAAGCCAAAGAACAGTGTTAAAAAGATCACGATCAAGATTTAAATAATTTGGTTATTCATTTGACTAAACTCGATTTCATTCCCATTCATCTGATTTCCATGCAAGAGTGAGGCTTGAATTCATAGCTAAAGCTGCATAATGCAGCTTTGCATAATAGAAGAGGCAACTTAGATATATAAGATAAGTACTTTAAGACAATGCAAATGGACATCAGCCAAAAACATCTAGTGATGGCGGCTCCAAGCTTTTTATGGATGGAACAATCAGCCACTGATGTTAAGGAGGCAGCTAACATTTGACTGTTAAGTTTTGATCTGTCACGTCTTTTGGGCGTTGAAGCGGAAACCTCACAGGCAGTTGTCATGATGAGATTTTGGTGTGGAAAACGTCCAATGAGATTCAATTGAGCCTGACAGCTGGAAGCCTGATCAACAAGCTGGGCTCTTTGTGATGATGGACACTTCACTCTAACACGCCATTTGAGCTCTATGAGAGCTCAGGCTCAGAGCATGTTAACAGTAAAATATGGATTATTACAGCCAAAATGAAAGTCTACTGTAGGTAGATGGCAAGAGTGAAAGTCTCCACAAACAACTGCTGTCTGGAAATATGAAGCCCAGGAGCAACAGTCTAGTACTTTGTCATTAACTGATGACTAATTAGCTGTAACTCTGACCTGCACCAAATGATGCCAGGAAACAGGAAAGTATCTGACTTTCCCATTACTAAAGGTCATATATCTTTACTGAAAAGGCCATAAAAAAGTGTGTAATGTCCCACTTTATCCAGCCTCCCTGTGTTCTCACTCACCGGGCTCTACAATGTTGCTGAGGAACGACAGCTTATCCCCTCAACTACAACTAATTAGAGTCTGATAGCTAGCTAAATGATTTTAAAAAAGAAACTTCGACTTACCGTTTTACAGTAGGCCACGGGCACCTGTCCTGATAGCTGTTTGTCTCCATGCTGCTGTTGAACTCTGACAGGCAGTTGTCAACATTACTGTCAAACATGTGGTGGTCACATGGTGGAACAACTTTTACAGCCATTCCTGGAGAAAACAGCACTCAACATGAGAGAGCGTTATCAGTCCTGACATATTTCAAGAGCAGCTAATATCACGGAAATCATCATTAAGCATGGTTGCTTCATGATAAGTAGAAACAAAGTAATCTTCAAAAAAAAATAACAAAACTCACCTCAATTAGAAACTATACCAGATGTTGTTTTGGTTAACATATCAAAGAAAAAGTGTGTTGGAAATAGTATAGAAATACTTTGTAATTTAGAAGAAAATCGTTCTCTAAAGCTCTTTCCTGCTGTTATCCTTTTCCACATTTGTTGTTTTCTGCCAGATGGTGCTGCCTAGGAGAGTAAATATCCCTCACCGACTAAATGAGACTAAGTCCACACTGTGTGTCCACAGTAGCATTTTAAGGTCTTTTTCCTCCTACTTTCTCCTCTGATGGTCAGAAAACAACAAAATCCAACATGTGGTCAGTCGTAGGGCAGATACAGCCTGGTTACTCTGCTGAGTCTCTGTTAGTCTAACTGCAGATGAATGAGCATAAAACTAGTAATGTGATAATGGGTATCAAATACCGCCTGTCAACCCAGCAAACACCAACTGATCCCGCTCATCTATAAACTAAGCTGTGTCAATATTATGGATTACCTGTCCAGGTGAGGACAAGTGCCAGCAAGCATTCTGCCAACACCATCTGTTAACAGAAACAAGCATTGTGAAAGTTAATTAATGAGGAAGGAAAACACTTGTTCTACATATTACAAATTTTCAAATAACTTAATTCAGCAATGAATCACTTATAAATATTGTGCATTGTGCAAACATTTTTTTATCAGTGTCACACAATGTGATTTTGGACACAGTGTTCTGCACCAGTCATTTAGGGCCAACAGGCATGAATTCAGTGGACCCTCACTGAATGTTTTCACTATTAAATATAAGCAAAATTGATTGGTGGTTGTGTCAGGGATAGAACGGCTTCCCTGCTTCCTCTGTAAACAACTTAATCCTGCAAAATGTTTGTTGGCTCAATTCAGGATATCTGGCATGTCCAGGCTGACAGGCACACTTTGTCCAGCTGGAAAATCCATTTTCCCACACTTGAGAGATAATGTGCAAGACAGGAGCCTGATTAAAAGCCCAACCGGATTACAAAGGAAATGGAAATGAATCTGAACACCAACGATTTTTTGTTATAGACCTGATACACAACTGACCTGTGTTCAAACTGAAGAAGATGCCTTTGAACTCAGACTAGATGTGGCACTCCTTAAATTTAAAACGTTACCCTTTGCATTTATCAGGCTCGATTTCTTCACTTTAACAGTTTCTACTCCAGGTCCAGCCTCACATTTTGAAAATAATAATAAAAATAATGACAATAAGCTCTGTATGAAACAGACGTGACGGCCATCTGCTTCCTGGACATTCCCACAAATTAATGAATTTATCTCGTGGGAGGTAGACACTGAAAACAGATGTTACCAGGGAATGCTGTGAGAAGAGGATTTTTTTTTTCCCCCCTTTCCTTTAATGTGCAATCATGTAATGGCTGTGCTCTTATGAAGCATTCAATGTATTCCTAAATTGTCAAGTTAGTTACAGGTCCATATGGAAGACTTGAGATTTTATGAAACTGTATAAAATAAATGTGTTTAATGTCTTTCACGTTCTTCATATAAATGAAACAGAAGAATCAGATATTGAACTCAGTACAACTATCAGTTATGTAAAGCAGGTATAAAATGTTAAAATCTTAAAATGATAAAGAAAGAAAAAAAATGCTCCACAGGCACATACCTCAGCTTTTTTTTGTTTTGTTGCTGCTATTGTTTCCCTTTTAGATCCCTGGTTAAAACCTCGAGTGGAACCTGTGCTGAAGATGCTTCAAATCATTTATGTACCGGCCAACTAACGTGCACAACTGAATGGTCACAAAAAGCTTCTGTGGTTATCTGGTCCAGTTTCTTATCGGTGCAACTCGGAGCTAATTTGATTGTGCAACAGCAACAGACAGCCTGCTTCCTTTCCCAGACTGAGCCTGGCCGTTCCCATGCTACCCAAAGACATGTTCCACACAACCCCCCCCCCCCCCAGAGACACTTGAACTAAGAGGCCTCAGTGTCAGCAGCCTGCTTAGTGGTATCTCACAAATATAAAGTTGCTGTTTTTTTTGGGGTGGTGATTTTTATTCCTATCCAGGATCGACGGAGTGGAACGCTTTCTGCTATCTCAGCATGCACTCAGAAAAAGGTGGAGTAATACTTTGTACAGGTTGCCAGGCTGTTATTACAGAGCCAGCATACACACAAACAGAAAGACAAACATTCACAACCAGGGGCAATTTATAGTTTCCAAATCACATGAGCCTCATGTCTGAGCCGGAGCCAGAGGAGGAAACACGCAGAAACCTGAAAGTTCCCATCCGTGCTCAGCACTTTCACCACTGGCTGGAAATGCACATACTGTATTCAGATGTGAACATGAAAATATAATCACAGATTTGTGATTTAATTACCTGCTTTCCTGAAGCTGTTGGCTAAACTAACCTTAACCCTAAATTAAGTTAGAAATCATTTAGAGATGCGCAGCTGGAGTGAAACCAAATTGGTGACACACGTTTTATCCCCAAATGTGACACAGGCGAAACTCACCCACACAGAAATACAAATCCAAACACTTTCACTCCATGGTTTTCTCAGACATTAGACAGTCAGTGAAAGTTTCCACTGGTGTGTGTCAAAGGCACTAGAAAACATAATACCTAAAATGACCTTAATGCGTATTATTGTTACCAAATCTGACATGAGTAGGCTATTGGCACTAAAACAGTCAGGGCTGTGCACAGAAATTTTGGGGGTCACCCCTCCCATAATTATTGAATAAAGTTACTTACACATTTATTCATTTCAATATCATACACTCGCAGATGTTTAATACCCAACAGATTTCAACAAAACTATCAATTTACACAGAGACAATGTTCTCTAGCATTGATTATTTCTATGTTTATCACAAGAACAGACAGACGACAAAGAAAACGACGCCACACTGCATGTGTTAGGGCCTTTTCGCATGAATAGTTTGTTTTCTCGTGGTCTATAAAATAATAATTTAATATCAACAACTCTTTACACAAAACTGAAAAAAGCTGTTCTCTAAATAAATAAAATAGCAAACAGTCAATACGTCCTCATAACATAATTCATTTTGTGGCCACTTGAGGGCGGCACAACAAGATGTAAACAAAAACACTGACATATTATCATTTTGTAAAAGAGATTTTAAACAACAAAACAGCAGCAAACAAATATTGTCTATGTAAAGATTTATTAGAGTAATGGCGTCCTTATCACAGAATGAAGCCACACCCCCTCTGTATGTGTTGTAATACAAGCTTCTCCGATCTTCATTTTGGTACAGGTGAAAGTGTACTGTATGTGCGCTGAGAATGGTGAGAGTTAGCCACAAAGCAAAGCCGAAAACCAAAACAATGCTGAAAGATGGTAAATGGCCCCATAAGGCTTTCTTTCTTTCCTGGGCTGGGTGGAGGGCAGATGTTACAGCGTCTTCACAGGAGTGGTTGAAGTGGTGAGCAAACTGTAAGGGTTCAAGTGTGATGGGGATTCTTGTGCTGCAGGACCAGCCTCTCAGAGCACTTACTGATGAGTGTTGTGGGGCAGTAACCATTCAACCCCGGAGAGGGTCTTCCTCACACTGTTTGCACACATAAAGCCTGGTCATCTGGAGGAGGGATGGCCTTTCACATTACACCCAGTCATTTGATCCATTGCTTGCATAAAAAATATCGATTTAGCAGCTTTAACCAAACAAAAAAAAACCTTTGGCTGTGTGGCTAGCATCGATTGTATCATGTACAAGCAATGCAAGTTATAGTTGAAGGAAGTAAACTTTTCTGCTATTAAAAGTAGATCCATACTGTAACTGTTGCTCCACTGAGGATGGACCCAAACCTCTCATTGCCTACTGATTTAAAAACCACTTGATACTGGGTAAAATTCAGTCCTAGCTCTTCATGTACAGCCACTGTTTGATAAAAAAAAGAAGACTGGACAGAGTCATGTTTCTTGCTGCAGGGCTGTTTGGAGTTCTCTGGAGTAATTACATGATAATCTGCTTCGACAGATCTGCTCCTGAGCCTGCTTCCCCGAGCACATAGAAGAAAAAATGTTATTAGATTGTGTGGCTCAAAAACAGAGCAATGCTCTGTTCTTTCACTCTTGCAGTCTTTCTTTCATATATGTCCTGATACATACAGGACAACCACCACTGCAAAACTCCAACAATCTGGACTTTATGGCAGAAGACTGAAGGACTCTGAGACTGTGAGAAACAAGATCCTCTGGTCTGATAAAACCAAGATTGAATTGTTTCGACTAAAAGTGTCATGCTTGGAGGAAACCAGGCATGATGCTAAGAAGAACGCTTACACAAGGAGACTGGTCAAAAAGAAGCATGCGATGATGGAGGCCATCTTGGACAGTACCGACCACCTTCTTCACAACATTCTGGCAGGACGGAGAAGCTGCTACAGCTGCAGCAAGCGTCTCACCTCACTGTGCTGCAGCACTGAGAGGTTCAGGAGATCCGGTTCTTGGTCACCTCTATTACAAAGGCCCTTCTCCCCTGATTGCTCCAGTTTGGCTCTAGGTAGAGTCCTAGTTGTTCCACGCTTCTTCCATTTAAGACTAAAGGAGGTCACTGTGCTCTTGAGAACCTTCAATGCAACAGAAATGTTTTTTTAGCCTTCCCCAGATCTGTGCCTCAACACAGTCCTGTCTCTGAGCTTTGCAGGAAGGTCCATCACCTCATGTGTTGGTTTTTGCTCTGATCTGTGTTGTCAGCTGTGAGACCATATTCAGACAGGTGTGCCTTTCCAAATCATGTTCAATCAGCTGATTGGACCACAGGTGGACTCCAATCAAGGTGTAGAAACATCTCAAAGATGATCAAGAGAAGGGAAGAACCATCAATGTGATATCTCAGTTTTTCTTTTTTAATAAATTTGCAAGAATTTTTTAATTTGTGTTTTGGGTAATCCATTCATTATGTGTAAATGAGTGTAGATTAATGAGGGAAAATGGATTTTTATTTTTATTCTAGCACACGGTTGCAACATAACAAAATGTGAAAAAACTGAAGGGGTCTGAATACTTTCTGAATGCACTTTCCACACTCTCCTTTGCTGTGAATTATTTCAAACAAAAATGATATCTGTATATGTGTATCTGTATCTAGCCATGGATAACATTCAGTGCTGTTTGTGCCTAAATATTTTATAGGAATTTGCAAACTTGGTCATTTAACAATCACACAGATTAAGCCAAATCGTACATTTTTGTTTTGTACTAATCCTGCTGTTTCATTTCAAATCATTCCAAGACCTTTTTTTCTTAATCCTTCAATCTCACAGCGTTTAGTGCTGGATATCAGAATCCTCCCAAATATAGGCCTTCTTTTCACTTCTCTCCTTTGAATTATACGCATGACTGAGGAAAATGACTGACTGTGGAAAATGTGACCACCTGTCTGTGGTATTCCATTTGTCTTGACTAAATGACTCTCTGAAAGATGGATCTTTCAGGAGCCCAGTTAAAACATCTCTCAGCGCAGCACTATCAGGTCGTTCCACTTAAGTGTAAAATTAAATGTTCCAGCATCGTTCAGCTCTTGCCCATTCATTTGGAGTTGCTAAGAAACACGTACACATAATATAATCATAATGCGTTTGTGAGCAGAGAAATGTTGAGGAGTGGTCATAAGAAAACAGTTTCCTCTCTCCAAATTGAAGGCATAATAGTGTAAGCGGCAGAGCAAACAAAGTACACGGCAGATAGACAGTTTGGTAAATGCTACATGCCTGTGAAAGGCAACAACGCACGTGCTGTTTGGACAGTGTCTGCCATTTATAGCAATGGAAAATATTTTCTCAGTCATGAACAAGAGAAGAAAGAGGACGCCATGTGCTGTAAACTTGACATTTGCCTTAGAAAGGAGGACATAAGTCCTTGCTTTGGTCAACAAAATCTACTCAACCTCAGTCTTAACCACACGTTTGTTACGTGTTTACCCACCAGCCTTGTATAATTTTGGAAGGTTGTGGAATTGCCCTGTTTTGAAAGTAAGATGGGAGGTGATATCACAATTCAGACAGTGAGGTACAGACTGGAGAGGACATGTTCACCTGGACGTTAGGGGTAGATAAGAAAGAGAAATATACCATAAAATGTGGTGTTAAAACATTCTCCTATTTGACACTTTAGTTATATGGAAATCTCTAAGTTGCACAGATATATGTGAAAATTAGTTTATTAAAGGTTTTGTAGACAATCGTCGCCGCCACCGGATGTCACACTCGACCGCCAGCCAGTATCTAAGACCAAAATAAATGCTGACTGATGACTGATAAAAATTTTAACAACCTTATGGATGTTTTGACAGGCCGACCTGATGAGAGCAGGTAGTCCCCAAACAGCAGCTGATCACAGTGTCAAACTGGCAAAATCCCAATGACTTGACTCCGGGAAGTCACTATTCTTAACTACTGTTTGCCTAAACACTATCAGCTTGTTTAGCTGTTTTTAGGTGTATTTTTTTTTTTTTTTTTACAAAAATATCAAATTATTCCTTCAAATGGATCTGTAGCAATCACAGATTAGTGATGGGCATGGGAGGAAAAGCTAAATGCATCTTTCATCTGTATGAATCCCTAAACAAATGAGAGAGCAGGGTCAGACTATAGCTATAAATAAAGAGACTGTGGAGGAGGAAGTTTGCGATCAGACATTAATGCAGAGAATGTCTTATTAGCCTTTTGGGGCATGAGAATAAAATGTCTTGTCATATGCCAGTTGTTCAGTGGAACATGTGTGTTTCCTCACCATGCAGCTGCATACGTGGGTGGGAAGGAAATTGCAAAGTGCCTTTAAATGTCAGTGGGCTGGAATTTTTGTCCAAATTGGATTTTGGGCCAGAAAGTCGGAAATTTTGTCACCATGCAAAGTAATTGTGTCAAAGTAATTTCATGCATTGCCGTCTGCCACAAAGCCTTTTTGACACTACCACCGTGGTCGACAAAGAAAGACATCTTCAAATTGTATACATACTGGTTTAAAGGTCTCCAGTTAACTCTTCTTTAATCTTCACATTCAGAGACTTCAGTTTCATTTGGACACAAACTAATCTCATAAATCTGAGCCTCTAAATTTAATCTTATTTAGAGGTCAGTTGCTCCAATAAAAAAAAAAAAAAAAACTTGCCATTCCCATTAGTCCTGCAGCAAACTTTTTTCCCCCAGCACAGAAACCTTATGCAAGTGGCAGAATCAGGCAAAGTGAGGGTAGATGGCCCTGACAGACATTACTTCATACTCCCAGACCAGCTAAGTTGAAGCACGTTATACATGCTACACTGACATCACGCTGGAGCTGCACTGCTGGGCTGGAAACCGTAGCGTGCATCCTGGGGTCAGTCAAAGAAGAGGAAATATCTTCCTCGTGTAATGGGTGAGAAGTTTCCTGTTAGTGCACGGACTCCAAGAGGTGCATCACACGCTTCATCATATGACTGTGTGTTGGTCCATCATTACATCATATGTCACTATGTAATCATCATTCATGCTCTTGTGCTCTTCATTAGTAGCGACAATAAAATCCTATAATACTGACTTTTCTGTTTCAATTAATGCAGCAAGTTAAATATTTAATATTAATATCACTTGTAATTATGTTACATTTGCTTGCAAATTTCTTGAGACATTCAGTATGTACAAAAAAAATCCATGTCAATGTGCCCAAAACTTCACGTGTGTATTAATATTTTCATTTCCTGGCTGTCTCTGCTCGCCTGTCGGAGTGAAGTGCCATTTTGCTTCACTTTATTCAACGAGACACTGTTTTCGAGTCAGCTGATTTCTGTTTGGAGGATTTGCATTTTGTTACCAACCACTCAGTAGCAAGTGCCACACCTGTTTTTAAATTTAAATCAATTTAGTTTATAATGTGCTTGTATGCTGCATATTCCTAAATGAATGCAGGGTTTGGGTAATATGGGCCCAACAGCAAATTTCTTCACAAGCAAACTGAGACACAGTAATGTTGGTAGCAGTAGCCAACTTTCTAGCTTCTTTAACCCACTTTAATTTCTTAACTTCAGAGTTTCTCAATTAGTAGACCGTATCTACAGATGAATTCTAATGTTAGCTAGTTTCTAACTTTTGCCTAGTGTTTGCCTTAGGTGAATTTTTATATAACTCACCTGTTAAAGGCTTAAAGTTATCAATAATTGAGGGCGAAGTCGCTGTCAGAGACAGGTGGTAAATAATTTGGCTTGTTGTGCTCTTAATTGACTAACAGAACATGAGGAAGTCTGTGGTCCTGTATTTTGAGGTGAATGAAATTCTAGTATTATTTTGTTCATATGTTTGCACTTATAAGCAAGTATCTGCGTCTGCACTCATACCCTGCTTGTTAGCTTAGCTTGTTAACAGGCTAATCAGCCAGCAAATGAATTAGACCCTGGGTTAACCTTTGACCAAGACGCCCAAACGCCAAGCTGTGCTAACGATGCTAATAGCAGCATATGCTTGCCACTGTCATTAAACCAACATGCAACCAAGTCTTGGCTCCACACACGCCCCACCTCTTTGACCACTCTGGATTTAGGTGGTTAGTCTGAGCTTCAAAACCACTCTTCAGAAAACCTATGAGTGATGTCACGGAAGCTGCATCCATTTTTATATACAGTCTATGATCATGACTTGTAATTTGCTTATTTACTTTACGAAACCAGCTCTGTGTAATGTGCCATACCTACTGCCAAGGATTGGGATCTAATATCTACCACAACAATTTGAGAAGACTTGCTGAAGGTGCAGTATTTCACTGCTGCAGGCTAAGTTTCACTGCCTCACGTTAACCACATGTTTACAAGTCTGGACTTGTACATTATAATAAATGTGTGTCACTGTATTACTGAACCTTGAGATTTTTTATTTCCTTGAACATAAAAAACACTGAGACGCTTCGCCTACTAACAATGAGGGAGAATAGAGAAGCCCTCAGACCATCATTTCACATCACTCACAGAATTTATGAGGAAGAAAGAAAGTCAACCAGAAATCAAATCAGCTCAGGAATTACAGCCTGTTTCTCCCTCCTGTCAAAGCTACAGACGGGACTCACTCTGTAGATGAGGTTGATAAGGTGGTGGAGTTTAAAGCTCTCTCTGAAGAACCGAAGGACGCAATGAAGACGGACGAGCTGTGCATTGTTACTACCTCAATGGTCCAGATGTGTTCCAGACACTGGCTAACCAGGACCGTCATCACACTGGTCCTGATTTAAATCATCATTTGGACTGTTTTTTTTTTTTTTTTCTGTCTTTGTGTTAGGAAAATTGGTGTTTAGTGGGAAAACATTTGTATATTCCTCAAAAGTAAGGTGCTGTAGCAGGTACTGGG